>NW_004955404.1:23649119-23667135 GCF_000276665.1 Chinchilla lanigera | reverse complement strand
AGCTAATTTTTGTAAATATAAATGAATGGGATTGGAGACACCATGTAAAAGAGTAACAAACAGAGAGAAACAAAGAAAGAAACAAACAAGAGACAAGAGAGATAAAGAAACAAAAGAGAATTTAATAAAATACAATAAATTTAATTTTAAAAAGGATAAAAGTGAAGAAGGAACAGAGAGGGAGGAAAGAAGAAATACTGGAAGGCCTCTATAGTGGAATTCTGAAGAGAATAATGAAAGACAATAAGCAAAGAGCAAAGCAGTTTCTTATATAGCAGGACTAGAACACTGAATTATAGTTTACAATTGAATATAATTCAGAAATAAGAGAACAAGGAAAAAACCTGTCTCAGAGAGAAAAATAAAGCTCAAGCAATTTGAGCAAGAAAATAATTATCCTTTAAAGGGTCAAAAACAATTACATGGTAAAAACTAGAGTAAGCTTGCAGAA
This sequence comes from Chinchilla lanigera, assembly GCF_000276665.1. Taxonomy (NCBI): domain Eukaryota; kingdom Metazoa; phylum Chordata; class Mammalia; order Rodentia; family Chinchillidae; genus Chinchilla; species Chinchilla lanigera. The sequence goes on along the minus strand of NW_004955404.1, from coordinate 23,666,684 downwards.
GTTGAACTGGAAGATTCAGGGAGGACGTCATCATATCATGCTTAGCGGTCTATTTTAAGAAGTATAGTTTTAAATGTTTTTTCTAATGTGAATCTGGCAGAGAAGGAGACAAACGTACACGTACATACACACAAGCTGGTAATGGCTTTTAACTAAAAAGAAAGAAAAACAAGAATATTTTATTTATAAATTCATTGAACATCCAAAACTGTGTACCAAATTTTTTAAATTGTGTGTATTGCTTATTATTTATTTTGCCATTGTTATTATCTACCTCAGTATGAGACTACTCCACAAGTATGGTTTTTCTTTAACTGAGTTCAGAAGCAGAATAAATCCTCAATAGCAATTTGTTGAGTTAAATTTCATCCTTTAAAATTTAAATTTAATCCCTTCATTTAAAATTACATGCACATAATGCCATTAATGAAGATAAGTGTGATTATTATCTATTCAATAAAATATGTGAATCACAATAGTGCAATAACATGTCAAAAATTATACTTCTTTCTACCTAGATAAGACCTAAACAAAAATCTAGAAGCAAGGAAATATAATCTATTTCTATGACAGAAACATTTGAACATTACAGTAAGAGAAAGATCGTCATCTGGTGTGATGGTGACGAGCCTTTTGTTGAGTTTACCATCAACTTAGTACATACACATTTTTTCCATGTAGCATAGTATAGCTAAAAGCATGTAGGAATGTAGAATATGTACTGGGATGTAAGTGGTAGGAGAATTGTCACAGAAAGTTTAATTTGCTGTTCAGAATTGTGACTCCAGATGTTGTAATCCAGATGACCTATCTGTAACATGTCATAAAGGAGTAACATGGAGCTTTGCTATCATATCAAACAAAATGCAAATATCATGACTTTTCCTTTGTTAGATTAGTAGCTTTTAGTTCTGTCCTACTTATTGAATGTAAGGGTACTGAAAAATGTTTGTTAACTCAGACCCCTTAAAAATGAGAGAAAATGTTTAAAAATTATTAGTAGTCAAATTCAAATGTCATTCTTTTCTATGCAGACAAGAACAACATATAGCAAAAAGGAGCAGAATTCTAGCAAAAGTAAACATTCTCTTCCAATGTGCATGCTGTGTACTGAATTGTTTAAAGCTATTTAATTTTCTGGTGTATATGGATCCATATAATTTTATAATATGATTTATGTGGCTCAATACATGAGTGCAATTATGACATTTTAAAAAAATAAAATTGAACATATTTTAGATTTATCATTAAATTAATAAGATTACCAACAACAAAGAGGATGACAAAAAATTCAGAGAGCACACAAATATTTTCTTCCTCCTGTACATCTACTGTTTTTTTTTTTTTTTTTTTGGTTTTTCTCCGGTACCGGGAACCGAACTCACGACCTTGCGCATACCAGGCAGGCGCTTTTGCCACTGAGCTAAATCCGCAGCCCCCATCTATTGATTTTTTGACTAGAAAGTAAAATTGCTGTATGCAGATAAAAAATTTAGATAATATATAGACAATTTTATAAGTATAAATAACAAAAACATTTTAATGTGTATTTTTTATTTCTTAGTATTAAATTTCAATTGGTCATTAAGATGCTTTTGGCCTATCAGGCAGATCAAATTGGGAATGATAAGAATAACGAATATGCTACCAATCCTTACCTTTAAGAATCATTTTCTTGGGGAAAAATGGCATTGTTTTGCAGACAGATGACAGTTTTGCCTCATAAATGAATTTCTTATATGTATCACTTCATACTTACTATAAATTGATTCAAATTTATATTTACATGTAAAATTCTTTTAAATAATATTTAAATAACTTTTAAATAATAACACCTCATGATTTTTGTGTACTAGTTAATAATATACTGTAAGCTGAATTAATTTAATATAGTATTTGAGTTCTTCCGTTGTTTTATGCAATGTTAGCATTATGATTTGTGTCTAGATGTCCCCCCAAAGCCTCATATAGTCATGGGGTGGGCTTCTAGAGTTTATGATTGATTCATGGTCCAAGGTTGGGATTATGGGTGCGAGTGCTACACCCACCCTGGGGCAGGTATCCTACATAAAATTCAAGGGCAGGAAAGAGGCCCGCTCTCTCTGCCACTCCTCCCTTTTTACTCTTGTTGCTTTTGCTGCCTTCTGCTGCTTTGGACTGTTGCCCTCTGCCCTGTGACACCCTATCTTGGAGCCAGCTGAGTGTGAAATAAAACCTCCACAAACTATGAGCTAAATAAACTTTTCTTTCCTTAGTTTTGAGATTGAGTATTTTGTCTCAGCAAGAAGAAAAAGTAACCAGGACATAAAAGGACAAAGATAATTTTTTCTCAAATTACTCACATTTCAATGAGTCAAAAATCTAAAACCCTAATTATGATATGACATGAGAATATGATAATAGAAGTAAGTAAAAGTACTTAGTCAACGTACAAAAACTCAGCTCATCATTTTAGAATATGTTATTTCAATGTGCTGTTTGTTAAAAAGGTGGTAAACTAGGTTGCTATTTATTAAGTAGGAAAATATGGTATTTACAAGCCATGGTATTATAAAATTAAACTCATACAAATCTACACATTTGCTGCAGGTATTTATGATTTCCAGGAATTCCAAAACTGCAAAACTTGTAAATATTTCTCCATGAATGGGATCTATCCTAAATGTAGGGTGTGTAATATTTAGTAAAACTATGGAAATACTTCAGCTTAAAAATAGGCAATAAAGGATTCCCCTATATGAGATCATGACTTTAAATGACCAAAGAATTTACTTATAGAGTTATTAAAACAACCCAATAAGTAATTATACCAAACCAGTTGGACATAAGAACATAGTTTTCAATTTTTGCACATAAGAAACCCACCATTCACAATTCTTTGGAGTGGTATCATGAAAAATATGGTTATACTTATTCAAATAATCACAATTGTGTCATTGTGCAATCTCTAGACTTACCTCAAAGTCCTTATTACTCCATTCCTTGAATTCCTTTCAATTCATTAGTATCATCAGATGTATCACAGCAATGGAGTCAACTAAGAGTCTCCTATAGGTCTGAAGTGAGACTCCAGTGGACAGTCCTAATCAAATTGCAGGCCCATGCTTATTAATCAAGGTATATGTGACTACATCCATATGAAAATATTTATAAGTTTCACAGTAGTTTAACATCAATATTTCAAAATTAATTTTAAAATTATAAACAACTTGGAGAAATAGTATATGAATCCCTGACAAACTAATACTTTAAAAGGATTTTTCAGCTGGGTGTGGTGGGTCATGACTGTAATCCCAGTATTTGGGAGGCTGAGGTAGGAAGATGACTAAAAGTTCTAGGTAGACTGGGATGCATAGTGAGTTCAAGGTTGGCCTGAACTGCAAACAAAGACCTTGTCTCACAAACAAATGAACAGACCTATAAAAGAATCTTTCATAAGTACAAAAGGCTTTGTGTAACTAGTATTTAAAAGAATATATTCTTCTGCAGAGAGGGATATTATGAAAGTTGTGTCTCCATTATACTAAATATCACCAATCTTGATTAGTTTTACTATTATAAAAGATGGTAATGATTTAATAATAAATGTCACAGTGAGGGATAAGAGAACTATGATTTGTTTTAATATTTTATATTAATTAAATTAAGAATGATGACAATCAGTATCACCTTTATCTTAATTTCATCACCTCCACAGCCGGGTTTCAACTACATAAATATTTTAATGTGCTCTGGTGTTTAGCTATTCTGCTCACTGTTGGCCGTTCTGCAGCTCTTTGCCCTCTGACCTGAGCTTATTAAGGTGTCATCTCCTGTTATGACAGCCAAATTGTCTGCACACATTGCTGAAGTTCACTGGATATACAAAATCAAATCTGGCAAAGAACTACTAGTCAAGAAACAACTCCTTGAACATTTCTAAAAATTGTTTCTCGAAGATACCTCTGCCTAACACTACTAAATCTTTACCAACTATTGTCCAACTTCCTAGTCTTGGGAACGTCAAGCCTATCACTTTTTTGAAATAGTTCTTCAGACATTTGAAAGCCACTATCACCATCTTTGAAACTAGCATGTTAAATATCCATTGTTTAATCTTTGAAGTTATTCCTTCATTAACTTTACACTAGAAATTGGAAGAAAATAAGTCACAAAATCTTTTAAAATTTTATATTACCTTGAATTCAGAATACTTTACAGTGTGTTATGGTTGATACATTATGCCAACCTAAGAACTCTAGAGGCTTGGCTAAGTGACTCAGCAGTTCTGCATCTTTGGGTGAAAAGGATATGCCCTTGCCTCTCTGAGATGGTGTTCATTGCGTCAGTTTGAGAAGTTTAGAAGGTAATAACTATGTGACTCAGCAGGAAGCCAGGGTGCTTACTTTGTATTCATCCTGAGCATGTGCAAGAGGAGGGCATGCGGACTGCCTGTATGTAGAGGACCATCCCCACACCCACACCCCCAGGGCGGGTAGGCTGCATACAAAAAACGGGAATTGAGAAAAGACTGGCTTCTGGGTCTTCAGAGGAGCTCCAGTCATCACCTTCAGCTTGGTCATCTCCTGGCTTCTGGTGCAGACTGTTTGGTTTCCACCTGGGACTCTTCAGCCTTCTGATACAGACTCTCTGGCCTTTGTTGTAGATTCCTCAGCATTCCGTGGCAGACTCATCAGTCTCCTGATATGGACTTGCAGGGACACTGCAGTAAGCTCCAGGTCTGGGCCTGGGCTCCTCAATCTCCAGTGTGGAGACACCCTCTGCACGCTTCCTCATCCAACTCTGTGGCTGACCATTGTAAGCCAAACTGGTAATTTCTTGGACATTTGTATAGCTTGTGTTATACGTGTTTCTCTAGTAAACCCTGACTGACACAGGGGGATTTTAAGACAAGGAAATCATTCATCTTTCTCTTTTTATTTAAAAGTAGGAAAATTTATTGGAGAAAAGGCATGGGGAATAGAAGTGGGAAATAAGATTACCTCCCAAGAGAAAGGAGGAGTCCTGAATGAATTACGGATGGAAATCATTTTTCTGACACTCTTTATAATAATAATTTTATTTCTATGTAACAGAATTATAAATTGTTCCTGTAATTTAAATTCCTTTAATGAGAACACAGCATATCTATATATTTTAAACATCTGAATTTAAACTGTGAATTTGTGCCGCACTATAGCTTTCACTAAGTGAGTCGTAGTGCTTGAACAGGAATCCCCATGTTCAGAAATGTCCTCAGTGCGTCTCCTACATCATAGAGATTCTGAGGAGTTGTTCTTTGTTTCAGGAAACAGACATTTAAACAACAGTTTTCTTCTTTTCTCTTGCAAGGGGGTGATGATGGTGTTTACTGATCTCTTCCTAAGAGTATTAGGAGAGTCACAGTACAGCAAACCTTGATTGATACCTAAGAATGCACCAATGATAATGTTGGAGACCCTTTCACTTATCCAAATTAGACAATAAAATCTTATTGACTCAAAATATGATCAATATTTTCCTGAAATAATAAAATCTGCCCTGGTGAGCGCTGATTCAAAGAGCCATCCCCTTAATTTAGTTGCCTCATATCTAAATTGATTAGGATGCTTTTAAAAAGTTTCTACCACACATTGACCACTGTCCTCAAAGTTTGCAGCCACAAATATTTTGATTTTTGTTTTAAAGTGAACTCCACTGGGGGAAAGTTCAGGTGGAAAGCGTAAAATTTCTATTTACCATTTCTTTTCTAGTGAACAAAGCACTGAATATTAATTAACTGTGTTTTTCCATGCTTATTTGTTGTTTTTACATTTTATGTAAATCAGTTAAATTTCTTACAAATAAGTGAGATAAACATATGAAAATAAACAAAAATGTCTTGAAATATTTAAAATTGAATGTAGAGAAACTGATAGGAAACCTGGCTAGAAGTCACCGGGTGAAATGACTATAAAATATTGGTAGTATGTAAAAGTCTAAGAGGATTTTAGCCTTAGATTGCTTTACATTTACCTCACTCTCATTTTCTAAAAATGCAATGCGAAATTTTTGAATGTAGCTTATGTAAATTTTATAATTCAAAACTCTAATATATATATGAGATGACACACATAAATGAGAAATCTTGGGCTCATCAGATTAAAAAGCTTCTACTGTATAGGGATGAGAGTATTGTGATGTTAAAAATAGAAATGACACACACAAAAAATCAATCCTGATGCTATAAAACTCCCTAAGATTACTTATATTAGTAAATTTAGGCTGAGTTAGGTCAGATAATATAAACTCCCATTTGATGTTTTAATCCATTCTGAAAATAGATAACCTAATTATGTCATTTTTGCAATTAATTAGTAATTCTTCATTTTCTGAAAAATTAAATACACGTATGATTATGTTTCTATTTTGTAACTTATTCTAAAATGTCAATCAGAACAATTTCCTAAAACAATAGACTTTAATGACAAGTCCTTGAAGTGTTTTTTTGTACACAAAAGACAATGTCTTTATTGTGCTGCCATTACACATTTTCAGGCTACATATATCTCATGAGGATGGTATTTTAAAATTCTCATTTAGGGGGCTGGGGATTTAGCTCAGTGGCAAAAAGCGCCTGCCTGGCAAGCGCAAGGTTGTGAGTTCGGTTCCCGGTACCGGAGAAAAAAAAAAAAAAAAAAAAAAAAATTCTCATTTAGTTGTTGTACTGCAATTATGTATGATCTGGAAAGTTACTGCTTAAGAATGAACAAGGCTTTTGCTCTGAACTCATTTAAATTAATGATGCACTGGAAGTTATTCAAGATGGTATTTGTTTTTACAATTTAAATTTCCTAAAAATGGGAAAGATAAACAATCATCAAAAAATAACAACCTGTGATGACTTTATACAGCCTACTTCCACCACCTCCATGGGCTTTGGGAGTAATTGTTTCATTTCTGACCATCTGCAGAATCCCACTTACATTTTAGGCAGGTGTTGCACTTCATCTAAAATAATGTCTTGCTTTCCCAAACAAAAATTTAGTTAGGACAAAGAAAATAGAAACAAAATCACTTTACATGCTTTTAAACCTATGTGATTTGTAAAATAAGAAATTTTATAAAACATAGAGTAATTTTCCCAAGGAATAGGTTTTATTCTTTTTTTTCCTTCAGGGTACTTCAAATGTAAATATTACAATACCACTGTACTATATTTTGTTTTGTTTCATGACAGCAATTCTTGAAGATGTAATGAGGAATGAAAATTCAGAGTTGTATGGTAAAGGATAGAAAAGTTTACTCTATTTCCAACTTTGTATTTTTTATGACACTGTAAGGATCCAAGTTTTAATACAATTATAAGGATTGTGGATTTCCTGTGTTGCAAAAATTTCTATTTGATCTTAGGTAAGATGTTCCTTAATTACCTCTCTACTTATAATGATCAAAATTTACCTTTTTCTTTGGATTAACTCACATTTCTTAAGATGCCTTGTAAGGCTATTGTTTTATATGGCTTTATTTTGTAATTTAATTTAGGAATACATGAAGCATTTTGTCTACTTTTAATCTTCAAACACATGAATTAAATAATTGTGCAAAATAATTGCATAAAATAACTGGAAAATAATATCATTTCTTTCATAACACCCAAATCATCTTTTAAACAATAACTTTTATTTTTGAATCCATATGCACATTAAAATAGCTGTGGATAAATTCAAATATAACCTTTCACTTTACCATTCTGTTATACAGGTATGTTTAGGAAAATATGTTTTTGTTGTAGCCAAAGCTGAATCATGAGTTACATGGAAATATTTTTGATAAAAATAACCAAGTGAGTACTTACAGTTTATAAATTCATAGTTTGAATAACCAATTCTACTATATTTTAGTATTTATATTAGTAAATTCTGTAATACTTTTGATAATCTCTCTATGAAATATTTATCTTTGATGATGGTCCATTTATGGCAGCACAGGAGAAGGTTTTGAAAGAGGTTAACATTTGAATGTACAGATTGTGTAGGACAGATGGCCCTCCATATTGTAAAGCGACTGGATTCAATCCCTTTGAAGCTTGATTACAGTAAAAAATCAGCCTCCTCAAGCAAGAGGGAGTTCTCCAACAGACTTTCTATGGTCTGGAAATGAAATGGATTTCTGCCAGGCCTACTCCAAATCACCACTAGAGGTTTCTCATCTAAGATTTGCAATGTAATTCCTGAGATATCCCCGAATTTAAAAAAGAATGTTGTTTTTTTCCTATGGACTAGTCAGCTTTGTGTCACTAGGACAAACCATCTGACATGGATAACCTGATGCAGGAAATACTCACTCAATGTTTCGGCTCACGCTTTCGAGAGTTTCAGTCCACGATAGGTGAGCTCCACATAGAAACATGACTGTGGAAGGGTGTGATGCCACAAAATTATTCATTCCATGGAAGGCGGGAGCAGAAAGAGAGGGGGAAAGCCAGAGAGAACATTCACTCTTCAAAGGAACTTAATCTAGGGGTCTGCTGTTTCCAACCAGGCCCTACCTCCTAACAGCACATTGAGTGATAAATATTTTGGTGGATTAACATAGCATTCCCATGATCCAATCACTTTCCCAAAAACCCGCCTCCAAACACACGAGTTTTAGGAGGACATTTTTTATTCAGTTCTGATACTCTGCCGTACCCAGTCTACTAATAAGCCTGGGGGGCTTTGACTCTCAGAGTTTGTCCACACCAAGCCTCCAGCAAGTTTTCAGTTCAAGTTTATCTTTCTTTCCCACTCACTTGTTTTAGAGAATGTTCTTAGTCCTTACTCTAGTAAATTATGACTCTCTGTAATGTTAGGTTGGTCTCTGTAATTTTAGAAGGTGGGAAGGGCAGTAGTTTATCCCATGACCTTCATTTCTCTGATAAACACAGGGAAAAAGTTTTTCAGTTTCTCCACTTTTTCACAAAGTGGCTACTTCCAAGCTTCTTGCCGGATTAGTCTTTGGACTTGTAACACAGTATAATCACCTCAGCCAAATTCTTACAATAAATCTTTTCAGATACTTATGGTGCATATAGCCCTGGGAATGTACCTCAGGGCATCACATGAATGCATCTGCATTTTACATTTAAAAACAAACATTTGCATGCTTTATAATAGTGCTAACTCCTTCAATTCTACAGAAGTGGAAAGCAGCCAATATTCTCTCTTTGTCCAGCATTTCAACGCAAAACCAAAGAGAGTAAGAAAGTAACATATTGGTTGGCTAGTATTACGGCTTGCGAGGACTGATGCTATCATCTGGCATCTTGACACATGGCAGCAACCTGAGTGTGTCCTTTTTCAGTTCTCTTGTTGCTTTGTGCCTGATAACTCCGAAGTGTGCACATTTTGGCTACGATCCTTCTTAAGAATCGTAAAGAAGTTCTCAATCTGAACACCGCACATTGTTCTTAAAGGAGTTAGCTGCAGTTAGTGAATTAATAATTGCTTTGGAGATATGGGTCACGAAACTCATTTTAAAACTTCAGGTTATATATACAATTAAGATGAAAGAAGGGGAAACTAAAATCAAATATAAATGGTGGCATCTTTTTCATAGCTCTTTTTTGTATTAAGTGGGAGATAATCTGGCTGAAAGATACAGATGCAAGCATCCAGCCAGCCAGAGGCCTCACATGTATTACCTACCTTTGGACTGAAAACAATGAAACCATTAATTCCTATCTAACTGGGGAGACTGAAACCTCACTGGGTTAATCAGTTCACACCACAACAATGTACCTAAGAAATGACATAGAAAAGATACCAAACTAGGATTATAAAATCTCTGATCAGTGTTCTTGAAAGACACTGTTCTGAAAAAAAATTTTTTTGCAACAGTAGGCTATTTTAAGGGAATTTTGTTTTTGTTTTTTAGAATTTTGTAAGCTATATCTGAAGAAACACCAGTATGTTAATATATATTGAAATTTCACTACCTTTGCAGGTGATTCAGTTCTCACACAGCCTGATGAAATAATTATTTTGATTTTACCCATTTATTTATTCCACATTTCAAGGTTGAAAGAAATCAGCATTCCCTTGAACATGTTAATATTGCTTACAGAACCACTCCTTGGGTTTTTCAGCTGTGCACAGTTTTTCCATTTATGTTTTGTTTCTTTGCCCAACAGATTTATCTTTAAATTCCACTTCTGATACTGCTGATTACTCTGACACACCGATTTACCCTACTGACATTTTTGAGACATGTTAGAAAGATGTATAACAAAAGATTTATGATGTGATACTTATGAGCTCTAACTTTATCTCTAATATTTACTAGCTGTTATATTTGGAAAGACACAGAACTCTAAAAGCACTCAGTATTGTCCATAAATGGGTAAAATCAAAATAATTATTTCATCTTGCTGTGTGAGAATTGAATTAGAGAATGTTTTAAGATATTAGCTCACCTTATGGCATGTTCTGTTCAGTATATTAACAACGTTCAAACGTGACTGTGTTGTAGCCTTTGGTGTTATCATATAGTATTAATTGTTTTTATTTCCTTGATATTTTATGCAACATCTCTTTCAAGTTCATGTACCTACTAAGGTTGATGCACATGGCCACAAACTATACAGTGTGAAATTCTGGGTAGCATTATTCACGTAGATTAATTATAATTGGCACTGTTTGATTTAGAATTACCCTATGGCCTCTGAACCTACTTAGCTTGCAAACGAATGAAACAAGAATAACCTCAGCTCACATCATATTCTGCCTCCAAGTCATGCACGAGGAACATGGCAGTGCTTTTTGTTTATGCAGAAGCCATGTTTTTTTTCCTTGTCAAGGCAATCTATCTGTATTTCGAGTATTTGAAGGTTCTGTGCCCAGGAATGATAGCTGCCTTTTTAGACCCAAGGGATGAAAATGATTGAAATGATCTCAATATGCCAGAGGTATTCTTTCGCTGGTAAAAGTTCTGAGGAGACTGACAAATAAACCTGTTCTGGCCAAGCGTATTAGATGTGTTAGGCTCTGAGCTTATGGAAAAGTTCTTTGACCATTACTGCAAAAGTACTCAGGTCGACATTTCTTTCTCTTCCGTGCATAGATGCCGCCATGTAAGCAAGGGTAGTCTGAACTTGAAAAAAAATTTTAATTACGAGTGAATAGGCCTAGGGATAAAAGAAGAGATTTTCTGGCTGGTGAAAAAGAAATATAAACACAAAAAAGTTGGGAACAAAATTATTCAGAAATACTAAGCATTATATTTTCCTATGTCTTTTTATAGTTTTGATTGGGATGTTTATTAATTATAAGTAAAAACTGCATGATATATTGTGATTTAATTAATATTTTTAGGTTTTCTATGCTTTTTTATCCTTTTCATTTATCTATTATTTCCTCAGTATATTTTTAATTATTAGATTATTCTATGTAAAGTCAGATTACCTTCAAACAATGATATACATTTTGTCTCTACATTTTCTGATGATTATTTACTTATCTGCAAAATGGACTAACATATTCCTCAGAGGTTTACTGTGACAATTGCACAAAGTAATACCAGACCTATCTCTAAGCCATTGATTAATTAACTTTTATTTTAGGCTGTTTTGGAAATAAAAAATATATATATATATATTTGTGAGTGGTATAAATTATATATAATTTAGTAAGATCACAATAAAAATATTTCCTGAAATACAAGCTATTAAATATGTACAAATCATTTCCACTCTAATTAAGTCCTATATTATATGCATCCATCATTTGTAAAGTAGATAAACATGAAGACAATAATTTATAAATACTCTTTAACTGACACAAAAAATCATGAAATGTACATATTAGAACCGTGCAATGATAGAATATACTGTGCCATTTTAAATCAAATATTCATTGCTTCTCTAAGGTAAAAAAAATTCAGAATCCCTTTACCTTTGGGAACTATACACTGTATACTTTGTATATTTTAATAGAAATAACAAACTTTAATCATGTATGCAGTCATACAATCTTATGTTTCTTTAATTATAAGAAAATTTATAATTTTTTAAGAAATAGCAACTTTAACTCACTGTGTCCATATATTTTTGTGTGGGGTTTACTTTGGGGGGTATATAGGTTGGTGAATGATTGCTATAATATCAGTATTTTCTCATATAAAGTTGATGACATTTTCCTCGGGATATCTTTCCCACTTTGTTTTTAACTTCTATAGAGAATTAAAAATTGATAGGTTTTCCCCTGTAGTGGAAATATAATTTTTGTTTATAAAAAAATCATTTTCAATATTGACAGTATAGTGGGTGGTGTGTTGGGAAAGCTATTTAAGTGGCTGTGGGAAATTCTCCGTATCGCAGACATCCCTTTATCCCACACCATGGCGCTGTGAGGGATAAGAGAAGCTGCGGCATTTGTGAAGTGTCCGCTATGGTTCGGGTTCTTTATGAGTTTGGGGTAAATCATCAAATTTAGAGGCCCTCTTGTTAGTCCAGTCATATATATTGGCATTATTCCTCTTCTGCCTGTCAGATTTGGGATTCAGGACGTACAAAGAATGAGGACACAAACATGGAGCTTGGGCTGTTAAATACAAAGTTTGACAATGTAGACATTTCTCTCATTTTTTAATCTCTTGACAGCTCTGATTTTTCTGCTTTAATAATATTTCATAAAGTCAGAAGTATAATGTAATTTAATAATGAGCATCTACGTGATATATAAAGCCCTGCATTTCTCAGCAGCTCATCTTTAATTGCCTTTGGTGTTTGATAGAATTTTTAGTGTACAGATCAGTAGCATTGTACATTTATATTTTGTTTGGAGTTTCATTCTATTTGGATATAATTCTTTTTATTCAGTACTTCAAATATTTATGATAGAAAATTACTCCTATTATGTGTAAGAAAAATGATAGTCAAAGAGGCATGGGTGATTCATGCTGAATTCAGTTATTAACCCTTACCTTCCTGTCCAACAGCAGAACAGTAATTCCTCATATATGCTCCCATTCTATCTTGAAAAGATACTTTTATAATTCATTAGGAATATTAGTCCCACAAAAAGGTATCCCATAAGCACAGTTAATCTTTCAGTAAACTTATTTGGAAAATTGGTTAAGTACCTCACTAATTCTTCAACATCATAAGACTTTTCTTTGTTTTCCTAATGTGTGTGTGTGTGTATTTCCTATTGTCAGAAAGATGGCTACATCATCTCAAATGTCTCATAATTACAGGAAACATGCTAAGTGACAGGGAAGACAAGATATCCTTTGACTTTGCAGTGTTTATTAGTGAGGAAAATCGCTGTTATTTCTTAAGAAATTAGTTTTTTCAAAACTATAATCATGTACTGCTCATTTACCCCTACACTTTTGGCTGTGGGATAGCTTGATATATCTGTAATTTTTAGACCTTGCTTTAGGAAGAACAGTCTGCAAAGATGGGAGAACTCAGAGAAGTAAGACAGCTATATAAGAGGCTGTCACAGGAGGTCAAAATATTTCAGAACTGGTTGCATAATTAAATCTAGGAGCAAAATCATTTCATGTGGAATACACTAGGACTCTTTTACAAAGCAAGTGTAGAAGAATATGTAAAATTAATAACAATTATTCCCTTTTTGTGTGTCAAGATTATGTTGGATAATATATACAATGATTTCTGGAAATGAGATGTGAATTTCAGATTGGATGATTTTAAGTATACCATTTATAACTGCTAAGTATGTGTAGCTGTGTGTGTGTAGAGTGGGTAGATTACAGATGATTGTATATTATTTCAAATCATTTTCTCCACCCTTCCAAGGAAGAAAGTACACCTATCCCTCCCAGGTACATGACAGCCTCCCCGTCTGTGGAACACACTTGCCATGTTCCTTGCTTTGGTCTGGAACGTGGATTCCAAAGTGATCCATACCTGTGTTTTCATAGGTGCATAGGGCACATCTGTTTGCAGCAGCATTTTTGCACTTTTTTCTCTTGCAGAGTAACATTAAATCCCAAATAGAGAATGAGCATCTGATATGTCTGAGATGCTGAGAGCAAGAGTAAACTCACTAATGGCCCACAGCAGAGACAACATACAGTTACAAGCACTGCAGTGTTGGGCTCATTTGTTACTGCAGCCTTATCTAACAGCATCTCACAAAGTATGTGTATGATAAACTTTAAGTGAAATTGATCCTAACATATTTTATGAATTATTAAATATGTTGAAATTCATTGCTATATCAAACTTTCTGAGTCATAGCAAATATCATGTAAGTATTAGATTAAATAAAAATTTGAACTAATTCAGAAGAAAATGAAGTTTTTATTTGGAACAACCATAGATATATCTTTTTCTGAATCTCTTTTCTGACTTTATTTTTAATTATCAGATTTTATTTATTAGATAGTGCATATATATTTAAATTTTAAAATCCAATATATTTTACCAACATGACTTGAATTTTAGCAAGGGTACTTATATAAAAATTTCTGATTTCAAAATTTTCCTGTTCACTAACTTTAAAAAAATTGTAATACTAAGATGAAAATAGTCTCATTGAAGGCACAACACAGTGGTCAGTATATTTCCCAAATGCAAGGCTTTTTGGTATGCAGGCATTCTAAGATGCTTATTACTGCAAAGTGCCCTAGTGTTTTCTATTTCGTCACAAGACACAAAATATTTTAATATGAATTCTATTTTCATGACATATTTCAAGCAAAATAAAAGCCTATAAAAAAATCAACAAAATAAATGTATAAGACAGAAATTAGAGATTCATAAAATAAGGATAGTCTGGTCCATTAATGATTATTTGAAAAAATACAAATGTTTTAAACTTCAGAGGAGATGATAGAAATATGTAGTCCATTATCTGAATACCATTATGTTGTAGAAGAAAAATAAATAATAGAAAGCAAACATAGATATGCGTTTATTATAGGTCAAATGATGTTAATTTTTTGTTTTCATATGTCTTATTTATTATTCACAGTAATTATTACAATTATTTTCAGACACTAATATATGTTACTTGCAATAGGTATTATTAGGTTACAATCAGAATGCAGTGTCAGTTGATGTGAGTACAAGTAGTTTGTAGTTATGGTTATTAGTACCTCATTTTCAGAGAAGCACAAAAAAATGAGATAGAAAGATTGGGTCACTTATTCAATACAAGTTAATAGTAAGTGAAAAATCCAGCATTTTAACACAAATTGAGTGCTTTTGTAGAATTTACAGTTTTATAAATTATGCTATCAATAAATTCCACTCAGGAATTATTCATCAGGAAAATGAGATGAAAATATGACAAAGAAAATTGATTTTTCCTATTGCTCAGTTAAATTTGTGTACAGGTAACATTGGTATACATTATAAAATATTTTTAAAATTCAATAATTCAGGTTCAAATATAAGGAAATTCCATACCAATTACTAAACAAATAGAAATATAACATATATTCAAAATTTAAGGGTACTTATAAAATTTATATGCTAACAGTGAACCTCATAATAACTTTGACTTTGAGGATGTGAATATGTATTTGACAATGTAGAATTTCAAAATTCTATTGATTTATCAAAGAACTGTACCATCTCGTTATTAGGTAGTCTCCTCACCTACAAATTTATAAATTTGGCAAGTGATATGTTTATATGTACATATATTTGTCATCATCCTTATATATATATACCCCCTTGTTTTGTTTTTTTATATTTGTAATTATCTTTCTTCAAATATCTCCAGTGCATATGTCTCAACTGGCCTCCATTAATGTGGACTTTAACATCTCACTGAAGTCATCAAATGCAGTTTTTTCAGGGATCTTTTTCCAGTATTTTTGGTATATCTTAATTGAATACAATGTTATTTTATAAATTTTTACATTTATACATGGGAAAACTAAAACAATTGCATCACTCATATAATGATTTCCTTATTTATTCAGAGCCCTCACTATTTTATGGAGGAAATAATAAAATATTAAGGTGAAGTTTTGTACTCTTTTGCTATGTAGCTTATCTATGTGAATTAAAATACATTCTGAGCATATTTCTCATATTATAAGGTTGAACAATTTTCATTGTTATTTAAATACTGTAGAGAATTCCAAGAATATTATGTATCAAATCATAAGCCTTTTCACCTATATTTAATTTATTTTTTTTCTATAAAAACATTATTTTGATGACAATCTTCAAGATTTATTGCCAATATGTATTCATTACATGTGTCAGTTATTTTGCTGTTGTTTTGATACATCTTTAATTTCTGACAAATGGAATTACTACATCGATGGCTGGAAGCAGTGTTGTGTTCATTAAAGATTAAAATACATATTAACATAATGTTATTTAGGGATATTTAGTCACTAATTCTTACTAAGGATATTATATTTCTAAATTTAGGGCATATATGATGTGAACTGTTAAAACTCTAATAATAAAGCTAGATAAATTAAAAAAGTTACATAATGAATCAGATGCTCAATTTTAGTATAAATTTGAATAATTCTAATGAAAAGTAAGCAGCATTTATATTGCAAGTTTTCCCTTCTTGAAAAAGAAGGGCAAAGCATGATCACTTATTTAAATAAAAATGTTCTCTTTTGAAGATTCCTTTTAATTTTTGAGTACAGTCATATAGGTTGAATTATAAGATAATATACTTTTGTTTTATCTTAATTCTAAATATATACTTCATGTTTATGTAACATTCTTTTTATTTTAAAATTAAATAACAAGAGATATGTTTAAGATACTTTATATTTTAACATAAAAAATAAAAGCATGAAGTAATAAAATCATTTTAATTCATTCTAATATTCTGTTATTTTCCTGTATTTCAACTTGATTTGTAGCTAATAACTATTATGTATTAATTTGATTTTGTTTCAACGAATCAGTCATTTGGTATTTCAAAAGTTAACACTGCTTCAAAATATTTTGCCAAGTATTGTGATTAAAACTGAGTATTGTGTGTATATCTGTTATTTATTTTTTGTCTTTTTTATTTTTTCTTTTTCTGAAACGGTCTCACTATGCAGTTCAGGCTGGCATTGAGGTCTTGGTAATCCTCTGGCCTCAACCTCTTGAGTGCTTGTATTACAGATATTCGCCATCATTTCCATTTCTGTAGAGAACCATATTCTTATGTAGTGTGGAAGGGCTTTTACAATTAAGTATCACTAAGAAACCATGAAATTAAACAATGTAGTACATGTTTGTAACACATTTGAACCATCGTATGACAAAATATTTAACAAATGGTCTGAAAACATAACAAAATATTGGATATCTGACCAAAATGCATGGAGTTAGGGAGTTGCACTACCTTCTAATTACCTTCAACAATAATACAACACTGAATGACGACAGCGCCTACAGAAACCATCCAAAACTAAAGCACTAAATCTGCTGAAAACTAGAAGAGATGGAACTCTTCAGGACATCGATTCAGGCAAGGATCTTATGAACAAAATTTCGATCACACAGGAAATATTACAGAGACTCAACAACTGGGATCACATCGTATTAAAAAGGTTTTGAGGGGGCTGGGGATTTAGCTCAGCGGCAAAGTGCCTGCCTGGCAAGCGCAAGGTCGTGAGTTC
>NW_004955404.1:23646410-23649019 GCF_000276665.1 Chinchilla lanigera | reverse complement strand
TATCAAAAATAAAAAAAAAGAAACCACAGCTTACAAAAGAATGAGGCACATTTGTATGATGTACAGACTGAGCTTACCTCTAAATTTCATCAAATAGGGGCTGGGGATTTAGCTCAGCGGCAAAGTGCCTGCCTGGCAAGCGCAAGGTCGTGAGTTCAGTTCCCGGTACCGGAGAAAAACCAAAAAAAAAAATAAAATAAAATAAAAAGGTTTTGCACAGCAAAAGAAACCATGGACAGAGTGAACAAACTTTTTATGTTTTCCACTGGACAAGGTGACAATCAAGGACAATTAACTACTGTTTTAAAAAAACCTGTCTTTTATGATCTTATTTTGGTTTCTGACTTTGTGCGGGACTTGTGTAGTCCATCTACTGAACCTAGAATGGTCTGTGAAATCTTTCTGAAATCCAAATCAGAATTAGAAAATTTATCTTACTTCCGTACTTAGAAATAATTTTTCTCTGCAAAAAGAAGGAAGTAGCAGTTGTTTGCATAACATATTTTATGATGCAAACTAAATATAAATTGTTACTTTCAGCAACTACAGCATTTAACGTTGCTACAAATTCTTCAAAATGTAATTCATGTTCATATATACATACAATCCAGTATATATATATAGCTTGGATTCATGTATTTTTCCATAGAGAATCATAAAATGAAAGTAATACCGATATGAAAGTGACTTAAAGCATTTTGTGAAAGACAATGAATTCCTTGTACCATTTAATGAATTCAAAAAGAAATGCTTTTTAATTATTTTTGTAGTTTTTTATTACCAAATAAGAATATGTAATTTTTATTTCTCTCTCTATGGGATAGAAAGAATTAGAAAATTATTTCTTGAAATGAGTTAGACATAATTAGGATGCTGCTAATTATATTTATTTTAATGCCTACTAATCAAGGATCCACTAATGCTCACTGAGTTCATATAGAAGGTTAATGGCAAAAGAAATTAATTCAATTTATTTCCTAATTCAAAATGAAAAGCCATAGGAAGTTTTCCTGTTGTCTGTTGATTGATGAAGTAAATGTTCTAGGAATAATTCCTATAGCATATTAATGATACAATGAATTTAGAGCATTTTATGCTCTTTCAAAATTGTGTCTATAAAGTTCTTGTGTTTAGCAATCATTAATGCTTTAAAATCAAAACATTTATATTCTAATCACATTCATAGAAAGCATTCTATTAAACACAGTGCTTCAGTTTCCTTGAAAATGAATAGGACACAGCAAATCAGAATGACATGGGGTTGGTCTGTTTTCTGCTTACTTCCCCACTAAAGACTTTAGATTAAACCTAATATTCAAAGAGAATTTGTCTTAAATGCTCTTTATCACTATTTTCTATCTTACTTTTCCCACTAAATATTTGAAGAAGTCTATATACTGTAACCAGGAGTTTACTTTCCCTTAAAATTAATGCTCAGGAAAAAGAGATACTTTTGCATCCATAGTAATTTCATAAACCCATGTCAAGCAGTCTTATTCAGTTACTCATTTTTTATGTGACTAAATTTGAAGAAGATCCACTCTTAATGATTCTTGTCTCTCCCTTCAGACACTTGGAGAAATTTTATTTATTGCAGAATCTTTTCTTTAGTTCAGGACTGACAAACCCTAAATAGCATTATGTTTTCATATTCGTTTTAACTAACTAAATATTTATCTCTTAGGTTGCCTTTTTACAAGAAAGGTGCAAGGTGTTTTTTCCACAATACTATCTTGAGGACCATGCTCAAATCCTAGGTGATATTGCCATTGCTTTATTATTATAATACAATGGAGATATTATCAATGATTTATATGCCTTAATATTTTGAATGTCAAATAGTGACAGATTTAAAATAATCTGATTACTCTTAGCACATGAACTAAAATAGTAATGAATTTTTCTTTTTTACACTTGCAAAACATCTTTATTGCAATATCTAGGGTTGTGCTTGACTAAATAACTGAGGACTGTAGCCTAGCAGTGTTGGGACAACAAAAACATCTTCACAATTTAATGTTAGGTGTGATGGAGCATATCTATAATCTCAGTACTCAGGGAGGCTGAGGCAGGAAGATTGTAAGTTCTGGTCCAGCCTGGGGAACTTAGTGAGACCCTGCCTCAAAATTTAAAATAGTTATAATAAAAAAAAGAACAGATTGAGGATGTAGCTCAGTGGTAGAACATCCTTGGGTTTAATCCCCCAGCACCTCCCCAAATTCTTGACAGTCAAATCTTTTTTTTTTTTTTTTTTTTTTTTTTTTTTTAAAGAGTAACAGAAGGACCATATAGCAATAAGGGGATTTACTGAGTTACAGACAAAGTGGTAAGACATTATCAATTGTTGCTATTTTACCTATTGGTGTCTTCAAGATAGCTTCTCAAGAATTAATTTAAATGAAAGCCAAACATTTTGAGAAAGCTAGCATTGTGAGTACCATGGATATAAAATTGTATGAGGTTGTACTACTGGTTTAAGGGAATGAGTAAGATGTATGCTCAAATAAAGTGTAACAGGAAAGGAAAGGGATATTTTAGTTTTACACTGCCGTGTAAAAAATTACCACAAACACAGGTCCACACCACACTACACACACACACACACACAC
>NW_004955404.1:23582434-23646310 GCF_000276665.1 Chinchilla lanigera | reverse complement strand
AGGCGGCCCTCACCGGGCTTGCATTCGCCATCCTCCTGCCGATTTTTAAAGTTGGTTTATACACAGTCAAATCTTTTTTTTTTTTTTTTTTTTTTTAATTTTAAAGAGTAACAGAAGGACCATATAGCAATAAGGGGATTTACTGAGTTACAGACAAAGTGGTAAGACATTATCAATTGTTGCTATTTTACCTATTGGTGTCTTCAAGATAGCTTCTCAAGAATTAATTTAAATGAAAGCCAAACATTTTGAGAAAGCTAGCATTGTGAGTACCATGGATATAAAATTGTATGAGGTTGTACTACTGGTTTAAGGGAATGAGTAAGATGTATGCTCAAATAAAGTGTAACAGGAAAGGAAAGGGATATTTTAGTTTTACACTGCCGTGTAAAAAATTACCACAAACACAGGTCCACACCACACTACACACACACACACACACACACCTTTGATCTGAAACATCTGTAGGTCAGAATTCTAGACACAACCTTGCTGGAATTTTGTTTGATCCGTTTAACACAAAACTGCAATCTAGATGTTGGCTGGATTGGATTCAGGACTAGAGGCTCTGGGGACGATCTAATTTCACAGCAACTCAGACTGTGGGGAGATTTTAATTCCTGGTAGCTATAAAACTGAGATCTGTATTTTCTTATTGCCTGAGAGCTGGCCACTATTTTCTGTTCCTAGATACTACCTGAATTTTGTGTCTTGTGGTATCTTCAATGTTTAAATCCAGCAATTGGTGATTTCACATGTGTCAAATCTCATGCTTACTTTGACTCTGACTTTAGAAAGAAGTCAGCCAGTTTTAGCAGACGTAATTTTAACAACCACACCTCACATAATCATTTTTCTTGCTTTCAACTCTTGCGTAAATTACGTTGTTGCAGCAGTAAGTGAAACGCGTGGCATATGCAGTCTAGCAGGCCCTGGAGCTTGCCTACACTAGGAGGAAGATATCTTGGAAGGCACCTTAGAATTGTATCTAGCAAACTAAATGAAAGGCTGTGTGATAGAATGGAATATGCAAATTCTGTGTGTATAAAAATTGGCCATGTTCAAATGTACAATATTGAAAGTTGTGTGATTTAGAAAGACACACCCCATCCCTGAACCTCACATTTTTCTCATTATACCAAGTTTTACAATAAACAATTTTTTGTTTTACTGTGAGATTCTACTGTCATGTAAAATGCTAGGTGGACTCAATTTATGGATTTAATTAATATGTATCTATATTTAGCTAGTAGTTTGATGTTTAATTCACAAAAACTGATTAAAACTTCCTTTCCAAAATATATGTAAAATAAACTGAGGAGGAAGACCAGAAACAGAATACTGAGATGGGCAGAGGCGCAGGCTGCCTGTCTCACCTCAGTCACAGTATGTGATCAACCGCCTGTCAGTTCCGACTCAGAACATAGCTCAAGGGGTACAGTGCATAATTATTGTTCACAGTAAGTTACAAAAATACTTCTTTAGTTGTGAGAGAGAAGGGGAATTCATGGGAAGGAAGTGAGAAGGAACATTTAAAAAGTGGCCAGGAAAACCGATAAGCAGCAGTATAATACAAGCCCAGGAAAATAAGTGCCCTGAGAATGACAGTGACAGGAAAAGGACAAAGAAGAAAAAGAAGTCAGAAAAATTAAATACTAATAAGAAGTACAAAATGAATTTATGGAAATTTTATTACTTCAAATGCTAGACATTTAAATCAATATATGGCAGTGAAAATAGTTTGGGGAAAGCAAAATATTACTGTGAAGGTAGAAAACACATAGTTCTTGACAGTGCAAGGGCCTTGAAAAATGACGTACATGGAGATTTTTATCAGAGGAGATAGAATCAATGCAGAGTTTTAGAACAGTGGAAGTGCACAGCACACTGCCTTCAAATAGTGGCTGCAAACGTACACAGAGCCCTTCAGCCTGGAAGCCGCCACAGTGATGGGAAAATCTGAATAGTTTGTGAAGAAGGTTGACAGCCTCAGGTTTTATGTGCTTGAGGATGGTTCCTATGCTTAGAAAAGATTTTATTTGACATTATTTTGAACTACAAAACATGTACAAATCAATTTTAGAAATACACAAATAATTAGTAATCCCAAAGCTTTGTGACAACAATCTAAATCTGCCTAGTATGAAAAGATGCTTCACTATGAATAATAATTAAAAAAACTTGACATTATCCCAACTCCAGCAAGCTTAGTATCCATCCTTATGCATGGCAGTTCGGAATCAATGGGTGAACAGTGTCTTAACTTAAATAGTGATCTTTATGTCCTCACCGATGGGACACCCAGGAACTCTGAACCTAAGTGAAAACAGAACAGCAGGCTGAATTACTCAAAGAAAATCTCTACTCATGTAAACTATAGCTTCTAAAGCCGTGGGCAATATTTACTTCTCACATAGCCCAAGGTCATGTTGCTACATAATTTGTCTGGGTTTTACTAATATACTAATTAATGTATTTTATGTTGAATCTTTTTCACTTCCTGCTGATTACATAAATCCATGCCTTTAAAAATATTACAATGAAATTTGACTCGATCATATTACTCCAGAGATTTACATGAATCTCAGTTTTAGATCTGCTTAATGAGTGATATGAAATCAGATTTGTGAAAGATCAAGCTACTGTTAAATGTTAATACAACTAGTATGATTGTGAAGTAAATGTAATGTAACTCTGACTCAGAAGTGCCCCGCAAAGTTTACAGTAGGGTGTTTATATCTGGTAGAACTTAATGAGATTAACATTTCTTAAAAAGCAAAATTTTAAATTTTTTTAATGTTTTAAAAACATTAAGCAAATATTTAGAAATCTCCCTTGCTGTTTAAGGTCTCAGAAAGACTACACAGTGAATAAATATTAAATTTAAAAGAGTCTGTAATAATTTTTTCACTTTGACTTTGCTGGTACAAAGGAATGTTGATGTCTAGGTGTCCCCCCAAAGCCTCATGCAGTCATAGGGTGGGCTTCTAGAGTTATTGGGTGATTCATGGTCAAAGGCTGGGGTTATAGGTGTGAGTGCTACACCCGCCCTGGGGCAGGCAGCCTGTATACAATATAAAGGAGGGGAAGAGGCTGGCTCTCCCCTGGCTCATCCCTTTTCTTCTGGCTGCTTTTGCTGTTTTCCTGGGCCAGGAACTGTTGCCTTCTGCCATGTGCCACTCTGCCTGGAGCCAGCTGAGTTTGGGCTGAAATCTCCACAAACTGTGAGCTAAATAAACCTTTCCTTCCTTAATTCTGGATATCAGGCATTTCATCTCAGCAATGACAGAAAAGAAACCAACACAGTCCCCTTGCTGTTTCAGGTTTTAACAAGACTACATAATGAGCAAATATTTAATGTGAGGGAATCTGTAATAATTTTTTCATTTTTGCTTTGCTGGGTACAAAGGAATGTTGATGTATATATGTTTTCATTAACAGCATGAATGTAATTTTTAAGCAAATTTTCTTTAGGTGGACAAAACTGTTTATAGTCATTGAATGCTTTGACAGTTGATAGTAGTGTGGCAGAGGTAAACATTACAAGGAAAGAGATATCAAAGCCAAACTTTAGAGTTTAAAGAGAAATATAAAACAGAAAAACAAACAAAAACACAGACCTACTTAAAATAATTTTTATGTGAAACCAGGCATCAACGTTTATTCTTTTTTCTTTTTGTATTACTTGAGTTTGAAACCCAGGCTTTTGCACAGAGCTATGTCCCCAGATCTTTGTATTGTTTTCATTTTGAGACAAAGTCTTACTAAATTGCTAAGTTCCTCAGGCTGGGCTCAAACTCGTCATTTCATTGCTCAGCCTTCCAAAGTGCTGGTACTTCAGACATGTGACACCAAGCATGATTCAACCTGACACAAATTTACAAGTTTCTGAACACCAACTTCATGTGTGTGTGTGTGTGTGTGTGTGTGTGTGTGTGTGTATTAAACCCAGGGATTCACACATGCTAGGGTAGCACTCTACCACTGAGCCACATTCTTAGCCTTCAGATACCAACTCTTAATGTCACATTTCATCCTCTTTAGTAGAATATCAGTGACCAAAATTTCCACCTTTCTACAGCTTTTGTTCTAGTAAAGGAGAAAGACAATAAGAAAGGAAAAATGTATTGGATACTGAATGATACTATTGTGGAAAAAAAGTAGTCAAAGGAACACTAGAAAATGATATATTTGAAATAAACATAATTTTAAGTAGGATTATCCTCACTAGGGAAATCCTCACTGGTGATATTGGAGCAAAATATAAGAGGTGAGGCAGTGAACCATGTATCCAGTAGAAGACAGAATATTTATATTTCAAATATTATACAGTCTCAGCATCAATATGAAGAAGTCTCTAATAGTGTCAGTAGTTCTCTTAATATCAATTGCTCCAAATAGAATATTTAGTTGAAATATGGACTCTCACTCAAGTGTTTTTGTTGTTGCTGTTATCTGGCGTACTTGCAGTAATCATGTGTCCAACACATAATGGGGCTTTATGCAGATTCTCATAAGTGGATAAATATTGTCTTTGACATAGGTCAATTTTCCAATGAGCCATTGCATTTACTCAGTGAAAATATGTTTCTTAGCAATGCTAGTTACTGTAATTGAGTGATGTACTAGAAGTTGTAAGCTAATAAGAACTCACCTTTAAAGGCATTCATTGGACAATGTTTATCTTTGTGGTCATCTCCCATTTCATTTCTTTAATCCCCTTTTAAGTTACCAAAATATGGTATATGCTCATTCTCAATGGAATTCTTTCTTTTTCTCACTAAATATTTGGATATAAGCAGGAAATATTTGTATAAATTCTAGCCTTCACTGTGTTGATTCTCCACTCACAAACATCACCATTAATCTCTTCATTACAGCAAATTACCATAGTTAACAATTTTAGCTTATTTCTTCTACTACTCCTGTGAAGCTACACCACATCTGTCATATGTTATTTTTCATCCAAACCCTAAAGCCACACATATTAAGGTCAAAATGCCTTCAGTATTGTTAATTATAAGGTCAGTTTTGATGTTAGAATAGACAGTATTTGAAACACCGCCTTTTGAAATTCTTGCTATCACCATCCTCTCCCTGTGTATTTTCTATACTACTTGTCATTTTTCTGTCTGCCTGTTCGTTATCATTTCTGAATAACTTGTTACTTCCATGACATAGATCTGTTAACTTTTCTCTTTGTTGGATCTCTCTGTTTTATTGTTTTACACATTCTCCTGTTTAAATTTCACCTAAAAGCTAGTGGTGCCTAGGAGAATATAGCAGTATGAATCTCTACTCTGATCTTTCAGCTTCAATGGAGTTTGCAAGCAGCTTCAGTGCTTGATGTTCACTAAGCTCCTTGGCCTTAATGTGATCAGCAAATTTCACATTTTTTTGTGTTATTATCACACCATAACTTAACTTGCAGTAAACAATTACTCTATTTGTGGGAGCTCATCCCAAAATACTGGTCATCCTTAGCCCTTCTCTCTCCCTGATATTCCCCTACAAGTCCATCACTATGTATTATTGGTGTCACTGTATTAAAAATATTTAAGCAACCAGCATTTCTGATGGGGATTATTGCAGTACCCTCTTATTCTTACTCTAAATCTGTACCTATTTCCTCACAGCTCTTCTGAGCCATTTAGCTTTTAAACTAGACTTTAAATAACATTCTATCATGTCAGATTCCTACAGTAACTTCCCACCTTACATGTCAGAGTCTGCAGTGATGTAATTGAATGCTGTAACTGTTAAGGGAAACAAGACACTACGTGATGTATCTTCTGTCTCCCATTGTCTCTCTGCTTTGTCATTTTCTCTTCCATTTTCTTCTTAGAACATCTGGAATTGTAGTTTTGCTATGAAATTATAGACAAGCTCATTATCCAGGTTCTTTGTTAAACCTTGCCTTTGAAAATGGACTGTCTTTCCAGATATATAGATTAACTTAGTAAATAACCCAAATGTCTTTTGGGTCTGCAATTAAATGCCACCTATGCAGTAACACCTCTCTTCTCCTGGCACATAATGGCCTGTCCCTTGTTTTACAGTACATGTCATCATAGTGTTATGGTTTGAATCTGTGTGTCCCCCCAAAGCCTCAAGAGGCCATGGGGCAGGCTTTTAGAGTTTGAAGGGTGTGAGAGCTGCACCCGCTCTGGGGTGGATAGTTTGCATATGTAAGGGAGAGGAAAAGAGTGCTTGAGGACATTCCTCTGCCATTCCGCCCTGGTGTGTGCTTGCAGCTTAGCTGTGTTCTGCCGCCCTGAGCTCTTTGCCATGTGCCACTCTGCCTTATAATCTGCCAAGTACGGCCTGAAACTTCCACGAACTGTAAGCGAAATAAACCTTTCCTTCCTTAATTTTGGGCATCATGTATTTTGTCCCAGCAGCTAGAAAAAAGTAACCAAGACACATAGGATGAGGGATATATTTGATTTTAAACATTTAAAATCTTAAAATAAAGCATTAATCCCTTTATTAGTTATCTTCCATCCTTTGAATAGAAAATAAAAGAGTTATGTTTTAATAAACATGACATGACATGGCATAATTTCTGATGCAATTTTTTCCTTGTAAAGCATAAAGAGGTACACAGAAAGGTTTGTTAACTTAATGAATCTTCCAGATATTGCCAAATTGTGTTTGCAAGGAGTTATTCAATATCCAAACTCTCATTGTAGGCAAATGCCTGTTTTCATATTACAGTCAATAATGTTTGCAATTATCAAATTTTTGTTTTTTATTTTGAGAAATTAGTAGGTTTAAATGTCTGTTATATTAGTACCCTATACTGTATTTCTTTCAATTATGAAGTGTTTTTCTTATGCTGTTTGCTATCCAAGCTTTTGTCCACTTTACATACTTTCATTTTGTTACTGGCTCTTCACAACTTTAAATATATTTAGGGATTTGCCATTTCTTTGTGGCTTATATTGTTCATTTTCTGCCATTTTTATACTTTATTGTTATGCTTATGTATTATTTGAATTCTGTCACATTGTATTGTATTTTATTGATACTTTATATATTTAAACTTATCCTTATTTATATTTGAGTTTTCTGACATGCTTAAAAATAAATAAATAAATAAATAAATGGTTTCTTTTCATTCAAGTCTTGACAGAGATTTGGAAAAAAGTTACTTGCGAATACACACAAATGTATTGTGCTAATCCATACCTTGTTACCTTCACAATTAAGGTAAGAAGATCTAGGCGTAATTTGTAAAGAAG
Source organism: Chinchilla lanigera (assembly GCF_000276665.1). Classification (NCBI taxonomy): domain Eukaryota; kingdom Metazoa; phylum Chordata; class Mammalia; order Rodentia; family Chinchillidae; genus Chinchilla; species Chinchilla lanigera. The sequence goes on along the minus strand of NW_004955404.1, from coordinate 23,639,066 downwards.
GAGAAGTGACAGAATTATCCTTTCAGTAAACAATTTAAGAAATCAGTACATACTAGTCCAAGAAGAAGTCCACAGTTTTCCTTAAAATTCTCTTTTTTAGTTTCTTGGAACCTAATTATGGGTATAGACTTGTGGGACTCCAAGGGGACCTGGAGTGGTGAGAGATTGGAGCAAGCATAGAGAAAAGAGAAGTAAAAAGATTTAAGATGTAATGTGGACACTTCCCAATTTCCCTTGAGGAAAATATTTAATATATACCACAAACACAATAAATTTCTTTCAAAAATTTGTCACACTAATTGTGCCATTACATTGTCTATATTCCTTTTCTTGTGTGATGTTAAGAAATAACTTCAAAAAAATTTCACCACTTTTACTTCTATTAAGTGTACTATTGTAGTTTCATTACTGTTGTTATGATAAATTTAAAGTAGTTGAACATCATCAGCTTTTAAAATATAAACAATTCAGGCAATCTCTTCTCTATTTTCATTTTTTGTAAATACCTTTGCTGATTGTCTAAATTTATGCATGGAATCTGCTCTTGCCGCATTTATCAATATGCACATCTATAAAGATCATCAAGGATGAAATTCACAACTAGAGAAAAGCTCAGATTGAGAACCTCTGTAATTTTATACACTTAATAAAAATATGCATTTCTGAACTGGTATTCAGTAGTATATATACTACATTTATAGACACAATATATAAATTTAAGTGGTTTATGTGATAATTATCAATTCTGATAAAATAAGACTTGAACTGCTGTCTCATATTTTAATATAAAATTCTTCTACGTTATTTGTGCAAAACTCCCCTAAAACACACTAGTCAATTCTCAATATTTGAAAGTAGACAAGAGATTTATTCTTTTCTACCTATATCAAAATAGAACAAACTGAGACCTAATGGATCACAATGAGACACTCATGCAAGACATTGCATTTGAGCTTTCCACACAGAACAGAAAAACAGTATATTAAATCTGAGAGAGAATGTGTTTCCCTTAATGAAGCAGAAGATGAAGGCCAGCGAGGCAGGAGAGGAGCAAATGAGGTGTGTGCAGGAGGGATCAGGGGCATAGGGATTATTTGAAAAGGAGAGCGTAGGCAGAAGCCAGTCCTTGTAGGCACTGCTATTTTCTTTGCACCTCTATTTTCTTTACAGTTATAAACAAAATTGATATTTTATTTCCTTATGTGAACAGTAGCTGTATAGTTCTAATACAATCTCCAAAATTGGTAGAACACACTGAAATAGTCAGCCTTTGAAAATATCCTTAAGTTTATATTTGAGTCAGTCTAAGCGTAAATACAAGCGAATGCTATATAGTTGTTAAATGGCTTCCTTAAATTGTGATTGCATTATCATTTGGTTTAATAAATTGTATTTATTTGCTAATAATATTTTGATGATGTTGGAAGATTTTTAATATTATATACTGCAACAGAAATGGGAATTAATTCATATAATAGAATTTAATGTATACAAAAGAAATAAATTATACATCTGTGCAAAAATAAAACATTTGCCTTTTGTAGTTCTTTGAATTTTGTGATTTAAAAATTATCAGGCTTTTGCTCTGAGAGATCAAGTACTACACTTAGTGACTTTGTGTAAGTTCTTAATTTAAGTGCTAATTTAAATGACTCCATTGTCCTACTACACAGAGGAGAAATAAGTGAGTCACCTTGTATCAAAATATGAAGAAGTGTCATCTTTGATATTATTAGCCTCTGCATTGTGTTAGGAAAACTGATTTTATGTGCTGGAGCAAAACCCATGGCTCATAAACTCAACAGAGGTGAGTGAGTTATGATAGTCTTGGAAATACATTAATGAAATTCTGCAAACATCAGTATGGTACATTAGTCTTCATCACACTTGGCTTTATTAAACACACAGATAGATGGGAACCTATCATGTGTGCCGATTGTTTTGCTTCGTCAAAATGACCTAAGGAAATATAAAAGCATTGTGCGTTTTTTAAAGCTATTTCAATACCACATGTAAATGATATCATTTCATAGTTTGATGATTTAAAAGATTGAGACAGCTTAGGATATAGTCATCATCGTAATTTAATATTCATCAAGGACCATAATATCTCGGACATCACAAGGGGAAAAAGAGAGAAAGGACACTGCAAAACAAAGTATCAATCCTTAATTTATATTTGCTTGTTTTTCTCTAAAGACTGGGGAAATATGGCGTCCACTTCAATGTACACATTGTGAAAGCCAGAGTTTTCTATCAGAATCAATGGGGTTTCTAACGTCAGAAAGGACTAAGTTGAACTGGTCGATTTAAGGTAAAATATATATTAAAGTGAGAGTTATATTTTGTAAATATCTTTTCTTAGGAATCGAGCTCAGGACCTTGAGCTTTGCAGGCAAATGCTTGTGCCGCAGAGCTATATTCCTGGCCCGTGAGAGTTATAACTAATAATAAAAATCAAAACGTTGAATTTCAGTAAGGAAATTTTTCTTTATTACCTAATTATATGAATAATCGGTTTTTATGTTAATGAATCTTAATTAAAACACAATATTAAATTTTTTATAAAATAAAAATGTGCATGGTAAGCAAAAAGAATTCACATATATAATTCATATATATATGGATTTTATATATATACATACATATATGGATATATATGGATTATATATATAATATATACACACACACACACACACACACATACATATATGGATTTTTCCTTTATTTTAGTCCTACTTTTGAGTGGTATGTAACAAATTATACAAGTTTATATTGTGGAACTCTCTTCCTTGCTGGAGTAAATACTTGTGTGTATGAGATGTGAACAGGATATATTGCTCTAAGGCTCATTTTCTGATGTGATGTCATCCAAATCACCAAATGTGTGATGATTTGTCATCCAAATGATGATTTGTCATTCAAATCATCACAAATGTAATGTCATCCCAACAGGTACATTTTCTGGCAGTCAAGGTGACAAGAGTATTGAATCCTACATAAGCAGCCAAAATTTTGCTTTTATTCAATAGCTAGGCATTAAATATAGAAATGATGCTTTGTATATATTTGTTATCAAAGGATGCAGCTTTGGAATTTGAGTCCAGTTAGCTATAAGATTTTAAGAGGGAGTTAATATCTAATAATTTGATTTTTTCAATTGCTAAGATTTCCTTATTATTTGAAAATATGAATTTTCAGAAAAATAGCTTCTATAAGTAATGGAAATGAATAAATACTTGATGATGTGCCAATCTTGAATCACTTACTAAACCTTGTGTAAATCCAAAACTACGGTACAAACCACTGGAATTAAGAGCATCAGCGGAGAATGTGTTCTTTAAGTTACACAGACTGCTTACCTTGTCGTAATGCCTATGGAGAGTAAGGCTTCAACAAAAAAAGGACTACATCCAATTGTATACATCATGTGAATGAGAATGTATTATAACTAGTTTTTAAGTTCTTGGCCCAAGGCATATTCTTATAAAACAGAGTTCCACCATGATCAACTCTCTTACAGCCTATACAAGAGAGCTGACAAAACAGAAAACAAATATATCATCTGAAACAGTGAATTTCTGAATTATAAGCTATGGTTAATTCTTTATCTTGTTTTGTTTCTGTATGAAATTTATGGAAATGAAAATAAAGACAACCAGGGACTGGAGATTTAGCTCAGCAGCACAGAGCCTGCCTGGCAAGTGTGAGGTTATGAGTTCGATTCCCGGTACCAGGAAAAAAGAAAAAAAGGAAATAAAAACAACCAGAAATATTGGAGAAAATTTTGATAAAACCAAACACACAGAATATTGGTCACTAACAGAAGTAATCTGTTCTTTCCTCTTCAGTGAATGTATTGCTGCTTCAAGGATTCTGTAGTTATCACGCCTGAGAGAGTTGCTTAATGATGGTAAGAGTGTTTAATTTCATTATTTCTCTCCTTCTTTCCCCTTCTTCTTGAAGGTGGAATGGTTAAAGTGAGATTACCTCCTTAACAAAAGAGTAGTTTCACCATATATACAGTTTTTCCGACTCACTTGAGAGAAACTTCATTTCTGCCTTTTCCCACTGATCCTGCCTGAGACAGTCCACTAGTCTACTCTGATTCTCTGAATTTTCCAGTGTTAGACAATTTATACAAATGAAATCCTGCAATATTTGCCTTTCTGTGCCTGGATTATTTCATTTACAATGTCTCTACAGGTTCATCCATGTTGTCATAAACAAAAGAATATCTATCTTTTTTATTGCCTTTTAAATGCAGTGTACTCCATGGTAGGTATCACTGTATTTTTTTTTGTCCATTCATCTGTGCACGGCCATTTAGGTTGTTCCCATATCTTGGCTATTGTGAATAACATAGAAATATACAGTGAAGTGTTAATGAACTTTGAGATTCCAAATTCAATTATTTTGGAGAAATATCCAGAAATGAAATTGCTGGTTCATGCAGTAGTTCTAGTTTTGAATTTTAAAGGCTTTCATACTCTTTTTTGTAGTGGTCACACCATTCTACATTCTTACCAATAGAGTAAAAGCATTCCAGTTTCTCCACATCTCACCAATGCTTATTTGTCTTGGTTGTTTTTTTAACAGTCATATTTACAGGAAGTGTTTCAACTCCACCCTAAATCAACCTGGACTGTCTAATAAGGTGTAGCTGCATCAATTTCAGTGAGGCACACTGTAAAACTAAATTTGCGATGAAGAGCCTTGTAACCCAAAGAGCATACAAACTTCTCTGCTATAACTCCAATGCAAATTTGGATATCAGTATAAAACTTATTACTGTCATGCTAGTCATGGGAATGAGAAACATAAGTTTCTGTGTGTGTAATTCATAAATATAAATAATTTCACTTACAGGGAAATATGGATTCCCTTAACAAATATGTTAACTTGGTGTGTTTGCCCAAATGCTGTAGTAGTAAATTTCTCAGAAATCACTAATATTAACTTGACTAAATGGGGTTCTACATAAAATAATGTTGAGATGTTAGAAATCCCTTAATATGATGTGGAAGAACAATGCCAAGTCAGTTGAAGATAAAAATATTGGAGCGGATTCATACTGCTTGTTGTGCTGAGCTAGCATTTAGATCTACTGCTGGTTGAGGCAAGGAATTAACCATTTTAATAGGTATTCAGGAATTGTTCACAGTTACCTGGAAAATGGACATACATCAGGAATTGTTTAGGAAAATGAGACCAGGTATCATTTAAAAGTAATCTTTTGGCTGCATTCTATTGACTAGGCACGTGGTTGTTAAATGCTGCCAAAGGAACGTATTTCAATGTGAAAGATAAGATGGGGCAGAATTCTAACACTAGTGAGATACTGCCAGAGATAACCTTCACCATTACTAGATCTTGTCTACAGTCAGAATAAAATAATCTGCAAGACTAAGTAGTAATAATTGGCATGATTTCCTGAAGCAAATATAATTGGGTGTAACTTATATAACCATACAATTAGGATTCTATAATTTTAAGGAAAATCCTTTATACTCTACAGCCTTGCTTGCTACAGTTTTCCCTTGCTACAGTTGACATAGCTCTATTTCTTTTTAGTTTTTCTGATTCTACAAATGAAAATTGACTGTCATCTATTTACATTGCTTCTAAGATATAATGATTTATTTTATTTGCTACTGATTATCCTAGATTTTAGTAGATCAATAATTTCCATTTTCCTGGTGTTCTGTACATTATGGTAACTGCAAAAACTTTTTTTTAATTTTTCAGTGTTAGTCCATGACTTTTTCCACTCTGAGATTTCATTTAGTCAGTAATATTAAATAGTCCATGTTTTCTCAGCAATATCCTCTGTTAACACTGGCCTAAGAAAGCAGCCATTGCAAGTTTTCAAAATACTGACTCTTTCTGCGAGTACTTTTTTACTAACTTAAAATATGAACTCCTTTGGAGCACTCTTAGGGATATAATTTCATGTTGGATTCTCTAAGCATAAACACAAGTTAAAAATAAGAGTTTTAAATCATAGGGGAGTTATTTCCCTCCCCTCATTTTTATTTAAGCATTTACATTAGAAATCTTGAAATTTTTAGTACATTTCTTCCTTTGAAAACTAGACAGGCTTTTCAGCTTCATGACCTCAGGAGGTCAAGCTCAGAGAGCCGGCTCTCTCAATATATCAGTAAGGACAAGGATGACGGGACTCCCATCTCCCACTGTCTGTGGGACAGTAGAAGTCCAGTTTTGGTGGGTTATTTGCTTCAAGTTGTGAAATGATCTTTTCCTGTATAAAGACATAAAAGGGTTGTATTTCTTTTTTTTAAAGTTACTTAGCTAACACAGATGATACCTTCAGTTGTTAACTCCAGGTTTATTTGTGGCAAATGGTGCTGTCAAGTTGTCTTTCTTGAGGATAAATTTTTATTTTGAGAACGTAATCATAACAGGTTGTATATCCTTGGCTGCATTAAAGCATGAAATTTATTTCCACCGTGAAACATCTTAGTGAACCTATTGTGATACACATCACATTCTGGCTTAATTCTTACTTAATAATAAGCATTTTGTTTCTTCACTATCTTTATAAATATTTGGATAGGAAGAATATTTGGTTTTAATTATATTTCCCCAATAGCTCTTATTTTTTGCTTAATAAATGCATTCTAAATGTTTATATTTCCATAAGTCTTCTTATCTGCTTTTTATTATTCTGTTAAGAAATGTCTAGAAACTTCACTCAATTTACCTCAAAACATTATTAATCTCAGGATTTAAAATGTTGTACTAACAAATCCTTTGAACTCCAGGCATCTTAAACAAATATTGAACCATGTGTGTTTTTATGTCCCATATCCATAAAATCTCTACTAAGTGTTACATTCTGTATTTCCTGGACACTATAGTAAAATCTACTCCCATCCTTAGTAACTTGTCTTCTAAAGTACAAATTGGCCAAGATTTGAAAATTCATAAATAAACAGGAACCTCCATTTTAGTATGCATATACTTTTCAGCTTGGACTTTTCAGCTCAAGGTGAATAAAGAAATTTTGAGGGTAGTCTTAAAAGAAATGAATATTATCTTGTGAAGGACATACTAAATGTTAATGAATTAGATGGTCTTGGCTACTGTCATGTAACTACTTCTGTCTTCTAGCAAAACTTAGTAAAATCAAAGCAATCATGTTTCCAACGCACACACTTTTTTTTTTTTAATCTAGGACTCAGATATTTTGTACCTACAAGACCTTTGTTATATAGAAGACTATTCATTGTTGCACATTTCATATTCATTATAGAGCATTTTCAAACTATTAGAGCATAAGTTTCAGCACTGTCAGTCTTATGTTATCCAGATGTCATAGAGAACTTCTGGTTCAAAATCATTCATAGGTGGCAAATAACTTCTCTAAGACCATTAGAACATGTTTGTAACATACAATACTGTCAACAGCATCAATCCTACTCTATAGAAATTGCCTTCATTGTTTTACCAAATTCATTTGTCCCTAATAGTCTTCCCCCTCTGAGTATTTCATCTCAATTCAAAATAACAATAACATTATAGTATTGTGATGTGATAATTTCCAGAAGCTGTTGTCATTTAAATACCACTATCAGTGGGTTCATTGTTGCCCTAATTTGGTGGAAAATTCAGTTTTAGAATACCATTTTAAAGGGCTTATTTTCTGAAACAAGATGTGCTATCAGTTTTGTGAACCTTATTTCCTAGAAGATCAAATAACATAGAATGAGCAAAATGTCAGTAATTTATTTAAAGATTGTAACCCTAAATTGGTTATAAGGAGAAAGTGCAGATATAATACAGGAAAGGCATAAAGAAATGCATGATGAAGCAATACCCTCCTCAAGAGCTCTGAAAAACAGCCTCCTGCCGAGCAAATACATCTTTCTATGATTGCATAGACTGAAATGAGGAAAGGGGAGAATGTATCTGAATAACAGCTGCTCATAACAGAATAATTGCATGCCCTGAGGTGGCCAAGCCCTATAACTACTAGTTTTAGTTTGACTAGCTGCTTTTGGCAGAACATGGCCTGCAACACTACTATTCAGGAATGTGATTTCTTGAATGACTGCCTTCTAGGCCAGCTAAGGCAAACATAAGTGTGTGCAGAGGTGCAGTGTAACTTCCAGAGAGGAGACAGTGTAAAGACTGAACGAAAGAAATCTATGGTTTCAATAAATACATGAGCTAGAATTCTTTAGGATCATGAAAAATATTGAATCTCAATTTTACACCATACAGAAAATCTTTTCTAGACTTTTTTAAAGTCACAATTTACAATAAGTATAACAGAACATTTTGAAAAAAAATTAGTTCAACAACTTGGTAGGGGAAGTTATTACTTCAAAAAGTAGAAAGTTCAAATGGGCAATAAAAACACAAAAATATAAAACTTTAACTGTCTTAAATTTATAGATATTTGTTGAACCAAAAAGCCATAAAATGTTTGAAAAGAGAACTGCAAAAGAGAAAATAATATGTGCAGCACATGTAGGTCACAAAGTAGAAGCAATAGACTGTCTATGACACCCCAAAGAACAAAGGAAAAACAGACAAACACAGGTAAGCAGTAAAAAGCATGGACTGTTATTTGAAATAATATCATGTCAGGGTAATTCCAGGTTGGATGTCAAATGTCAGCATGCGGAGATATGTGGGGAATGCAAATCAGGTTGGATAGGGGATACTAGTAGTGATCTATTTAAAATATGACTCAACACTAAATAATTTGACAAGAGTAGGAATACAAAAATACAAAACATTAGGAAGAATATGAACCACAAATTCTTTTGAAATAGGAATAGCTGAAAAATCTTCCTAATATTAAAGAATTTACTAACACATCTTCATCAAGCAATTTCAGTGATGGGGAAATTGCTCCCTAATTTTATAAAATGGAGGCAATACCAAGATGCCTCATATTATCTCCAGTGCTTCTGAAGGCACTTTGTATTCTACTCAGCGCTACAAACATTTACAAAGAGATAGTTAAGAAAGAAAGAAATGCACTGAAATTACCTATACGTATAAACAATGAGAAAAAAGTTTAATTTCAGTTTAAAATGATTAGAAATAATGAGGTTAGAAAGGTCCTGGGTAAGCAAATTGATTCACAGAAATAAATTGGATTTGTTTTCAAGAGTGATAATCAAATAAAAATGTTAGTAATATAAAAGACAGTTTAAACTTTCAACAAAAGCCATAAATTGCACATTATTTAATGTACATTAACATTAGTTTGTTAAATCACTTCCAAACACTGTAAATGAAGGTCAGCATAAATGAGGATATTCTGAATAATGGTGGATGGTGAGCTCAACGTTGTAAAGATGTTGATTAATTTCAAAATATTTTAAAAAAGTGGTTAATATAAATTTTTGTGTATATGAGTCATCATAAAAGTATAACAAAGGAACAATTTAAAAGAAATCTGGACATATAAAAGATAATATGTTTCAAAGGAAATATATAGACTGTTCTATCTATCTATCTATCTATCTATCTATCTATCTATCGTCTATCTATCTATCTGTCTATCTATCTATCTATCTATCTATCTATCGTCTATCTATCTATCTGTCTATCTATCTATCTATCTATCCATGGATCTTCTGGATTTATTCTCGAACAAATATATGAGAAACCAGTCAGTAAGTAGAAGGGAAGTTGGATCACTCTACGAAGTAGAATATGATGAGACTTCTGCAGCATTTACCAAGTTTAATTCAGTTTCACTTGCCTTAAGTGTAATGTTTACAAGATATGTATAGGAAAGAACTTTTTAAAACAGGAATGTCTAAAGCATAGAAAATAGAATGAGGAGCTGACATAATTAATTATATATATACACCATCAGCAAACTTTTGTGAAACAAACAAAAACTCTACAAATACAGGAGGTAAAAATTTAATATTAAATGTCAAAATACAAAGCCCTAAAAGTGAAGCAAGAAACACAACAGAAAAATGGAGAAAACATATTTTAAAAGATGACAGAACTCAAACGAATTATACTTGAGAACCATAACTAATTTGTAAAAAAAAAAGTACCACTATATTATATAGACAAAATATTGAAAGATAAAATGTTGAATAAAACTTTTGGTGAAAATAAAGACAGCTCTTCACTGGGAGCAGAAATGTGGTTAATGTAGTAATCAAGGACAGTAATCTGGTATCCTCAGCTATAATACTGTGGAGCTGGATATGGTGGCACATTGCTGTAATCGCAGGACTCAGGAGGTTAAGGCAGGAAGATCACTGTGAGTTCAACACTGACCCGAGCTACATAGTGAGATCAAAGCCAGCCTGGACTATACAATGAGACTTTGTCTTAAATATATCTTTATCTAGATAGACAGACATTGTGAATATATATTTTATGATATAGTGTGATTCAGAAATTTTTTCCTAGTATATATAGCCTAGCAAAGTTCTAATATGATCACGAAAGATGAAATGTTCTGGAATTTATATCAGAATTCTTGTGAAAATGATATTTGGAGAATATTTCAATACTTATTTCTTAAGAAAGGTAAATAGTGGCTATAGCCTCTAAATATAACCTAGTAGTTAGAGAAAATAAATTTGTGTATAATATAACCCAGTTAGAGGAAATAAACCTGGAGAAATGTAGTTCTTATGTATAAACAAATAAAAAGAAACATTTAACCTTGTTAAAACTTGTACACATTTAATGTTATTTATTTCCTAAATAAAAGGCAGATAAAATGCTGGCATGTATACCAAAAATATTGTTACCTATAAGATGATAGAAATAGAATGAAAAGGGGGAAGAAATCTATAAGACATGAATATAAAACTAAAGCAAAAGAAACCATAATGGGTGTAGAAAGAGCACAGCACAGACAATACACTAACTGAGTTTCATTTTTAAACCTATGGGCTATATATCCAATGCAATTGGTGAAGGAAGGTAGCATAACCACTCATAAATGAGTGCATGTCTCAGTCCCTTTCTGGTCACTAGGACTCAATGCCTGACCACTGCAACCTGAAGGAGGAGAGGTTCACTCTACCTCCCAATCTCAGAAGTTCTAGTGTCTGCAGGCTCAAAAGCAGAAAACGACGTGGCACTGCGCCCTGGGTGGGGAAGCTCTCACATATTGGTGGGAAGGAAGCAAAAGCAAAGGGAGGAACTAGAAAAGGACAAAGACCCTCCCACGGTGCCCGCCACCCCACAGTGACCCACCTCTTCCAGCTAGGCTGCACTTCCCAACAATTTAACTCGGAACTCATCTGAAATTAATATACTTGATGAGTACAGTGCGTGGGTGCCTGGATGACCCAATCACTTTCTAAAAGCGCCACCTCTAAGTACATGAGAATTTGGGGGTCATTCTTCTTCTAAAAATTTTTATGTTCTTTGAGACAGGGTCTCACTATGAAGTTTAGGATGGCCTTGAACTCACTGTGTAGTCCAGACTTAAACTCATGGCAATCCTCATGCATCAGCCTCCCAAGTACTGGGGTTACAGGTGTGTGCCATCAAGCCCTGCTGGGAATTATACTTGATCTAAACTATAAGAATGACTTTGTCCATTTTCTGCAGCTAGGACAAAATAAGCATAGTCTGGGTAATTTACAAAGGAAGTTTATGTCTCATAGAGGTCAGGAGCGAAGCTGAGTGGCTGTAGCTGATGATACCTTCTTTCTAAATCGTAACAGTGGGAAAAAGAGGGAGAGCGTCTGCTCAGGGTCTTCCTCCTTGTATTAAGCTGCTCACCTCATCCTGAACACTCTTCTCTGATGAGCTTATCTGACAGTAACTCCCTCCTCCAAGCTCCATTTCCAAGTCTAATGAAATTCTCAAGGGGAGTTACAGTACTTGTGAAAGAAAGAGGTTGGTTTAACTCATAGTTCCATAAATTAAAAGTCCAAGATCAAGCTGGGGAGCATTGGCTCAGCCTTTGGGAAGGCCATATTGTGGGTGGCATCACATCAAAGCAGAAGTATATGCAGAAGGAAGCATCAGATCTCAAACCAAGAAGTAGAAAGACCTAGTGGCCAGGCACAGGCTTTTAACACAGCCCTCACACAGAACTATCAAGAAGTTACAAAGGACTACACTAAGCACCTTGGAGGGCAGTGTTCAAATGGTGTAAGTACCTTCCATGGGGCCTCACATTTTAACAGTTCTTTCAGCTCCCATATCATGGCCCTGAGGAACCATCTTCCAACACAGGGACTCCTCAAGGACAAAAACCATCTAAATCATAATAAAAATCTCCATATGGAGTTGAGCATTAAATTTCTAATGCATGAATTTTGAGAAACACCTTTAAATCAGAACAGTGAAAAAGTTATGAGTCTAGCACACAACTGGTAATGACATGCACATTGGATATACAATTTAACACACACAAAGAGTGACATGAACCAGACCATTTAGTAAATAGGAGACATGGGTTCAGTGCAACTTTCTACTTTCAATCTGACATTTTCAAAATGTCATAATTTTTTTCATTATTAAGTTTGAAGATTAAAAGTACATTCAACACTGAAATAGAAAGACTCAAAAAACAAAGTACAATCTAATACACTTCATTTAAATGATTTCAATTGTTATTTGAACTTGGTAGTTGTGATCAACTAGTATAAATACCTTTTTTCTTCTTTTCCTTCCTTCTCTCTCTCTCTCTATTTCTCTTTCTCTCTTTCCTTCTGGACAAGATCTCAGAATCTAGCTACGTTATGTAGCTCAGGCTTACCAAAAAGTTCACAATCCTCCTACCTTAGTTTTGTAGTTACAGAGATTACAGGCATTTGCTACCATATGTAATACTACTTTACCTAATTTTAAAAACATTTTAAAAAATAATTTATCCTTAGTAGTATGTTGTAAAATAACTAAACTGAGGAAGTATTTATTTGTGGAAATAAAATTTTAGTACAGGTTTCTTACTACTGTTTCACTAAAATCAATGGCTAGATCATAATAGTAATTCGACTACCAATCTTTTCGGAGAGAGAGCATTATGGTTTCCATCATTATATTAGGGTAAGATAAAAAGACTTTAAAAACTATAATTATTTCTTCAATCATTCTTCAATTCAGAAAATGTACATTTTTTTTCAATAATTTGTATTTATAAATAAAATTGTTGTTAGTATGGGTTGATATGTATGTATTTTACAGCATGAGAGTGTCAAAATGTTCTCAGAGCTCTTTACAAATTAGAATCAGAAATACTTTATTTGTGTACCTTTCTGCAATTGTTGCAGTGGAAGGCAGGTCACTGAATGAGGGTCAAAGTGGCCTGTGAAAACGAGTTATTTATAAAACTATTGTTGGGAAGAATTGAAGCCAGAAATGGGTCATATGTGTGAGCGCAGGGCAGAGCCAGAGTGCCCAAAGCATTCAAGCTACCCCAGTCTGGAGAAAAGCATCCTGCCTGGACAACTTCAATCACTAGTCGCTAGGCAACCTTGTGTCTCATGATACTAACTTTGCAAAGGTGTAAATAAGTACCCCTATTGTTGTAGTTCAGTCCTCTTGCTCATCAGGTAAGAGCCCTCCACCTGAACCTAGCTTTTGTCTCTTGTCTTTATTATCTAAATCCACTTGGTGTTTTCTCCTGGGGACCACTGAGAGACCACCGAGTCTCTACAAACTATAAATTTGGGAGTAAAAGAGTAGTGAACTGAAAACTAAGTGACTTGACTTCTGAGCTAGTTCTTTAGCTTGAAATATGTTCAGTGAGATTTTTGGGGTTTTTTTTTTTTTGGTAACAGGAATTGAACCCAGAACCTCACACTCACCAGGCTGGTGCTGTGCCACTGAGCTACATCCCCAGTCCTTGTTCAGTGAATTTAGATACATTCTTTTCACATCTTATGTTTTTCCCTGTCCTGGAAGAAAATAGGCACTAGAAACACTAAAAAGTCTCACATTCCTGGAAGTGTTTAATACGCTGAGTGTTAGTTCATTCAGTAAATGCTTTCTACTGTGTCTTATACACCAGACCTTGTTTTCCAGAAGGAGGGATTGCAGGGCTTGTGCAGAAGGGTGATTAAATACTGGTCATGGAATTTAATCTCAAATGAGGAAAGATAAATCTTCAGAGGGATGAGGAGCTTTACAAACGTAGTAGTAGAAAATGTTTGCAGGTCTTAATAGAGTTAAAACAGTTTAGATTTGGAGAACTCCAAGCATTAAACTGAAAAGATAAGAGGATGAAATGTTTGAAAATAAGATAAAGGAGCGATCGCAGTCATCATTACCGGCAAGTTATCGTTTTGACTTTTTCGCTTTACCACAGCAGCTGCTGCTACACTGACTTGCTCAGCTCACCTTTCCCCTGAGAAGCGCAAAATGTATACCAGAAGCTGCTAGATGTATTCTTTCCAGGATAAAACCCAGAATACTCCACCATGTGCTTGTGCCGCAAATAACTGCTGTATTCAGTAGAATTCTGCAAATGATGGGGAGAGCGCTGTTACTGTATTCTACAGCTAAAGATTGAGATGGGGATGTGTTAGAACAAGAAAATGTTGCATTATTTTGGAAAATCACTTGACAAAGGACCAACAATGGAAGGAACAAATGCTTAATCAAGCAGATTGGTGAAACTTCTATGTTTTCAATTCATGTCTAGAGTTTTCACTGTAAAAGATTGTTTTATATACAATACTTAAAGTAGTCCAAGTCCGCGACCCAGTGTATGTATTTGTTACTCACACTGTGGGAATCTAATTTTTACTTTATTCAACATCTTAATTTAGGATTAAAAGCTCACTGTTCAGCAGTCAATATCTACTTTTTTAAAAACATGTATGTTTTGCTGTTCTCGATATTTGACTCTCTCTTCCTTGGAGGGTATTAAAAACAAAATAACACTTCTCTCTAATTCACAGGATACAAAAATACATATATTGGAAAGCATAACTAAAAATTCTTAATTGCCATCATCGTTTTAGCAAAAACTCTATTGCTAATTGAAGCTCATAGCTAGGAGGGAATTAAGATACAAATTCCAAATAAATAAATAGTAAATGTGTTTTAAGACAAATTATGAAAACTAAACAATTAGGGTAGAAAATTTGTGATTCAATAGTTCATTTCAAATGCTGACCATTATGTAGGCTACCATACCTTTTCTTGGAAACAGCAGGGTTGGAAATAATTTTTGCACTCTGACTAAGATGTTATCTATCTGCTTCCCATACACTTTTATGAAACTGCAAAGTAGAATAGAGAATATTTTTTACTTAATTTTAAAAGCAAGTGTCTTTTGTTTATTTATCAAAATTGTTTCAGCAATACTTTGTATATAAGACAAGTGTAAGAAAATTTGAATCTTTCACAAATTGTTAATTCCAATAAAGGCTTAATCTTATTTTGTCTTTGCATAATGAAAACAGAGTAAAAGCTACAATCTGCTGACATTTTTAAAAATTGTGTGCAGTTTTGAAATTACTGGATAGAATATAGAAAATAAAATAATACTTTGTGTTAGAAGTCACCATAAATCTATCCCTAGAATATTATTTATGTATTTGATGGAAATAAATATAAAACAATCACCTATTAATTCTATGGATACATATTTATTGAAGAATTATTTAATGATCATGTAGGATAAGCTAGCCCTTCTTACTAATACTTACTATAGAGCAGTGAAAGTAGAAAAGTTTTTCTCAATAAGATTTTATTACAGTGAAAAGAAGCAGTCTGAGGAAACATGGAATTACTTAATAAGTTGTATATATTTTAATAGTTCCCCAAAAGACATTATTACTCTTAGATTCATTTAATTCAATATTATGTAGTGAAAGACACTTTGCAAATTCTATTAAGCACTTTGATGAAGAAAATTATTCTCTAGTATTTACTCAGATTCAGTATAGTAACAATGGTTCTTACAAGGAGAGAAAATTTGTAGGTTGTATTAAAAAATATGACAATGGGAAATATCAGAAGATTTTGAGTGAGAGAAATTCATCCTAAATTTGCTGTCCTTGAAAATGGAGAAAGATGAAACATATAAAAGGGGAATTATATAAAAGCTGTTAACACCCTTCATGCTGTAGCCAACAAGAAATTAATGACCTCATCTCTACAACCAATAAGGAATTGAATTCCACCAACAAATCTCATAAAAAAAAAGCAACCCCGTGGAAACTTTACAAAATAACACAGAGCTGGAAGAGATTTGATATTAGTCAAGTGAAGCTGATGCTGAATTTCTGTCCTACAGAACTACAGCACAATCACTTGGATTCCTTTACACCAGCAAGTCTGTGGAAAATCATCATGGCTGTGATAGAGACTTAATACACCCTGTAAAAGCTAAATGAGGCAAGATATAGGAATGGAATGATGTATGTTGGAGGAAAGTACAATTTTCAATTGGTTACCGAAAGCATTACTGATTGAAAAACTGACCTTTGATAAATTATCTTAAAAAGTAGGAGGGTAAGCTTTATTACTACCTTCAGGAAAGCATTCCAGTTTGGGGAAATGGGAAATTCAAAACCCCCAAGGCAGAAAGTGCTTGATATGTTCAATGGACAGAAACCAAGATGAAAATGAGTGCTGCAGAGAGTGTGAAAAACCAAGAGGAAAAAATATCCAGAACAACAGAACAAGAGAACTATGACTGTCTGACTCAAAGTATATTATTTTGACTGAAATTGAAAGATAATGAATTTAAAGCAAAAGGAAAATATTTTATTCATTCATTAATATAGATTTAAGAAATATGATATAAGCATATTCCAGAGGAAGGAAAGTTGAATCAAAAGAAAAGTTTCAATACACTTCAAAAATTCAAATCAAGGAGAAATTGGGCCAGAGATATAGCTTAGTGGCATAACTGCTTGCCTGGCAAGTGCAAGGTCTTGAGTTCGATTGCCAGTACCAAATAATAGTAATAATAATGATAGTAATAATAATAATAAAATAAAACCTATGGTAAATTAGGGTACTGGAAAAATGAATGCAGATAGACATTGGTACCAATAATCATGACAAGTCAACTTGACTGGGTTAAGAAAACACCTTAAGAGTAGAGTAAAAGATAAATAATAGAAATTTTTAAAAAGCAAAATAAAACTCCAAAAATCTGAGGGTGGCAGCACATGCCTGTAATTCTGGCACTCAGAAAGCTGAGAAAGGAGGATCACTGAGAGTTCTAGGCCAGCCGGTACACTGCGAGTTCAAGACCAGCCTGGACTATATGCTGAGAACCTGCCTCAAAAAACAAAAAAGAAAAGAACACAGAGAGGTAGACTTTACAAATGAGAAGGGGATCTAGAAATAAAGGGATTGGGGAGGGAGCAAAGGAGAGAAGGGGAAATAAAAAGCAGCAAGGTGTGATGCATATGTGCACCAATTTTCTACAATGAATATGTTCATTATGTATGGTAGACAGGCACTAATAAAAAAAGAAACATCTATTAAATTAGTAAATCACACATCTGGTTGTTTTTGTGGAATCTTTCCAGAAGTGACTGGCATGTGGTCCAGTGAACTGAGAAGGGTAGATCCACCCAGCTGTGAGTAGCACTGCCCAATATGCATCACCTGAATG
This sequence comes from Chinchilla lanigera, assembly GCF_000276665.1. Classification (NCBI taxonomy): domain Eukaryota; kingdom Metazoa; phylum Chordata; class Mammalia; order Rodentia; family Chinchillidae; genus Chinchilla; species Chinchilla lanigera. The sequence goes on along the minus strand of NW_004955404.1, from coordinate 23,621,506 downwards.
GAATACAAAGGGATGGAGGAGGACATTGGCACGCATTATGAAAACAGATTCCAGTTTCTTTCCAAGCAGACTCACATTGGTAACCCTTGTAGGAATGTCTAGGCCTTTGGTCTCTGACAAGTGCTATGTCCTTGATCCCTTGTGTTCCATGGATTCTAGCTTCTTGGACTGAGTAGTTACTAAATCCTTTGATTTTCTGGTGCACAGAGGGCCATTGTAGACTCTGGTTGTATAAGTCTACCTAAAAGGTCCACTTGTGTATATGTGTGTATGTGTGTGTATATATTTTTTTCTGTATGGAAATTAACTGATTTAAACAAACAAAAAATCAGTGATCTGTGATTCATTCATAATTCCATTTATACATATATGCTTGCATATATATGACATACAAACATGAAAATTACATATATATGAATTATATATACATCATATCTATTGCATCCCTTCTGTTGTGCTAGAGAACTGTAACCAGTACAGACTGAGTCTGGTATAAATGATGTTTTACAACTGATAAGTTAAGGAACAAAGGGACCACAAGGTAATGACTAGTGATAAAGGGCACTGGGGGAAATCTACAGAAGCATATATTTAAAGGAGGACATGACACACTACCCACTGGCCACCACTGAAAATTAGAGATTGGATACATCACTGCGGATTTTGTCATGGATGTCAATTACAAATTGGAGATAAGTAGTGAAAAAACTTCTGACTGGAATGGAAGAGGGGAAAAGGGAAACATACTGGTGATACCATAGAGGTAGGTTAATATGTTTTGTTTGTTGTTAATGCTATTTTGAACAAGTTTTGTATGTGTGTCTGCACGTCACTCAGCTGCCCTTTAGAGAATATGGATGCACTGACCACTTCTCTTATCTGTCCCTACGAAATGTGCCCACCGAACACCAACTTTCATTGCCTTGGTAGCAGGTACCAGACAATAAAGAATAGCCTTTATGCTTTAGAGGGGGAAAAATTAATAAAATGAGCTAATGCATAGAGAACATGAGAAGCTCATCTGACATCCCTACTTGTCACACATAAACTGTCGCCTTCAGCTCCCGGTGGCTTTACAATGTCCTTGGGCATAGCCATACTTCTTACCTTGTCATTCTTTTCTTTTTAGAACTGCAAATAAAAAAGAGCTCAGTTTTTTAGGAATCTGAGCATCATTAGTGACATTATGTTTGCTTTGTTATGAAAAGAACCATTAAACATTATAAAACGTATCTTTTGATAAATTTTGCTGTTTGGGAAAAAGGTGGGATGATTGATGTGGTCAAGTGGCATATTTTTTTCTACCTTTACTAAATTTGCATGAGATTGTGGTATATGTGGATGCTAATAAAAATGACTTTAAAAAGGATACGTCATTGATTGAAATAAAACCGAGACCATTGCAGGACCACTGTATCTTAATGATCTATCCATAAAGGATGATACATGAGGTGATGAAAGGAAGGGAAAAAACTCAATAAGATTGTTATTTCTAGAGTAGAACCAAAAAATTCTTTAGTAGCAGTAATATTAAGCTTATGCCACAATTGTAATGCATACAAGCTCCCAAGAGAAAACATTTGAGTAAAACACAGTTAAGATTTCAAAACACTAATGTGTTGCGCTATGGATCAAGGAGTTTCCTCTGGAGTGTGAAAACTTGGCTTCTTTTCATTACATTAAAAAATCACGCTGCAAAAATTGCTGAGTTTTCCATTTCTGTATGGAAATTAACCAATTTAAACAAACAAAAAGGCAGTGAAACGTGATTCACTCACAATTAAGACTAGCTCAGTATATTCAGAATCAGCATATCATTTTTCTTTTGACTATCAGGGTCCCTAGAGTATTCAGTAACAGCATAAAGGGCCAGGCTTATTCAATTATTAAATATCCTACTGGGATCCTGCTGCCTTTTCTGAGTAGAAAGCAGCAATGAAGAATGCGTGAATGTTTGATATTATGCATATGTTTGCAGTCTATCCAATTTTAAAATACTTGAAAAAAAAATTGTGCCTGATCTTTATTCATTGCAAATTTTTCTCTGGTTCAGTAAAGTAGATTTAAATTTTCAACCTCAGAATTTGATTATGCATACTGTTCATGCCCTTATTTTCTTTTGGTGTAGAGCTGATAAATCAGCTTCTAAATGCTGCTAACCAAAGTCATTGCTTCCTCATTGTTTTCATTATTTATTGCAAAAATTAATAAAAATTCATAGTGATTAATATAACTAGAGAAAGCAGTCTTACAACAGATCTTGGAGGTAAAGCACTAAACTATAATTTTATTTTACTTTATTCCCAGATGTTTTTTAATGTCTTTAATATACTTGATAAAGAAGAAAATATGAAATATTTAAAGCACTTTTAAAGATTTTTAAATTCTAATTTTAGTATTCATTTATACATATTTACATTTATTTTTTATTTTAAAGACTAAAAACCTAACAAAACAACAATAAAGACACAATCAAAACAACACAAAAACAACAAAAGCAATACACAACCTCAAAACAAAATGGTAGGAGTTAACAGTAGTTGCTACATCACATACTGTTATTTATCTTCAACGAAGTTGCTCAGTCCACCAGATGTAAGAATATAAGATTGATCAAACAATCAAAGGCAGTAATAAGTAATAAAAAAAAATTGAAAGTGATGCAACACTTCACCGTACAAGATGGTAGAAGTTCAAAAATGGTTCTTCTATTGCATATTGTTGTTTTCACATCAGTTGTTCTGATTACCAGATTTAAGTGTGCAAAACTGGTCAAAGGAAAAGAAAAATTTAAGAATTGACTGTTCCTTTCAATAAACCACAGACATCAGCAACATACCCTATCCCAGCTATCCTTGTATATACATATAAATTTTATTTTTCATTTTAAAGAGAATAGAAAAAAAACCAAAATAACAAAAACAAATATATAAACAAAGCAGCATAGAGAACAATAAAAATGATACAGAATTTCAAAACATGGTGATGGGATATTAACAATGGTTGTTATATTACATAATGTTATTTTTTAATTTTAGAAATAAAAGGAAAACATTAACAGACAGATAACCTTTTACAAAATAGCAAAAGAACAGTACAGACAATACAGAGTTACAAAGTGGTAGGAAATTAACAATGCTTATATTACAATGATATCTTCAAAGTGGTTTCTCATGAACATAATGTTATCTTCAAAATGGTTGCACATATAACCAGGTATAGGCATGCAAGATTGATCAAACAGTTACGCATTAACAGTTCCTTTCAATAAACCAACAGATATTAGTAGTACAATTATTCTAGCTATCCTGTGTATACATGTACATTTTTTTTTCCTCTTTCTTTTTTTTCCTTTCCTTTCCTTCATCCCAGTTGCTCCTTCCTATTGGAGCAGTTTCTTTTCCCTTTCACAATAACTACTGTACATTTATTTTTAAGTGACACATAAAAAGCACATAGCAGTGGGGGAACATGTAATGTTTTGTTAGTTTTCTACATTGCATGATATTTAAATCAGCTTAAATGCATCAATAACATCATTTCTTTGTACCAAAAAACTTATCATATCCTCTATTCCAGCTTTGGAAAGTACTCAGTATGTCAGCTATCTAATTGTTATCTTACTGAGTGACAACACCCTAGTAGTTTTTATTCCTACCTACCTGTGACTTTGTATCTTTTGAATATTTAATTTCCCCTAAAGGTCCACATGTTGAATGCTTGGTTACCATTAGTGGAGCTGAAGAAGGTGGAACATATATGATCTAAGTCTTAGGGCAAATAAATGTGGTACTTCGGTCTTACCTTTGCCTTTGAAGAGTATCCTAGGGCTCCTTTCCTCCACTGTGTTGATTCCTGGCCTTTATGAAGTCAGCAGCTTTACTCCGACACATATATCTACCACAAATGGCCCCAAAGCAAAGAAGCCAAGTGCCCACATTCTGAAACCGAGTCAAAAGTAAGTCTTTCCTTCTTGAGTAAGTCGATTACCTCCAAATAATGTCACAAGACAGCACTGACTGTCACAGCATCCATTGATCCGTACTCTACCCTCTGCTCTATCCAGCCTCAACCACCATTCTAAATTCACATTTATATTTTTGAAAAATCTTATTTAATTGTTTACATACAGAATTCAATTGCACAATTTAGATACTAATTAGAGGGGTTGAAAGTAGGAAATATAAAGATAGTAAGATATTTATTTAGAATTTTTGTTTGTTTTTAAGACAGGGTCTTGCTGTGTAGTTTAGTGTACACTTATTTAACTAGAATTTAGAAAGAGCCAATTAAATTTACTGTATTTGTCAGGTTTTTCTGAGGACAGGTTTTTAATTTTAACATTGTTATTACCAAATGTGTAACTAATCTTTGGAATTATTTGTATCTGTATAATTTATGGAAAAAGAGTTCTAAAATACAGGTTTTCATTGTAAAAACTGCCATATTGCAAAAATATTTTATAACTGATTCTCTCCTGGAGAACCATAAAATTAAATGTTTAAAGATGTTGAAAGGAATTGAATTATTTATATATACTACTAGATGCGTTCTTTAAAATAATTAGATTTGCTTCGGTAATACAACACTGAAAATAGTATTGTCTTTCAAATGTATTTAAATTATTTAATGTATTACCATAAATGTAGGGAATAAAATTGATCAAGAAAGATTATTTAAATGTAAGAGTCTATCTTATTTATTGACCATGAAAATCCAGTATTTTGATGAGTAGGATGGAAAAAGCTACCTTTTACATATTAAGAAGTTAGAATAAATACAATTAGTGTGAGTATATGGTTTCTTAAATAAACTTTCCTTAATAAAGTATATTTTTACGAGAAAATCTGACATATGTCATAATTATTATAAACCTGCTTAGTTATACCCTAGAATTGTTAGGATTTTTTATTATTTTTGAACAGCAAAAGAGAGAGTATACATATTTAATCAACAAGATAAGCATACACCCTTCATTCCGTTCTTATAATAATTTTTATCCTCCTTTTAGTTATAAGAATATATACAATTGTCAGGCAATAATACAGGACCTACCATTTGATGTTAAAGTTAATTTTGCTAGTAGTCTGCTTGAAAAATAGCACTTAAGTATAACAACTTGGATATAACTTAAATTAGTATTTCCACATCTCTGATATCTTATTTAGAAATTTAGAATAAACACATGATTTTCCCTTCAAATCTCTTGTGAGAAACAACTTTCTTATATGAAAATGTAAAGAATTTGACAAAATTTATGATTAACAAAAATAGACAAAGCTGTGACATTTTCTTCTATATTCTATGCTACTAGTATTGAAAACATATTATTTACTTATCATCACATATATTTTCATGACTTTTCATTTATTTATTCATATATTTATGATATAATATATCATATTCCAAGTAATAGTTTAGCTAATATTTCCATATATTTGCTCCTAGGTGTTACAGAGTAAAAATGGTGAAAATATGACAGAAAGTCTATACTTAAATTATCTGAAGAGTTTGAATTCCTAGGAATATAACATAAATCCCCAAGAACATGGTTTTAGAAAATAAATATATTGTCAAGTTATTTCAAACCTACTGTTTTATGCATGAAGACAAGTGGTTGAAAAATCATCTTTATGCCAAATAATAAACCTTTTAATGCAAACATACATCTAGCAGTTGAATATTATTTGAGCTATGGTTTATGAATAATAAGATCTCTAAAATGCTACTTACAAATAAAACTGAGGGAATGTGTATATAGGTACTTAAGAGCTTTTGCCTAAGTGCATCTAGAACTGGCTAGAAAAGCAGCAAGGTAAAGCCCCTTTGTTGCACATTCTGATTTATGGTTCTTTGGCACATTTACTATTAATAATTTATCAGTTTCAACTTTGTTCTAACTAGCATAAACATGCGCTCCACTTTAAAATCTAGGTAATAAACACAACAAGGTCTAGACATAGAGAGAGATCAGATTTTATATTTTATCCAAAGAGGTGATGAAAATTATTCCTCCTGAAAATGTTTTTGATGTCCTCCCTAATTCCTGATTTATGATTTTGTTTTATTCTTTGGTTGTAACAACCACTTCAGTGTTCCTATAAAAACATGGTTGTATTCCACACAGTAGTAATTCACAGATTCAAATCAAAGGGTTATCATGCCAAAGAATAAATGGGCATAAGAGAAAGCTGGCCAGGCAGGTGCCGTAGATTATCAAGGCGAAGGTTGGTTTCCAGGAAGGGATGACAGATCTATTCAACTGTAAGCTGTGGATCAGGCTCCACAGTGATTTAGTTCTAGAGCAGTGAACTGCAGCAGAAAAGGCCAAGCAAGTCCCATAAATCTTGATGCAAAATGACAAACATTAGAGCACTTAGGTACAGCAGGTTTCAGGATATGTAAAGTAAGCTTAAAGTAGCAGTACCGTAAGGAGAAAATCTAATACAAATTGCAGTCAATGCCTGAAAGTTTGAATTGTTTTTTACTGTTTGCTGAAGGTAAGTAAGGTCAGACCACAGAAAATAGGTCAGACCACAGAAAGCATGTGTGAAAAGTGTTCATAAGAATGACTAAACTGGTTTTGTACACAAAAAAATGCAAAAAATCCATATGTAACTCTCAATCAAGATCAGCACATAAGAAGGTAGGAGTAGATATGAAATTCTTAGGCCACCAAAAAGTAATCAGAATTTTCATATTTCAATGAGACTTTCAGTGACGATTACATTTAGATCACTGGGCCTATTTGTTGAGTTAGTATTGTTAGTTTTGATACAGAAATGAATTGAGAAGCTCTATAAGGTCAGCAGTCTACCCAATCCATTAATATAATTTATGTCATATTTCTGATCACTTGAATTTAAACAGAATATCAATTTAGAACTTCCATCTTCAGGGGGACCTAAAATACAGAGTAAAAGGGCACATGGCTCCTAGGTAGTATATAAAAAGCTAAACTTTCTCCCTCTTTTTAGCCCTGATATTTAATAATCTATCTAGTCTTTCTTCTAGGATATTCATGTTAGGTAGCTCCATATACACACCTGGGCTTATAGGAGTTCACTTGGCTTGGCACGTGGCTTTCATTCCATCCATATCTCCTAAAAACTGAGTCATGAATTTATTACCAACAAAAGGCCCTTAGAAAATAAGAAATCACACTTTAAATGGTTGAAACTAACTAATTCAAAATTACTCAGATTTATATGAATGTTCAGTTATGTACGAACAATTATAATCTATGGAAACTATTTATCATGTTATTTGTTAATTACTTTGGATGTTAATTTAAGACTATTACCTTTTCTATCTTTATTGAAATATCATTTACACTGATGTGTTAATACATTTGTGCATTGTGAAATGATTCCTAGGATCAGATTAACACAGACATCGCCAAATATAGTTCCTGTTTTTGTGTGGTAAAATTACTTGATATCTAACTCTTCATGAATTCCATGACTACAGTCACCATGCTATTGGTTACAGAAATTAATCTTGTAGTTGAAAGTTTGTACTCTGTGTCAACATGTTTCTTTGTTCCCTAAACCCAGCCCATCTTAATAGTTATTCTCTATTACTCTGAGTTCAACTGTTCTTTTAAAGGTCCCACATATAAGTAAGACCACACTATATTTACCTTCTATATGTGGCCTTTTCACTGTGGTGGGTTGACAACTGGTGGTCAACTTATAACACCCAGCTGAACTGAGCAGGCATGGTGCTGGGTGTGGGAGGAGCACCTGAGGATTGTTGCCAACAGCGTAAGAAGCAGACCTGGAGAAGAAGAAGGAGGCTGTTGGGAGCTGAGAGAAGTTGTTGGGTGCTGTTGCTTCTCTTGGAGGACCTTGTCATTGCTGGCATTCCTGATGAACTCAGCTCTTCCCATTATCCAAGGAGCTCAGGACCTTATTGTTGCTAGAATGGCTTTGGTTCACTTTGGGGGAACTCTGATCCTCACTTTGAGCATCACTTCAGGTCTCCAGAGGGGAAGATGGTGAATAGCTCAGTATCCTGGAAAAGCTTGTCTCATTGGCTTCCCTGGTGAAACTCTGCTTTCCTCATCATTGGAACAGCTCAGGACCACACTGTCGCTGAGGATGGCTGTAGTAATTTTTGGTTGGGGATCTGTGGTTCTTACTTGAGCATTGCTTTCTGCCTCCAGTGTAATTCCCTCAGCCTCCTAGCACAGATCCTTCATCCCACTGGGACAGACTTTCTAGATTCCACCACTGACCTTTGGACCTTTCCAGTGCAGATCTGTGAAACAGGCCTGCATGAGACATTGTTGTGGGCTCTAGGCCTCCATTTAGATTTGTAGGAGGCTTTTTATGGGCTCTAGGTCTTCCGCTGGACTCCTGCAGGACATTTCCATGGGATCCAGGCCCTCACTAGATTTTCTGGTCTTTAGTGTGTGGACAGATTTCCTGCACTCTTTTGTATATAATTCTTTGGGTGACTATTATAAATAAATTTATAAAATATGTGTCCTGAATTGTATTCCCCTTGCAAAATAAGCCCCAAACCATACACTCACTTAGTTCAATATTTTCTAATTTCTTTCATCCATATTTTTGCAAATGGCAAGTCATTTTTCCCTTTTAAACCTGAATAATATTCCACTGTCTACACACACACACACACACACACACACACACACACACACACAGAGCTATTGTGAGTGATATGATATTGCAATGAAGATGAGAGTACAGAAATATACTTAAAATACAGATTTTATTGCTTTTGAATGTATAGCCAGAAGATTGCCAAAACATATAGTAGTTTCTTTCTTAAACAGCCACAATCACTGCAGAAACTAGTAGGTACCCACCAGAAATACACTGGCAAGGCAGAGTTTGTCTTCTTACTTCTTGGAGAATCTTGTTATTTGACCAGTCGTGTGGGTCCCTTGAAAAATGCATCTTGATCTAAAATCTTGTGCAGTACTTCACATGAAAGAGCCTGTCCTAGGAATTGTTCATCAAAAGTTATTAAAGTTGATTAAATTTGCCACTAGTCAAGGTTTTTGGTAACAACTGGGTCAATTATCAAAAATTCAAAAAGTAGCAAGTGTTGGTGAGACTATAAAAGAATTATGTCTCTCTTTTTCCTGATATGATTTTAAAATGATACAGTGCTTATGGAAACCAGCTTTGCAATTCCCAAATAAAATGCCAAAATTACAGGAATGTAAATTGATGCAGTGACACAAAAACATTAACATAGTTTTTCATAAAAATTTATAGTTTAAAAATATAAAATTCCATATATTTTATATATGTTTATAAAAACATTTTGTGTTTTTATAAAGAAATATTTTGTTTCATTTGGGCTTCAGTTATGCCATAATTAGGTCACTGTGGTAGGCACACAGAGTAACAGAACTGTGTTCATGATGCATTGTGAAGACTTCAAAACAAAACATTTCTTCTTCAATTCAATGATATTTTTATTAAAAGTCAATATATATGAATGATGAAACATGTATGAAATAATGTAAGGATTATTTAGATTTTAAAGAAGTCCCTTGTATAAATAAATTCTAATATATTAATATTTCTGAGACACAATCTTGATTATATAGTCTAGGATGATCTCCAACTGACTATGTATCCCAGGCTGACCTTGAACTCATGGCGATACTCCTGTCTCAGCTTCCTGAGTGTGGGATTAGAGACATGTGCCACTGCACCAGACATGATTTATTTAACTACATGATCTAAGTATAGAAACAGTCTGAAAAATTAGATGGTAAGAAACAGGGAAGCAGATGTTTTTGGATATGAGGGAGGAGATCAAAGAGCTTGGAGAGTGGACAGAACAGGACCAAAAATGACCAAGATATGCTATAAATATAACCCAGTTCCCCAAACAAATAGAATTATTGTACATCACAATAGAATTATTATTTATTACACAGATTATTGTGTAGACCAATCATAAAGAGTATATATTATAGTGATTTTGAAAATACTTGTAAATGTACACTAAAAATATATTTTAAAGTAGATTAAAGGGAAATATTTATGGGTGGCTTCACATATGAAACTGTTGCACAATTATATCATTGTCTGTTTAATTTAAGAGAGAATGAGGAACTTCAGATTGTCACTAAATTGCCAGTCAAATTTCGGTGATTGCACAGCTTCCTTCATCCTTGTGCTTAGTAGTTTCTAAGAGTTAGTGCTGACAGAAAGCTCCATGGCTGTAGGATTGCCCAGACTGATCCTGGATTGATCCTTGTGCAGAGCCCTAACAGGCATTGAAGTTTTCCTCGAATATTTGATGTATGTCCAGATCAACTATGATCTCTCTTTGGAATGAGAATTCAAGGTATTCCTGAAGCTTTGCTGTTTGTTTCTTGGGAATTTTTCCCCATGAATCCTGCTGTATAATTTAAAATTCCTACCACTTTTGATGTCCATACTCCCACTGAAAAACTTGGTTCTAAAATCTTAGAGGAGTCCTTTCTCTCTCATCTTTTACAATGAGAAATCTTACATTTCACAAAATTGAAAATTTAATTTGAATTTGCTGTATCGAATTGAGTTATAGGAGTCTGTACTGAAAAAGTGCAGAACAATTTATTTTGTACTAGATTAAAAGATGTTCAGAGCCAAGCAAATGTTAAATCCTCTGAAGTCTAATATTTTCTGAGCAATTGCAATGAGACAGCAAGTTCTCATAAATACTTGTGAACAAATATAACCAGGAGAACTCACAAACCATTGTTTACATACATGGCATTTTGGGAACAAATATTGCCCTATTCTGTTTAGATGTGAAAATATTCCAATAAGATTTACAAGCAGCACGTCCACATTACCTTTAATATGTGCTTCTTTTGCAGCTAAATTAAAATGAACATAACTCAAAATAAATGTATAATAGTTAACATTATAACATAAATTTAAAACACTTACAGAGCCAATTATTCTTTCAAATTTATAAATGTTATCTCACATATTTCCTAGTATTTTAAATTAAATTGAAACAATGTGTCATATTAGATATTAATATCATCATAGAAGAAATTTTCTTCAGTGACAAAAGCTTTTGAAAAACTATGCATTTGTTTATTGTTTACATTATTCTAGAGAAAATTCAGCAGTACTAAAATTTATAGGTATGTCTTATAAGAACAGCATTATCAAATTAATTTTTTTGCTCTGATAACATTAAAGTTGTTCTCTCTCTTAGCTTACAGTCTTGTTTTTAAATACTGAGATCGTTCGATTTCTTTAAAAACTCATAGGATATTGTTTGGACACGATTTCATGCCTATATCTTGTATTCGCAGTAATTGTTGTGAAGATAACAATATGTAATGTATTAATCATTGTTATTCTCCTAACAGACTGTTTTTAAACTATTCAATTTGTTTTCTTTTTAATATAAAAAATGAACAAGAGGGAAAAAACTTGTGGAACATATTTTATCTATTACTTTTGCAACGGTAAGTAGAAACACTGAAACAACACCCAGCGTTTGGATGCAAATTTATTTATGCTGACGGGCACTGGTCGAAATCATTCCTAGAATATCAGACCCCGATCTCTGGTGGTCTAGCGCTTCTCTATGATGCACAAGCAGGAGGTACAAAGGAGGAACAAAGGTGAAACAGAACAGCCTGCAGTTCTTCTAATTAGCTAGCAGAGTGAGCTCATCAGTTGCAAGGATAGACTAATGACTATCAGTTTATGAAGCTTGGCACAGTGATGCAATGAGGAATTTTGGATGTCTGGTTATGCTCTTCTGATCACAGGAGTCAAGAAAGTGATTACAAAGCCACAAAGCAGTTACAGAACTAGGCAGTTTCAAAAGAACGATGTTTTAAAAAGAACAACTTCTCTTGCAGTTTTTCCCTTTCACTTGCATGTTACATATTTCTAAATAACGTCCTAAATCTTTAAGCACATATGTATAGGACATTCTCATGTCATCCATAAAATCATTTATTCTTTTTTTCTAAAAATTCTTATTCCCACACAACACTACTAATTTATTTTTAACACTGAATTTGCCATTCATATAATATCTGGTCCCCTTTTCATCGCGTCTTTCAACTAGACCAATAATAGCTATAATTTTAAAGATTACCTTGCTTGCCAAACTTGCTTCTCATGTCTGTCTTTAATTTAATTTAATTGCCTATAGAATGACAGTATTTATAAGCCACCTTTAGAATTCAGTGTTGTTTAATTAATGACATCATTGAGCTAATGAAAACTCAGACTGAGATATTGTGAAATTATGCCTTTTCTCCATATTTGTCCTTATTGTTATTTCATGTTTCTTAGTCTTTTCATAGGGAAAATTTTTATTTTAGATTTTTCTAATCATACTAATGAAGTCTAATTTGACTGTTTTGACTAAAAGTGTGCCATTCCTGTTTGTTAGTGAAAGCTTTCTTTAGAACTGTCATTTTTTCAATAAATCATTTTTTTGAGAAACAGATGCCTAAATGAAGTCCAGATCAACTGAATATCAAAAGAATAAAACTAAAACTATTAGACTTTGTAAATGACCTTTATATTTTATCTAATGACCTGGGGACTTGATATGTTTCTAGTTTTCCATGTTTCCAGTTATTATTGTGAATAGTTGGAGTTTTATTTCTTGTTGTCAGTCTTTATGTTTTGTATTCATTTTATTTGATTAATTTGTTGGCTCTAATCTGCAGTAAGAGATAAAATGGAATAGCATTAAAAATGAGTTTGTTTCTTTGAGCTGCAAAAGAAAATCTCTAAATTTTCAAGAAACACAAATTTTACAAATGATTTTAAAGATATTTATTCTCAGAATTTATGATTCATTTGATTACTTATTTCATATCAGAACTGGCATTTAAACCAACAAAGTGCTCAGTGGCATCCCCAGCCCCATTCTTAGGGATGGGTTAGCACAAAGTTGCCCGGGCAGGCTTCAGGCTTACAGCAGTCGCTCTTCCATCCCCCAGTAGCTGAGTCTACAGACATATGCCACCATGCCGGCTCTGATGATTTTAGTCACATTTAAGTATAAGAAACTTGATATAGAACTATGAAATAACTATCTGAGTGAGTTCTTTCATTGATTGGGTAAAAATTAAATCAATTTATATCCTTATAGTAAGTCAATATCTCATTCTTAATATAAATTAATTTGTAATATAGTATATCGTCCAACTTTGTTAACATTTTTCACAGCTTTTGCATATATGGTTATACCTGAAAATGCTATTAATAATCTTAATTCACACAATAACTTATTAATGTATTACATTAGAATAATGTAATAAGAAGTAGTAACAAAAGGACCAAATTAGAAATGCCAGCATACAGTCTATTTCCCACATAAAAGGCAATTTTACTCTTATAAGTAATAGTAAAATAACCAGTAAGATCAATGTTCATTTTGCTCTTGTCTTAAATCGTATGATGTACATACAATGATCTCATCTAGAGATTATTCCCTGTTTTTGTCTTTATTACACTTCCTTATGAAGTGATTTTCTATTTTGCAATATAATTTTTAAATTTTGTCATTTTAGTAAGCAATATATGTGATATTTGATTGCAGAATGAGAAGAAATATTAAATTATCTCTAGTTACAATCTACATTGGTGAGGGCTGGGGATTTAGCTCAGTGGCACAGTGCCTGCCTGGCAAGCACAAGGTCATGAGTTCAATTCCCATTATCGGAAAAAAAAAAAAAAAGAAAAAACATACAATCTATATTGGTGATAGAGGCCTTGTTTTTATAGATCTGTATTCTCATATACAGATTTTATATATATCCTGTTTTCACATACAGGAAAATAATAATCCCACTCACTTTAATCACTTGAAATACTTATATTTGGTTCTGGACCATTGAAATAATTATGATGCTATGAATTAGCCTATAGAAGTGTGCAAAAGATAATTCTAATTTAAATACAAATTTTTGATAGAACCCAATGAAAGTTCTTCAATACAAAGATAGGAATATAGGAATACATTCAATACAAAGATAAGAATATTTTATATCATTTGATTCTTGGTAAATGAAAAGAGATGGGTGAGCTGTGGCCCACTGATGGAATGGTTCCCAGCTGCACACTGCAGAGAGAACCAGGCACTTGCCATCTACTTTCTGGGGGCAGAGTTGCTGGCACAGGACCCTGCCACTGTTCCAGTCCGAGTTTCTGCCCTCCATGCACCCTGCACGGACTGCAGCGTTCGGCTGGGAACCATTCCGTCAGTGGGTCACAGCTCACCCAAATCTGCGTCTCTAGTCAGTTCAGAAAGAGCAGAGGGGCCAGATGCAGGCCGCACCAGAGCGCTCACAGGCTGCCCGTGTCTGCAACCTCCTGGACTCATTATTTTAATGCTTATCTTTAATAATTTCTTAGGATTTTCTTATAGCCCATAATAACTTGTGAATATGAATGGTTTTTCTTCTTTCCCTGTTACTTTGATCTTTCTTCTTGTATGTTTCTAAGTGCCCTGGCTAGGACCTCAACTCAGTTGTAAATATAAAAATCATTGACAGCTATTCTTGAGTTTTTCCTAATAATTGGAGAAATCAGTTGCCACCAGTGTGTATGTTGCTAGCTGTAATTCTTCACAGATTTCCTCTATTAAGGTGAGGTACTGGAGCGGGGGCACTGGAGGCTGTGGCACCGTGGCTCGTGTTTGGGCTTTGCCTGTGCCCAGAGCTCCTGGGGGTTGTAGACATGGGCAGGCTGTGAGCACTGTTGGTGAAGCCTGCATCTAACTCCTGTGTGGACTGGAGACTCAGAATCAGGAGGTTTACAAACTGTCAACCCTGTAGTTTGCATCTCTGTTTATGTGTACCTTGAACTGCCTGGGGACACTAGTCCACTGGTTTGGGATTGAGCTACCAGTGCAACTTGATCCTGGGTCATACACGTGTCCTGAACTACAAGGGGTCACTGGATCAGACAGACTGCCATCAGCTGGCAGCACAGTCTGGGTCTGAGACCTGGGTGAACTTGATACACTTCACCATCTGCCAAAAAACCCTAGAATAAGCAGTGCATCTCAGCGGACACTGAGGGGCAAGCCTGGTCACCAAGAAAACTAGGGACACTAGAGGCCTTTGCTGAGCTGCCAGGGAAGAGGGAGACTGAGCTTTCTGCATCTGGGATCAAACATGACAAGACTAAAGACTAAAACACAATCTCAGAACTCCACTCCACTCAGAACAAGTCAAGGAGACATCAAAATAGGAGAATTTGGTAAACACACACCTGCAATGCTGAAATTATTGCAATGGAAGTGAAGAAACAACTCCATCAGGCCATAGAAGAAATCAGATCAGAAATAATCTCTCAGGCAAAAATTGAAAAGACAATAATAATGAAAGAATTCCTCAGCACATCTGACGAAGAAACATATAAGAAAATAGAAAAACATAGGCAATGGATAGAAACCTTAAATGAAAAATATAGAAATGAATTAGAATTAGAATCTGCATGAACCAGATTCAAAGAGACATCCAGGAAATCAAAGCTTCCATTGAAAGCTGCAAAAACTGCTTGAATGAAGCCAAAGACACAATTTCAGATTTGGAAGACAGCATGGCAGCTAGCGAACTTGAAAGAAAGCATCTCTTAAAATCAACAAGGAACCAGGAAAAATCAATTCAGCAGCTGCAAGATGAGGCAAAGAGGAATAACATATGATTAAGTGGTGTCAATGAAACAGCAGGAGACAACATAAACAACATAAAAAGAATATTTGCAGAAATAATAGCAGAAAATTTCCCAAGTATGGAAACAGAACCTTATATACAGGAAAATGAGGCCTATAGAACTCCAACTAATCATAACTGAAATAAAACTACACCCAGATATATAATAGTCAAGATCTAAGATCTCCAGCAAAAGAACAGAATATTAAAAGCTGCTAGAGAAAAGAAACAGATCACCTATAAAGGAAAGCCCATCAGAATCACTGCAAACTTCTTAACACAAGCCATCCACTCGAGAAGAGCTTGAAGGGAAGAATTACAAGTCCTGAGACAAAACAGCTTCCAACCAAGACTTCTGTATCCTGCCAAACTCTCCTTAAAATTCAACGGAGAAATAAAATATTTCCACTACAAAGAACAACTGAAGTATTCATCAGTGCAAAACCATCATTGCAAAGAGTACTAAAAGATATTCTAGACAGAGAAAGAAATGACCACAATTTCCAGAACAAAAATAGGAAGGAACTATTAAGAAGAACAAGCAGGGGCTGGGGATTTAGCTCAACGGTAAAGCACCTGCATGGCAAGCGCAAGGTCGTGAGTTTGGTTCCCGGTACCAGAGAAAAACAAAAACAAAAAAAAAAAAAAAAAAAAAAAAGAAGAGCAAGCAATTAAACAGGTAGGAAAAATAGAAAACCAACAGCAAGTAAATAACATGACAATGATAAGTCAACACATATGAGTTATAACCAAAAATGTAAACAGTCTCAATTCACCAGTCAAAAGAAACACACTGGCAGAGTTGATTAAGCAACAAAATCCAACAATATGCTGTATACAGGAAACATATTTTCCTCAAAAGGAAATCCATAGACTGAAAGTCAAAGGATGGAAAACAATCCTCCATGCAACAGGAACCCAGAAAAAAGCAGGAGTAGCTATTATGTTTGCAGACAATGTAAATTTCAAACTGACAATCAAAAGAGAAAAAGAAGGTCACTACATACTTGTTAGGGGAAAACTGCAAGAGGAAGAGATAACAGTCATAAACATGTATGCACCAAATATTGGAGCACCAAACTTCATAAGGAAAATCTTAACAGACATGGAAAACCCATGTAATTAATAATACTATTATAATAGGGCCTCAATAGCCCTTTGACACAAAGAGATAGGTCAACTGGACAAAAAATAAGCAAAGAAATAACAGACTTGAAACAAAGCTTTGAACAAATAGACTTAGTAGATGTATACAGAGTGCTCCACCCCACAACATCAGAATACACATTTTTCTCAGCTGCACATAGGAGTTTCTCTAAAATAGACCACTTTCTAGCCCATAGAGCACACCTACTGAAATGCAAAAGAATTGAAATTATCCCATGCATATGATCAGACCACAGTGCAATGAAATTGGAAATTAACAACAAAAGGAACTCCAAAAACTCCATAAACCATTGGAAATTAAGCAACAACCTCCTGAACAACCAGTGGGTCACAGAATAAATTAAGAAGAAGTGTAAAAATACCTTCAAATAAATGAAAATGTAAATACAACTTACCGGAATCTGTGGGATGCAATGAAAGCAGTCCTTAGAGGGAAATTTATAGTAGTGAACTCACACATAAGGAAAACAGAAAGAGAACAAATAAATAGCCTAATGCTGCATCTCACACTTTTAGAAAAAGAAGCCAAGCCCAAAGCCCAAAGAAGAGAAGAGATTATAAAGATTCAGGCAGAAATTAATGCAATTGAGTTGAAAAAAAAAACCTACAAAAAATTAATGAATCAAAGAGTTGGTTCTTTGAAAGAATAAAATTGATAATACTCTAGCCAACCTTGTCAAAACAAGAAAGGAAAGAACTCAAATTTGTGCAAAAAGGAATGAAAAGGATGAAATTACTACAGATTTTATAAAAATTCAGATCATTATACCTACTTTGAAAATATTTACTCTCATAGGATAGAAAACTCAGAAGAAATGGACAGATTCCTAAATATATAAGAATTATCAAGGTTGAGTCAAGAAGATATAAAAATATTGAACAACACAACATCAATTAATGAGATTGAAAATATGATTAAAAACTTACAAAGAAAAACCCAGTCACTAATGGATTCACAGCAGAATTTCACAAGAAATTCAGAGAAAATTTAATACCAACACTCCTCAAAGTCTTCAATGACCTTGAAAAGAAAGCAATCCTCCCTAACTCATTTCTGGAGGCAAGTATTATACTGATACCAGATCCAGAAAAAACCCAACCAAGAAAGAGAACTACAGACCAATTTCCCTAATGAACATAAATACAAAGATACTCAATAAAATACTATCAAATACAATGCATCAAATCATCAAGAAAATCATACACCACGATGAAGTCAGGTTCATTCCAGGAATGCAGGGATGGTTCAATATTCACAAATCAATAAGTGTTATACACCATATCAATAGAGCCAAAGACAAAAGAACACATGATCATCTCAACAGATGCAGAAAAAGCTTTTGACAAGATCCAACATGAATTCATGATAAAAACTCTACAGAAAATAGGAATAGACGGTCTTTACCTCAACCTGATCAAAGCCATCTCTGACAAACCAACAGCCAACATCATTCTAAATGGACAAAAATTGAAAACTTTTACTTTAAAATCAGAAACAAGACAAGAATGATGGTGTCACCACTCCTGTTCAACATATGGAATTATTGGTTAATGGAAGCATTAGCCAAAGCAATTAGACAAGAGAGAGAAATAAAAGGAATAAGGATAGGGAAAGGAAGAAGTAAAACTATCACTATTTGCAGATGATATGATACTTTACATGGAAAACCCCAAAAACTCCACAAGAAGACTCCTTGAATTAATCAACAAATTCAGCAGTGCAGCTGGATACAAAGTCAACACCCCAAAATCAGTAGCATTCCTATACACAAATAACAAACAGACTGAGAGAGAAATTAAGGAAAACATACTTTTCACAATAACATCCAAGAAATTGAAATATTAAAAAAAAAGAAATTGAAATATTTAGGAATCAATCTAACAAAAGAAATAAAAGACCTATTCAATGAAAACTACAATACTCTTAAAAAGAGACTGAGAGGATTTCAATAAATGGAAGAATATTCCTTGCTCATGGATAGGAAGAACCAACATTGTGAAAATGGCCAAACTCCCAAAACTGTTGTATAGATTCAGTGCAATTCCCATTCAATTACCATTAGCATACCTCACAGATCTAGAGAAAATATTCCTTAAATTCATCTGCAGCCAAAAGAGATGCAGAATAGCACAAGCAATCCTGGGCAACAAGGACAAGTCAGGTGGAATTACAATCCCTGACCTGAAATTATACTACAAAGCCACTGTACTAAAATCAGCCTGGTACTGGCTAAAAAACAGACCAGAAGATCAATGGAACAGACTGAAGGACACAGACACAACCACAAACTCACTCAGCCACCTAATCTTTGATAAAGAGTCCAACAAAACTCACTGGAAGAATGATAGCCTCTTTAATAAATGGTGCTGGAAAAACTGGTTTGCCACCTGCCAAAGACTGAAAATAGACCCAAGTCTATCACCATGCACCAAGCTGAAGTAAAAATGGCTCACAGATCTCAATCTTAAAACAGAAACACTAAACATATTGAGAAAGTAGGAAAAAACCTTGAAAACATAGTGATAGGTAAAGAGTTCATGAACAAAAACCAAACTGCCCATGAAATACTTCCAAGAATCAACAACTGGGATCTCATACTACTGAAAAGTTTCTGCACATCCAAAGAAGTCACCAGCAGAGTAAAAAGAAAACCCACAAATTGATAAAAAAATTTTAGCTGACTGTCCCTCAGACAAAGGTCTTCTATTTAGAACATAGTAAGAATTAAAAAACATCAGCCCACTCCTGCAAATTCAAAAACCCAATCCAAAAACAGGCAGCTGAGATGAACACATACTTCTCAGATAATGAAATGCAAATGGCAAATAAATACATGAGAAAATGTTCAACATCGTTAGTCATTCAAGAAATGCAGATTAAAACAACACTGACATTTCATCTCTCCCCAGTAAGAATGGCTAGCATTAAGAAATCAACCAATAACAAATGCTGGCGAGGCTATGGAGAAATAGGAAGTATCCACTGCTGATGGGAATGCAGACTGGTGAAATCACTGTGGAAATCAGTTTGGAGGTTCCTCAGCAAATTAGGTCTAGAGGTCCCATTCAATCCAGCTGTTCCCCTTCTGGGTATTTTCTCAAAAGATCTGAAAACAGCATATCACAGCGATATATGTGCACCCATGTTCATAGCGGTGCAATTTATAATCGCTAAATTGTGGAAGCAACCCAAATGTCCACCCACTGAGGAGTGGATAAAAAAATTGTGGTATTTTTATATAAGGTAATATTGCTCAGCTATAAAGAAGGATAAAATTGAGGCTTTTGTAGGTAAATGGTCACAACTACAGACCATACTCATAAGTGAAATAAGTCACGACCTGCCTGTATAAGCATCATATTGTATCAATCGTGTAAGACTTGAAAGTATGAATAAAACTTGGAGATATGATAACATTGTGAAACAAGAGTAAAATGCTCAAAAGTAAAGGGCAACAAGGGTGTGGGAAAAGAGAAGAGAAAGAAGTGGAAATTATGTATGTATGTATATACAGGATAGCTAACATAGCTGTACTGCTGTCATCTGTTGCTCTACAGGAAGGAACAGAGAATGATTACTTGTTTGATCAATCTCGCATGTCTCTATTTGTTTTCCTGAAAAACCACTTTGAAGATATCAATATGTAATACAACAACCATGGTTAATTTCTTACAACTTTTTCTGTAACTGTGTTTTGCTTGTGTTACTCTAATGCTATTTTGCAAATGGATAACTGTTTGTTAATATGTTTTCCTTATCTTATGTTTTTAAAATAAAATAAAAAAATAAAGTAATGAGTTCAATAAGATTGTGAAATAAGAGATCTATATGCAAAATTCAATTACATTTCATTATTCTGGCAAAAAGTCATAACATTAAATTAAGAAAACAATTCATTTATAATAAGATAAAAATTATGAAAACAATTTAACAAAACAGCTATGAAATTTATGTACTAAAAATTTAAAAACTATTTTTGAAACAAATAAGATAGATTAATAAAGGGACACCTATATTCACAGCTTGGAAATCTTAGTATCTTTAAGATGGCCAAGTTCTGAAAATTGATTTATCAAATGAACATATTTGCTAAGATTACAACGTCTTGCCTCCAAAACTTTAGAATCTTATCTTAAATTTCAAGTGGAAATGAATGGGTTCCAAATTGTCAAGAAAAGGACAAAGTTGAAAAACCCATACTCACTGATTTCAAAACATGCTACAAAGTATCAATAATTTATATCATAGCAGTGATTTTAGAGCTAGCACATAGATAAGTAAAATACATCAGAAAGCCCATAAATAAAATTTTAAATATGACAAATTAATTTCAATGAAGGTGCCAACTAATTCAGTGAGAAACTAGTAGGATTTATTTTTTTTTAACAAATGGCATTTTTCAAAAATGGACATGCACATGCAGAAGAAATTAATTGTATTCATCATTCTGCATACAAAAATAACTCAAAATAAATTTTGAACGTAACTATAAGAAAAAGAGGAGTATCTCGAGTTAGAGACAGTGAGTTTCTGTGACCTGGATTAGGCAGTGATTTCTTGGATATGTCACTAAATGGACAAGTAACAAAATTTTTTCTTAAAAAAAAGAAGAAATGGACTTACTCAAAATTAAACCTTTTTATACCCAAAAGGATTTTATAAAGAAAGTAAAAGGAAGCCAGGGGTACTGGCAAGTGCTTTGTAACCCAGCAGTTTTAGAGGTAGAGGCAGAAAGACCGCAAAATCAAAGCCAGTCTACACAACTTATTGAGAACCTGTTCCAAAGTAACACAAGTCTGGGGTTGTGTCTCTATGCTAGAGCACTTGCCTCATATACATAAGGCCTTAGGTTCAATAATGCAAACAAAACAACAACAACAACAACAATAATAAATACATGCACAGGGTAGGAAAATATTTTAAAGTTATATATTTCCAAAATAAGTTTTAAAATTTCTTTATTAAACTGTATTATTTATGTTTAGAATAAATAAATAGTAAATTAAAATAGGTAGTAAAGTTCAAAACACTGACTTAATGACTTGAGAGACATCTCCAAAGCAGTTTTAGAATAATGAAGTCTAGGTTGGGCAGGATGGTACACGCCTGTAATCCCAGGGTTGCTGTGAGTTCATGGCATGCCTGAGCTATAAAGTGAATTTAAGGTCAACCTGAACTGCAAAAGAAATAATAATAGTAAATAATAATCATAATAATAGTAATAATAATAACAAAGACTAAACAAGAGATTGTCAAAATAACTGGTTGCCAGGAAAATACAAATCAACACTTTCAGATATCCTCCCTTCATATCAGTGAGCATATATAAATTGTTTTAAATGGCATAAAAACACAGACATTAACTAGGGTATACCAAAAATTATATTGCTAGTGTCATTTTTTCTTTTTAATTCAGTTGATCACTGTCTTATCACTATGTAACATGTTTCTTTTTGTCTTCTACTGATAAATCTAATGTGAACAAAAACAAAAACAAATTCAAACTAGTCAAACATTATGACCTCAGTGTAAAATTCTTTTTCACTACTATTTAATTATCAGAATATTTTATGTAAAGCATCTGTTACATTGTCCAGCACTTACTAAACACTCAGTAACTAATGTTTACTCTATTTAATTGATGATTTTTCAAACTTCCTCTTTTATATCTCTGAGCACACAACTACACATTCAGTAAGAGATAAAGAGTCCACCATGTGGCAGATGCTTAAATCTTCTGTGAGTTTCAGCTTCACTTACTGCCCAGCCTTTTCTATGTCAGTGATCTTGGGATCCTATCTGTGATCTGTCATATACTGTGCCGGCATTTTTTTTGTGTGTTTTTTCATCCAGCTATACTGTTTGCTAATCACAGTTTGTTCATATCAATGGTTTTCGTACTCTTTCCCCTGCCATTATTTCCTTTTTGCTTGAAGACGTGTGGTACTGACAGCAAAAACCCAAAGAATAAACACTACAGTGTCTACAGTATTTTGCAGTCTCTTATTTCTTCTCAGAATGACTCGGCTTGCTTTCCACTTATTTATTTCTTATTTAATATTGTAAATCCTTTTCCTGGAAACTATACAGCAAAACACTGACAGGTCCTCTAAGGATTCTTTAAAAATATTCCCTGTGAATTCATTCTTCTCCACAGCTATCAAATAAGTTGTGGATAATGCCTGGCTTGCATATAACACTGAAAAGAAAATATCCCACTGGACTCAAATATCCCAGCTATGTTGTAAAATAAACTCAAATTTTACCTTTCTCATCACAGTTTATATTGTCCTTGTAGAAAAATATTTTTCATTGACACTTGCCATAGCCCAGTATGGAACCCTTTAGTGAGAAATTTTACAGCAACTTTAGAAATTACTGCAAAAGGTGTAAGCCCCACTGTGAGCGCAGGACTAAGAGGACCAAGTAGAAATTAATAGCAAGGAATTAACAGCAAGTGTGTTAGTGAATGAAAAATAATGAAAGGAAACTTCAGCAGTAAGGAGAATTCTGGTTTTACTGAGCAAGAAGTGTTCTTGCTAAAGGCAGTTCAGCCTGATTAGAGCATGAGTGAGGGATTGTGGAAATGAGAAATCTATCTGATATTGACATTGATTTGATATAGAAGTTGGAGGATATGTACCAAACTAACTTAACAAAAATCTTTGCAAAAACTGAATTTAAAAACTATTCACGGCTGTGTATGGTGGTGCACACCTGTAATCTCAGAATTTGGGAGGCTGGACTGCAAGTCTGAGGCCAGCCTAGACTATATAGTTAGAACCTGTCTCAAAAAACTTTAAAAATTTTACTTAAATTATTTATAACAGACACATCTATAAAAGTTTTAATTATATATACTATTATTAGGTAAGGTGATGTTTTGATGCAAAAATACATTCAAATCAAGTTAAACATCTCTAGATAAATATTTATCATTTTCTATTGTGAAACTCTCAGAAGATTTTCTTACAGCTTTTTTAAATGTATGATTCTTAAAAGTAAAACAAATTTACAAGGAATTCAATGAAGAGAACTAGAAGAAGATTCTAAATCTTCTGACTAAAGTTAGATCAAGACAAAAATAAAAAAAAAATTATCAGTACTCACCAGAATTATTTCACATTTGTTTATATAAATTATATTCCTTGCTAAATTTTCAGTATATTATTGGCCACATCATTTCTTTATACTTTCTTATCCTAAAAGTATACATATTAATTTTATAAAGAGAAATCAACTAAATGAAAAGAAGTAGAATTTCTTCATTAACACTTACAAAAAATATTTCAAATGTTAATGTTGATCAAATATGAGAAATTAGATTATATAGACTTCGCCATCAATTTACTTAAAATATGGCATATAACATTTAACTTTATTTCCTTATTTGAATTTATTCTAGGAATATTCCCCAGGCATTTTACTTCACAAAAAGATAATTAATTCTTTCTATGAATCCAGAAATGCTTTGTAGGTGATTCCATCAATATATTTATATTGGAAAAAAATCTGTGTATTTAATTTTTTCAATTGCAATATATTGGTGTAAAGCCTTTACTGTTTCTTAACAGAATGGCCACAAGGTGGAGCTCTAATCCAGTAAAAGAAGAAATAGCCTGCTAAAAAAGATCATAAAATATATTTTCCTCGTACAGAATAAAATCAAAGAGAGTTTTAGCTTTTCAACATTGTTTTGAGTACACCTTTTGCACGCCTTTCAGAAATATGCTCGTCTGAAGATTATATAAGCCACATTTACAATAATATACAGCAAAAGACAAGTTTTACTTCTGTCCAGCTAACAGATTTTACTTCAAAGCAATTGCACTTGATGAAAATGACTGTGGATTCAAGTGGCTCCATTATAGGCTACAGTAATGATAAAAGAATTGCTCAAAATTGAATAAAGATGAAAGTGTCAGAGCAAATCTTTAATAATGCATATTTAATTCCTTTGGTAACAATTACTATTTTTTAACTCTACCCTACATGGAATTTATATTTTATCATTTCCTGCCTTTGTGGTAGTTTTAACTCAGCTAACATATTTGTTTTTGTTTTGTTCTATATTATAAAATATGAAATAAATGAAAATAAAATGTCATATACATTTCTTTTAGATGACAGAAAACCATCTTTTGTATTAGATAATTTATAATGGTTTCAAATTATTTCATAGGTGATTCTGTACAATTTCAGCAAAAGGTAGATACAGCTATGCTATTGGAATTATTTTCTTAATAACAAGTGGAGGAATTATAAAGTCTCTCTCAATGAAATCAGCTGAACCTGCCAGACAATTTTAAAAACTAATAAATAAATTTGCCTGAACATTCTCTGAAACTTTATTCTAAGAATATTTAAGAAATAAAGAAACATGTATTCAAGGTAAATATAATAAATCTTGATTGGAAAACTGAAAGTCTACAGGTCTTTAGCCAGAGTACCTAGTGTAGGCTAGATTAGCAAGAGTGAAAATCCACTCAGGTGGTGCACGGCTTCTTCTGCTGCCCTTACCTCCAAGTTGAGAGATATGCTATCCCACTGAGAAGAGAAGAAGCCCACCACATTTCTCAATGTTCTCAGCTTCACAGAGTATCTTATTCAAAAGTGAACTCCACATCAGTACGGACAAAGACCTGGGGCTTCAGTCCTCTACCTAGCTGCATAGGGCTGAGGATTCACTTTGAGTGTAAGTGTACAGCATACTGGGCCATCTATTTTATACTTTAGCTCAGTAACAAGATGGTGCTTCAATAACAAATAAAAGTTTAGAATACCAGTGGCACAAACAACATGTATGCAAACAACTAGAAGCCCTAAAGACAGGAGTGATTTTTTTTAAAATTTTTTTGTTTTTTGTTTTTTTTTTCTGGTACCAGGAATCGAACTCACAACCTTGCACTTGCCAGGCAGGCTCTGTGCTGTTGAACTAAATCCCCAGCCCCAAGATCAGTTTCTTAGAAGTCATAGAATATATTGCCTAGTTTTCAATAGCAAAAAGGAAGATAAAGGTGAGTATACTCAGGAAACAGGCAGTCACAGGAATTACCCCCGAAAAGATTGCTTTGTGCCACTTAGAAGAAAAATTATATAAGCATTAAAGGTTATGATGACAATATCTAATAAAACACTAAATATTAATAAAGATAAATTGTTGTTGAAAGTTTGAAATTTTGGATTTGAATATCATTGAGTGTCAAAACTAAATTAGAGGAGTCAGTGAACTTGAAGGTTCTACACTCTGAAACACACAGACAAAACAATGAAGAAAAATAGACAGAATTGTAAAGAAATGAAAGATTTATCCATTACACTAAGAAGAATGATGTTAATACCTAGAAGAAACCAAAGTGAAGGAAAAATATACTCAATGAATTGCTAAAACCTTCCCCTATCTGATCAATATAATAGTCTTCAATAGCTTAGCATTGTTATTAATTTTTTAAGAAGTTTATGTTTTAGATCTTGAATGTTTCCCATATATGCTGCAGGCCTACTTGTCAACTGATGGGCTTTTGGAAGGTAAATGGATCATCAGGGCTCTAATTTCACTAGTGGATTAATCTACTGATGGATTCCTAATTTGATGGGAAAATTGGGAGGTGATGAAAAATGGGAATAGTGGCTACATTAAAGGACTGGTTCACAGGAGCATGACCTTGTCTTCCATTCCTTCCTCTCTAGCTCCTTCTGCCCTTCTACTTCCTACCTACTCCAGGGGGAAGTCTTCCCACTGTCACTCCTTCCTAAGATGCTTTGCCTCACCTGGGCCTAAGAACAGCGAAGCCAGCTGATCATGGATGGAAACCATTATCCAAACTAACCTTTTTGTTATACCTGGTGAGTCTAGGGTCTAGAGATCTCCAGAATCACCCTGCCAGGCTTGTTTCTCTCTCTGACCTAGAAAAAGGAATCAGGAGTCAGGACAAAAGACCAGTGCAAAAGGAAAGAAATTTTATTGTAGGTATCTCAAGAGGAAGTAGAAGTGGTAAAGAGCCACGACATAGGAATGGAGGCACCCAGCACTGGGACACTGCTGAATCTGGGGCTGTAATCCCGTTTTAGGAGGTAGAGGTCCTGTTTCCACATAACTGAGGGTTGACACTTGAGTGGATATTGGGCTTGAGGCTAGGGGTTTGGTCCTGTGGGATAATAGGGGAATTTGGGCAGACGTGCAACCTGCACGAGGAGGGACAGTGCTGCCAGCCTAGGCGCAGGTGTCAGCTCAAAGTAACCGCACAGAAGCAGGTCTCAAACCTTAGGCTGCCAGCTCCAGGGCTTGCGCACGCTCAAAGGCTGTTTCCCTACTCACGGGGGTGGGGGGCAGTTCCCTAATCTAATCCTGCCTAAGGGTCTCACCTGTGTCCACATCTTTTCCTTTAAATTGATCTTCTCACAGCAGTGAAAACCAGAGTAACACTAGCCTAACTGTTTTCATTTTAATATCAAAACCATCAAACTTCTCATCAAGCTTATAGATATATGTATGTAAAAGTATATATAGGAAATTGATATATATCACATGTGTATATGTATATGAAGTAAGAAAAAGAAAAATCAAAATGTATTCTGTTTGTGTACACATTCCCTTCAATGAATGCAATCATCATGTACTGCAAACATGTACTAATACAATTAAAAATGAAACAGCAATATATATACCTATAATTGTACACATTACAATTGTAAGTATAACATAATTAATACACACATAATAAATAATATATACATATTATGTAATGTATACAATGATATATATCACATAATACAATTGTATATGTACATATATAATATGCAGATATATACATATATATGAGAATGTAGTAAATTATGTGCTGGTAGACAGATATTGAGAAAATTATATCCAGTTTCATTATCACCTTGACTCTGGTTCATTTCTGCTGATGGAAATATCTAGAAGATTAGACAGAGGAAGTAATTCTAGCAATTCCTACTTCTGCCTTTCTTGGAAGTATCTTTCCACTAACAGAGGAAAGATATGGACAGTAACAACAGTAGTTTCAACGCCTGCAATGCACAGCTTCTTTTTTGGTCCCTGTAAGAGAAAACCTGTTCGCCCTTCTCCTGTGTAACCCCCAAGGAGGACCCCAGCAGTCAAGCAACTCCACTGCACTGTGAGAAATGATGTTCTTGGTTCTGAACTGTCCCCTTCCCTGAGATTTGCGCTATGACTACACAGCCTATTTTGACAACCAACAGACTCCTGTGTGATTTCAAAACAATGTCTCTGGATTTTTTTTATTTTTTAAAGAGAAAAAACATTATTAATATCTCTGAATTCTTTTAATAGAAACTCTGAACTTTTGCTCTTAGAATCAGAGCTACCACATGTTTCTTGGGGTCACATCTAATTCTCCGATGACCCTCATCTGCCTTTCCATACTCTTTCAGCCTGTTGGACATTCTTTAACAACATAGTATCACTATACTGTACTTCCTATCCAAAATAACTAGACTGCATGTTGTGATTTTTCCTGGCTTGACTCAGGACTGGTAATTCAAAAAAAATATTATTGGTAAAAAAAATTCAAAAACATTAAATATTTATTTTATTAAAACAGTTTTAGAAAACAACATTTTTAGAGTACAGCAAATAGAGTAATAAATGTTTAATACTGTAAAATGAAAAAAAATAATTCACTGTTGAGTGTACTTGATACACATCAGATAACGCGAACTTGAGATACATATTCTGGCATATCTCAAGGTTCTTTAGTGCAGACTATGTTTGTGAATACCATCCATTGCTTCATGCAGCTGTTAGAGTTCCCAGAGGGGAGGGACAATGAGAGAAGTGAGAAATAAAGATAAGAGACATTATACAGAAAGCTGAGGTCAGGTAGAGCCCTCTCTCCAGATAGGAGGAAAGGGAACTACTCAACCCCTATAGCACATTCATTTATACATTTGGCAGGTTGGTACCACATGACACCCCCTCACCTGCAACCCATTGCTTGGATTGTCTCTGGGCTTGGTGTTCTCTGGACTGAAGCAGCTTATTCACATGGCTTGCCTCAGGTACTCTTTGTTCTCACACTAGGCTTGCTTTGCCCCCTCATGTGTGATGAATTTCCAGCTTCAGCCACTCCCTACATATCCCACATTTCTGCTTTATAGATGCAAGTGATTGGTGGTCAGTTGAAGATTAAGATGGGATATGTTTGGAGGACTTCTGCAGACAATTTTATTTCTTATGGTTATACTTTTCTGCTGGATGTTCAAGACCAAGTTAAAGTGAAACCTAAATTAACTAATTCTTTGTTATCTTTCTTTTTCTTTTTTTTCTTTTTTTTTGGTTTTTCTCTGGTACCGGGAACTGAACTCACGACCTTGTGCATGCCAGGCAGGCGCTTTTGCCTCTGAGCTAAATCCCCAGCCCCTTCTTTGTTATCTTTCAAGGTCAGTTAAGTCTCCTTGAGATTTACCTTGGAACCATGTATAGAACCTCTTAGTTCTTCTGTCAGTGTCAACCATCTGGATGAGTCACAGTCATTGCTTAACCAAGTTGCTGTCTGATAACTGTCTTTGGGCACACTATACATCAAGGATCAGAAAAAGTGCCCTGTACATCTACAGGCATGAATTCATTCACTACACCATGAGGTTAATAACAATCAATTGTCATAGCCATATGAAAACTTTTGTACCAGAGCATCTTCAAGTCAGAAACCTTATTGTCTAGCAAACTTAATCCTTAGATGAATGAGTAATGTAAATAACATATTTTAGTAATATTTGTTGGGGTGTCTCCCATAAGGATATGGAGATCATTGGAGCCTCCTATCAATAAACAAGAACTGGATGTTCCCAGGCAGCTTTCTTATTCATCAGTTGTAATCCCTGTCCAATAATATCTCTCCATCCTAAGGGATTTTTGTTAAATTATCTTAACAACGTTTTGATGTTGTATGAGAAAATCAAATCTGATATCATTTTGACCTGGCAACCCAGGTGGAAGCATGTTTTTTGAATCTATAAATCAAATTAAATTATGAACAAATGATCCAAAAATGCCAAAGAGAAAGGGAAAAAACAAAAATTGTTGAGCTCAAATAAAAAAATACAGCTGTCCACAGATATGACAAACAGACAAGTAATTACATAGCTTAACAAATTGGACAAACAAATATCTTACAAAATTAGAGTGCAAGCAAATATATTTTTGACCAAATTGAATTATAAAAACTATTTTACAATATTAAAAGTTTGTAATTATAAATAGACTTATCAGAAGTATTTGTAGGTTGATATCAGAGATTTCTTAAGGAAAGAATTTGGAAGGAGTAAAATCTCTTATTTATAATTAATATAAAAGTTTTAAATTTTATTTTATCTTAACAATACTGGTAGCTTTTGTGTCCCCTTTTTTCACATAACTTTTAGCTCAATTATCTCCATGCACTATATCATCTACTCAGACCTTTGTTGCCATCTCCTGGGCATTTTCAATCAATTCCTTTTATCGGCCCTATGTAGGGTCTAGTACCACCCTTGTCTATTGGCTGTAGAAAAGTCTCAGAGGCATCACTGTCCTAGAACTGAGAATCAGCTTCTTAAAAAGTAGAATCAACTCTTTGGATCTGCAGATCCATGATACAACTGCCGTACATTCTGGTACCCAGGTAGACTGTTTGGCATTCTCTGCAAAGGGAAAATATACCCTTGACTCCAAATTAGCACTGGGCCTGGTCCTTTTTATTTTCAAGTATGAAGATCACTCCAGAGGACTCTTCCTAGCTTCTTTTTGAATTTTACCTGATTGAGTTGTCTTTCTGCTGCTGTAGTTATATCTCTAGTAGGATTTAAAAAGTTAATAGTATGCACTGCCAAGTAAAGTCTACTATGAGGTGTAAGTTTTGTAAGAAAGGACTCCCCCTTTTGTTTCTGTAATTGAATTTTGAGTGTACAGTAAATATGTTCAAAAATTTCTTGACCTTGAGGGTAATAAGCAATTCCCATGGTAAGGGAAATATGAAAATTTTTACAAAACAAGATTTTTGGAAGGCAGCACTTGTATAGGCTGGGCCATTTTCAGTCTTAAGTGTAGAAATAAAAGAAAAAAATCCTTGTATTTTGTATTCATGTGCCCAGGCTTCCAGCTTCCTGCTCCCACCTCTGGCTGTGACTCCCGCTTTGCTGCCTTGGGTGAGCTCCCCTGCTGGTAGTGGTGCATTGACCTGAGGAGAGAACTGTTTCCCCTTGGCCTCATGGTTAGGCACCAACACTTCTGTAGTAGTGACTGGGCGGGGGTCAGTGCCCACCTCACTGCCAGGGATGGGCACCTTCGCTGGCAACATTCCCTCCCCAGGGGATCCAGTGGTTCCCACATCTACTGCCATGGACGCCATATTTTACAGGAATTTATAAAAGATTTATAACAGTACAAAACACTATACAGCAGTTACAGATACAACTAATAAAATATGCACAGCATCAGTGTGTTGAAAGCTAAAAAGCTGATGTAAGAAAGCAAAACAGATCTAAATAAATGTAGAGTCATATTGATCAGCAATTTGAAGCAAGTACCCCTAAAGTAAACAACAATTTTGAAAAACAGCAAAGTGAGAATTCACACTACTGGATACCAAGGCTTACTAAAAAGCCGTAGTGATTAACTGGTATGCTGGAGCAAGCTTATTATCAGCCTGTGAAAGCCAAATTTTGAATTTTTTAGGAGTTGTACAGATTGGTTGTTGTATTAGTTATTTGAAATTGTCTACTGTGAGAGCAGTTTTTAAACAAAAATCAGCAAACCTCAAATAACGACCATGCTACCCCCACCCTTAGGAGCCTGCTGTGCTGAGCAGGGCTGCGCCATCTCATGGAAGCTGCCTGAGCCATAGCACTCCTACTGTTTGACAGGGCTGTGGCAGACCCTACTGAAAGTTTCCTGGGCTAGGTCAGCAGTCCACATCAGTTTTGGATTTATACTCATTTGTCCAATGTTATCCTCATTTACATTTTGGACAGATAGTAGAAGGTTTTATTAAAGAGACAGATAGCAGCCGTGCAGCATAGCAGTGTTCAGCAAAATGCCACTTTTCCCCTGCAACTGAACAAGTAACCCTGTTTTTTTTTGTTTGTTTGTTTGTTTGTTTTTTTCTTCTAGGCTGTAGAGGAATAACCTATGTGATAGTTGTTGCCAGGAGAGCTCCTTCTACATATGAGGAGACAATGTCTGCACAAAACTGAATCATTTCAGACAGTATAGCCCATTTTTTTTGTGGGTTTGTAACCCTCTTTACACCATGTGTTTGCATTTTCAAAGGCCAATGGTTGAGCATTTAATTTATTTATTTTTTCTTTTTTTTGGTTTTTCTCCACTACCGGGAACCGAACTCACGACCTTGCGCTTGCCAGGCAGGTGCTTTTGCTGCTGAGCTAAATCCCCAGCCCCTTAAAGGATGACTGTATTGTATAAAGGGTGGAAATCTCAGCCTGAGATGCAGCAAAATTTCCCTGAACTGAGAAGGCAGGAATTGCCATGTGTGGCTCAGTTAAGATTATCAGGGTGATTGTTGTTCTGCCATCTTTTTCTAACTTGGGACTTGATTTTAAAATAGTGTTCTGAGCCCCTTTTTATAATTTTGGAATTTTGATTCAAGAAATGAAGTGGTACTTTCAACATTTATTTAATGCTCAATATTATTTGCTAAGGTAAAATCAATTGATATCATCATGATAATTTGGAAAATAAATTTAAATATGTTACACTACTTTAAAAAGTAAGTGTTAAAATATTAACAGGTAATTTAAGAATGTTCTGGATTATTGCATTTCAAAGGTAAAATTACACTGAAAAATAGGTTGAATAAAATTGAATTTTTTGAAAATATATCTAAATTAGTAAAATTAGCAAAAATCAACCCCTTATTCTTTTTGGGAGATATGATTTTTTTTTTTTCTTTCTTAAAACTGAAGCCATCGTCTGTTATCAGAGGAAATATAATTCTATGCTAGTATTCATCATGTTACCAAATCTAATTGATGATAATTAGTTTCTATAATTACCACTAACCTGATTCTTCTCTTGTGAAGAAGCTGAACAATGGCTTTGGTACAACACTTAATATATCAAGAAAAACTTCTATCTACACTGTTTTATGAGTCATAGACTCCATCACTCCTACGTAATGACAGAAAATCATTGACACAAAAATGCTTACTATATTGCAATAGCAATAAAAATCACATTCGCCCTGAACTAATACATCCATCATTGTATAACCTTAGGGATGTAAAGGAGAGATAAATTAAGATTGCAAATTCCTTAAGCTGTTATTGGTTCATTTATTCAAGTGTGGTTACGTCAGCCAAATAAGAACAAGACAAAGATGGGATTTTACCTTTATTATTTGCATGTCAGTATTTTTAAAAATTTCCTGATAGGAACAAATAGAAAGTTGTGACATATCATATGCTACATTGCTTGACGTGTCATAATGAAGGGTCTCTGTTATAATATAAAACAAATTTTGTTTTGTTTAATTTAAAGAGGAAATGTAAATGTACATTTAAAAACTAATATTGGTGTAATACATAGAGGTAATATCTGCATATAAATAAATGTTAATTTTCCAATAATTTTTAAATCAATATTTTCTATCCTCACTGGTAAATTTTAAGTCAAAACATTGCCATATTTTTTCCATAAAGCAAGAATAAATTGAAGTTTCCTAGGATCCTAGTGGCTCAATTTTTTTTTTTTTCCAGTACCTGGAATCGAACTCACAATGTCGCACTTGCCAGACAGGTGCTGTGCAGCTGAGGTAAATCCCCAGCCCCCGTGGCTGAATTTTTCTTTGACTTAACATAGCTGTTGTCTTGGACAGCTAATTATATGAAATAAAAATTATTACACTCCAAATTAGGGTGTAGTTAATTATTATAGAATTTCATTGTTGTATGTTGGCTAAGCATCACAACAGCAATGTTTATATGTCTACAAATACAAATCTTTGTCAAAGACAAATCTTTTCATTTCCTTCCAGGACAGAAATTCAAATCTCAGACTTGACTATGAACCGAAGAAGGTTTTTACATTTAATATTTTGAAATGCTGTAAGGCTGAAAAAATATGCACTTATTTCTGCAAGTGTAAGCATTTGGAATCATAACCAAGAATACTGTAATTTATTTTTAGCATTTTTTGGTACTATGAATGGAATTCTGTACCTCATTCTTGCCAGGCAGCCACTGTATCACTGAGCTAAATTTCTGGCTCCTTAAATGTTTCATTAAAATATTAAGAAATCATAACTAATTAAATACATTAGAAAATAGACATGATATGAATATTATCTATGTAGACATCTAAATACCTCTAAGAATATGATTATATTATAGATCATGTTTCACTTAAAGCAGAGCCAAAGACCAACGTCAAGTGTTGGTACTTTTTGAAGTCCAACATTCCAGAAAAGGAGATTGAAGGTACAGGAAGGAGAAGACAGGTGAGGAGAACCCTATGGCTGTTCTTGTAGTTATTGCTGTATTAATGGCCCTATTTTTGCCATTCCAAATTTTGCATGTGAAGTATTCATTTATTCTCCCAGATGATTTTGTTGAATGTGTCCTGTTTGCCTTTAATATTGAACACTTTTTAGTCTGTTCAATATTTCTAGGGAGATTAGCATATTCCTGTGATTTCAGTGAGAGCACTTCAGTAAGAATTGGAAAACTATGTGGCACAGATATGCTGTGGAAAGCTCTCAGTTGAATATGAAGTGTAGAAAACTGTTCAATGAAGTTCAAGGTGAATTTAGAGATAGAAACCAAAAGAACTCGTTACATTGTGTATTACTTTTTCTAAGAAATGTTCACAACACTTGCATGATAGTGCTTTGTACAATTAATATCTTCATATTATACTTTCCCCATAATTTTCCTTTCAATCAACTCCTTTTATATTTAAAGTGAATTTCTTTTACACAGAATAAGTTAGCTAATGTTTGCTAATTCATGCTATCAAGCTCTGTTCCAGTTAGTAATTTAAAACATATGCATTTAAAAGAGTTAAAGACAGGCAAATCTCCCACTTAATTTTTTCTTTTGTGTTGTCTTGGCTCTGTTATCTTTTTTTCAGGGTAGACACCAATGTAAATTCATTACAATATTCAGTGGAAAACATCCCTGAAACTTCAAGTGTTGATCTATTCCTTGGTTAATGCAGGTCAAGTGGTTACTTTCTGGTGCTGCTGAGTAGCGAATATAGTCACTAAGAGCCACAGCTCATAATCAGCCACATGATCTAGAGGATACAAACAGCTGACACTGTACAGTGTGCTCTATGTTTCCAGAAATTTTAGACACAGTGCTTCATGTTTTCTCATTCTATCACAGTCTCAACAAATTACATGAGTTAGGGCTGGGAATTTAGCTCAGCGGCAAAGTGCCTGCCTGGCAAGCGCAAGATCGTGAGTTCGGTTCCTGGTACCGGAGAAAAAACAAAAAAAAAAAAAAAAAAAAAAACAAATTACATGAGTTACTCAGCACTTTATTATGAAATGAGTTTCATATTAGAAAACTTGGCCTGACTGTAAGTTAATGTGAGTATTCTGAGAATGCTCTATTTTAGCTTAACTATGCTGTTCAACTGGTTGTATTAAATGCACTTTCAACTTATAATACTTAAAACTTACAAGGGATGTATCGGGACTTAGTCCATTTGCAAGTGGAGTATCTGTACATGTTCTCGGTTTTTCAGAGTTGATTACATTCTTCTATCTTCAGACTCATTCATTCTTTCCTCTGCCCCCCCCATTTCATTGCTAAACTCATTTACTCAGATTTTAAATTATTGAATTTTTAGTTCTAACATTATTCTTTAGTATTCTTAACAAGCTAAGTTTGTTACAGCACACCATTAGGGACCTTAGTTTTTAGGACCTTAGTCTTTTAACCACTGTAAGAAGCTAGAAAAGTATCCGGGTTCTCTTTGAATCATTTCCTATAACTGCATGTGTATTTGCAATGATCTCAAGATATTTAATGAAGAATAACAGAAAAATGAATATCTGTGATGTCTACATTTTCCCATAATCATAATATTCATATGTAACTTTTGTTCATGAAACTGATTACTATAATAATGACTATGAACAATATCTTAAACAATAATTTATGGAAAATTTTAAATTCATTGCATGTTAAGATTTTATTTGGTCGGAAAATTAGGAAAACTTTGGCTGCACAGTTTTTGTTTGGATTCTCTCCTGGATTTGCAATAAGATGCCAGCTTGGACCACAGACAATGAAGTCTTGAATGGAAATTAGAGGATTCAATCATCTCTGGCAAACTGATTTTTATGCTACACTAGAACTTGTTGCCTCTGAATTTGTTCTCTCTATTGGGATTCTTGTGCCTGTATTTGTTTTAATTGATGATGCCTGACTTTCTTCAGAATCAGCAATTCAATAATCAGGTTACATGTAATAATCCCTTTTGGACCTGGTATAAGAGGCCATACATCAAAATTTCTTTAGTCATTGTAGTAGGAAAGCTAGTATTTCATGGGAGAAAATGACACAAATCTGTGAATATCCAGAGACAAAAACTGTTATTATCATTTGAAATTGCCATAATGAAAAAATGGTAATTTCATTTTAAAAACTCAAATAGTTTTATATCTCTAGTTGTTTAAAGGATTAACCAAGATATTAGATCTTTTTTCTTTATAAAATTTACTATGCAGAAGTCACCAGAATATTTCAGGAAGATACCATATGTAAGAATTATATCTCTAGTTCCAAGCTTAACTTTGGTAGATGGGTATAGTGAAGGACTTATCTGACTCTTGCACTTAGGAAATTTATCAATTATAAGAGTTATCAACCTATTTAAAATAGAAAATCCATATTACTGGAAACCTAAACTGTTCCAAATTATAAATTTCACTTTTTAGGAAAAAATATATATAACACTTTCTTAAATATTAAAATGTCTATTTATAAACAAGGATGATTTAACAGGTAGCTCCATAACATACTTCTCATTCCATAAGTTAATGCTGTCTAGACTTTATGTTACTGATTATAGAATGAAAGGATATATTTCCTGAAATTAATATATAGGGGGTATAATTGAAATATATATTGACCACTTAAATTAGGACTTTATCACAGTAAGAGACTCATTATTATTAATCCCCACTGCTTCAGATACACTGATCCCATGGTTCTTGCCACTTTCTGAAGCCTTCCTGGAACTCCTGTTTTGTGAGTGTCTTACCAAGTGGAATTAAACACAGTGAGTGCTGCTGCAGAATGCCTTTCAAAAGGAAAAGCAGGCTCATAGAAACACTACAGTGTGTTCTCATGCACTTTATTCACTAGATCTGGCATAATGGGACTTCTGTATCTTTCTCAAAGTCAAAATTACCTTGAAATGCAAACACTTCACATGGGTTCAGGACATCCATGCAGCTATGGTACTAAACACTCAAACTAAACAGACTTCCAGAATTGCTTCAGAAAATGTTAGGAATGATGGGATAAGTATGTTCAACGTGAGAGAGAGTAAAGTAAGGAGGTCTAATTACAATATATCTTTTGATGTAATATTTTTAAAAATTTAAATATTCACTGTACATTTTATCACAGCTAGTGCATATGGACTGACACAAAGGAGAAAGAAAATTAACATTCAAGTCTAAGCCACCCCAAAGTGTGCCTAAATTTCATATTACTTTTAAAATGATAGAGTTTATATGAAGCCCTTGAAATAATACAGTTTATAGTTTTCAAAGTATCTGTTCCTAGATATCTCAAAAGTTAACTGGGATATTTTTATGAACAAACAATTCAGATATTTATTGAGAGGTATGCTAAATTATGTGATCCAGTATTGCAAAATTATGTAACTTGAAATTATACACAGCTATGATACAGTGTATTGTTATATCAGTACCTAATTATATATCAGTACTTAATTACATATCAATATGTATTCAAAGTTATAGGTGTATGTGACACGTTGAAATACACATGAATGTAGCAAAGAATCATAATTAAGTTTCTGGTGTATGTGGAAAATTTCATTAAGTTCTTCCTCCATAAATGATGTCTACATGGCCCCTTCTAGGAGAAACAGGCTTATATTCTAAAAGTTTCACTGTTTATTAACATATACAGTCCTCTGCCATAATGCTAATTAATTTCTTAGTAACAGTACAGTGAGGCTGAGAGTTGTGATACTGCCAATCATCAATAAATATTGTGATATTTTGATGTTCTATGATTGCAATATTTTAGGAGACATATTGAAAAAGAGATCATTGAAAGGCAATTGACAATTCTGAAACCGACATTTTATTCCCTTCTGCTCTTATCAAAATCCTTGAAACTGTCTAAATACTTTGAAAACTTCAAAAATGCCTTCTGAAAAGAATTCAGAATGTTATAATAATTTTAAGTTTTATCAGATTATTTTTTACTGTTTTATTTTCTTCTTACATTTTGAAAATGATTTCCTTTCATTATTTAGGAAACAAGTCTTAGGCAAAATGCTTAACAAGCTTCTATACTTTCATTTGATAATATGAACCTAAAATATACTTACCTATTTATCTATTTGGAACAGATTACAGAGAAAAATAGGGTAAATTTTTTCTTACGATTGAGTAGATCACAAAATTAGTAATTCAAAAAGAAGTAATTTATACATTCAAGTAGAATTATGAACTCTTTAGAATTTTATGTATTATTAACCATGTTAGAAAGTTAATAAGCATAATTTATACAAGAAAATATAATGATGGTAAGGAAGAAAAATGTGTTCACACTGGTTCTGCACTAAATGCTAAAATCTAATTCACTTTGTCTCTAGTGAAGCCCATAAGTGCTAACACTTTTCTTCTCTAAAATTTTTATATAATTTTACAGACAGTGTTTTAGTTTTTGTATATAATTGTATATATAATCTTTATGATTACATTTTCTAAATTGTATTATTTAGCTAGTATACTCATGCATGATTTTATATACATCTAATTCCAAAATGAATATTAGTATCTTTATCAAAACAGAAAATCTGATAGAACGTTTCAATAGATTCAAATTATAGCAGCTCTTTTCATGTGATGTTGTCTCAATAAACATGCATGTGCCTAAAATAAGGTCTGCTTCCTGATCCAGAATTTTCATATTTCAAGTGAGAATTTCTCTTTTTTTTTTTTTTTTTTTTTTTTTTTTT
>NW_004955404.1:23577550-23582334 GCF_000276665.1 Chinchilla lanigera | reverse complement strand
GGGAACCAAACTCACGACCTTGCGCTTGCCAGGCAGGCGTTTTGCCACTGAGCTAAATCCCCAGCCCCTCAAGTGAGAATTTCTATCTGTACATAAGTAACAAACACTTGAACTCATTCTTAATTAATTTATGTTATGGTATTTTTTCCTTTTTAGTAAAAACAGTTCCTTGTTTCTCTTTAGATATCTCTGTGTTTTAACTATGAAAGCTTTCAGCATTTTACATCTTTGCTCCAAGTTTTTAAACTTCAGTGGCATGGTCTAAATATTTATATAACTACTTTTGTACATAAGGAACCTTCATAAACTACTTTTGTACATAAGGAACCTTCATAATCTTAGATGTGACATTAGCCTTTCTGTTGACTCCACCATTGGAATGTATGTTAAGAATTTTACAACTTTATCACTGTCTGATAGCATCTTTGAATAATTTTGTGCTTACTCACTCATATTTCAGTATTATATTCTTCCAATTAGCCTGTACAACTTATTTTCTGTGGTTGTTTTAGTTTGAATATTAAATGTTCCCCAAAATCTCATGTGTTGGTCCCCAGCTCATGATGCAATTAGAAAGTGGTGGGAGAAGGAGGTGCTGCTTAATTGGTGCAAATAAGTAATTTGAGGCATGCCTCTGAAAGGGATATTTTTCTTGGATCTCTCTCTCTCTCTCCCTCTGCCCGCCCCATCTCTCTCTTTCCCTTATGGGCTCTAAGCAGCTGAGGAGCCTCCTCTCCCATATTCCCCTCCATATTCTCCTGCCACCATTATAATATCCTTGCCTTACCTCAAACCCAAACTCAGACCCAAAGCCATCTAATTCTGGACTGAAACCTCCAAACTGTGAGCAAAAATAAATCTTCCCTCCCTTAAGATGATTTTCTCAGGGACTTTGTCATTGCCAAGAAAAGCTGGTGCAATATTTTCAATAAACCTGCAAACCTATTCTTTTTCTTTGTTTACAATGATCCTGCCATCTTTTGAATTTTAAAATAGTAACATGCATTCATATGTAACCAAATTGATCCATTTCAGGTGTATGAAAGTTTACTATTTTACTCACTTTGTCCTATTCATTTTCTTGTCTTTCTCTGATGTCTTCAAACTTTGCCCGTTTAAACTTCTCTTGACCTGCTTGGCTTGCTCAATGCTTAGGTTAGTGACATCTTCCTTTAGCTATAAAGAGAAGAAATCTAAGCTAGCCTTTAAAACATGCCACTAACATGAAGGGAGGCATGTGAATTTAGAATTATCAGATGAGCTGACAATTTTTTCATTAAAATATTTTTAAATTCACTTCTTCGTTTGTGAATCATTTTATGTAAATCTTGCTTCATAGTTCTTCCTAAGTGCTGCACGGTCGACCTTGTTCTTACTTGTAATATGACTAGCCTCCTAATTCCCTGCACCATAGGCTTGGTAAAGAGCGTTCATAAGCTTGTAGTCCAGCCACCACCTGTTCCTGAATACCCAGAACAATGACAGCGCAGGACCTCTTTAACATCATGCTTTCATTACCCTGTTTTGTTGCTTTTTGGTGTGAATGTATCTGGCAAGATTCTAGGAATACAAATCAGATCCAATGACTTGATGTGGGACATAATCCTAAGATAATGTTTTATGATTTCATACTGCTATTTTAGAAGTATTTGGTGTCTCTATATCCAATATGATTAATAGATATAGTGGATTTTTAATTAAATAATTCACTACAGTAAAAGAACACATTGTCATAATTCCTTCAAAATACTCACACTTGCTTCAAACATACCCATTAAATCATTGTCACCTTCCGAAGTAGTTTTGAAAGTCTTCTTTGTGAGTGTCTTTATGAAGTGTTATAAAAATCAGTGCATATTACAGCTGAGGGTCATCCAATGCAAAGGCAGTTCACAAAAACATTACAGTGTGTTCTCCTCCACTTTATACACTGGATTTGGTACTCTGTGACTTCTAGCTTTTCCCCAAAGTCAAAATGATGATAAAAGGTAAATATTTTGAGGAAATTAAGGACATCAAAATAGCCAGGATAGCATAACTCATGAAAGAGGACTCCCAGAACTACTTCAGAGTGTCAAGGATGAGAGGCTATGTGTGTTTGAAATAGTGGTGGGTATTTGGAGGGGGTGGTAATGGTAGTATATCTTTTCAGGTAACAGATTTTTAAAAATTAAACATTCACCTTATTTTTTTCATCACACATCATACACCTCTACTGATTGAAAAGTATAAGCTGGTATTTGTGAGTGAAACCTGCTTTAAATTCACAATCACTTTCTCATACTCCTAGCTATTGGCTCTCAGAGTTACACTATGAAGGACATAAAGAGCAAAGTTCAGGCATTTCTCCCTAAGATTGTTCCAAGCATTTTAGCTGCCCGGTTCTTTCCAGCTCCAATCTTCCACTAATCTACCTCTGGGACTCAGCTACTGTCTGATTCCATGTTTGTAATCCTTGGATTTCATCTGCTTATTTTCCACCTTCTTAGTCCACTAAAAATTTCAATTTTGAGCAAATTAGGAAATACCTAAAAACTTTTTCCTTTGCTATTTCTAAGAATTTAATCAGAGCTTAAAATCCAAGTAGCAATTGCTGGACCACTTCATTTCTAACAAATGTTATGTCTTCCTTTAAATCTCAGGAACTGGTGTATCTGGAAGCTATTATGAACTGCTCTGTTAGACTTAAATATAAGAGAAACAGTTTCATGTTTTTCTTATTCTTTAAATAACTGTGTAGATCTCAACTTTTTATCCTTATTCCTAAGTTTTTTCCTATTGTCTTTTCTTGAATATTGTAGTCCAGTCTATATAAAGCTTACCTTCACATTATTTTGTTGGATTCTTATAGAATGTATTTGTTCAGTGCACGTTATAAAAGAAAAATAATGTCATACTTGCTTCATACCTCACTGTGCTCTGCGTTAATAGATCTCAATTTGTTCTTGGTTTAAGTTGAGATTCTCTTCTGGCTTCACAAAATTATGTGTCTTTTAGACTAGATTTCTGTTCCATTTGATAATTATTCAGGTTAAGTTTAGTAGTATTAAGCAAGGCAAGTTGACCTAGATTGTGAGTATTAGTGATCAGAGAAAATGAAGAAAAGAATTATTTGTCTAAGTAATACTTCAAAGAAAATAGAAGAGATGAAAAGCCTTCATAAGAAGGCTAAGACAGTTGAGTAGAAGCAACGAGCACTTTTTAGTCTCTCTGCTTCTTGATATACATACATACATGTATACATACATACTAGTACTCAGGAAAACACCGTACTTAAATACTGTATACAAAAAGCTTTGGAGAAACTCAGGCACTCTGGTTAACAGAAGAGAAGCAATTGTCACCACCAAGCAAGCAGTGTCATGGCAGAATAAGAGAGCAGAGGAGTAATGCAAACAGAAAGAGGGAGAGGCATAATTTGTAAGAATTAACATTGAAATAGATCTGGAGCAGAACTGCATTCTTCCATAGCTAATTCAGGAGTTACATCCTATAGTGGTGCTTGACAAATGTTCTATGTTTCTAGTCATAGAAGAGTCATGATGCAAAGGGGAGCCATTTTGTGAAGGTAGCACCTAGCTGCTGCTTTCAGAAATGCAAATCCCTAAAATTTCCTTTAACCTGGAAATCATAGAAAATATAGCCACACTGTTCTAACCATCATCTTTCATTGTGACCCAAAGTAGCAAGCCCATTGGAAAATATATACAGTGATATTCAGATTGGAGATGCAGAGGATATGTAGTGCATTTTCCCTTTAAGTCTAGCAGCCTGCATCCTCAGCTGAGGAGATGGGAAGAAAGAACAGATGTGATCATTGGAGACAAGATTTCAAAAAGTCATACTCATGTGCAGAGAAATGTGTAGGCAGCACTGTACCCTCCCCCAAGTGCAGCTTTTGTGCTCTGCTCTCTGAGTGAGCTTCTCAAAGTGTGTGCAAGACTGAGTGCAGTGTCCGGCAGGCCATGGGATTGCCTCAAGCTAATCCATCTAGAGTGATCTGCAGCTGACTAAACTTGCCATTTCATGCTTACTTGTGCTGGCAAACAGGGAAACTGACAGTTATTCTTTTGCTCCAGCCAGTGCCATACAACTGAAGCTGTCTGCTCGGGTAAGCAACGCAAAACAACACACAGCATCTTTGTCTCACTTTGAGGAACATATAGTCCAAGAAGACACAAAAAGCAGTGCAAATTGCCATAAATACTAAATATTCACATTTGTCCACATGTTCATCCATCCCAACAAGGACAATTTTTTCATTAAAATATTTTTAAATTCACTTCTTGGTTTGTGAAGATATATTTATATTTATTTTTTTCATTTTTTTTTAAAAATATTTTTATCTTCAATAATTTCTTTTTAAGACTAATTTTTCTTGTCCTGCTAATATTCAAATTATTTTATTCTCTTGTACATTTGTTTATTATTGCCTTCAATTTCTACCTTTCTCTTACTTTTCATGTTTTAATATTATTTTGGCTTTCATTTTACCATTTTATTTTTTCTTAATCAATTTTACTTTTATCATCTTTTAAAAATTTTTAGTTTACACTGTTACTGATTCTATTAAAACTGTGGCAATTCTTGTTAGCATTGTAGATTTTATAGTAATTATTTAGTTCATTGCTGTATCTGACAGAAAATAGGCAATATAGATATAGATATTCGCAAATAAGGACACAAGGATATGGAGGAGGGGGAAGGGAAAGAAAGGAAAAGTGATAAAAATAATGAAGATGCATACTGTATGAGTACTAATCCAATGAAGAATGTGATCATTA
>NW_004955404.1:23571631-23577111 GCF_000276665.1 Chinchilla lanigera | reverse complement strand
ATATAACTTGTATATATGTGACATATATATATGTGACTTATATATGTGTATATATATATATGTACCACTATATATCAAATGAGTTTAACAAATATCTGCACCTTGTTTCACTTAACAGCTGCAGACCACATATCCACATATTCTTTTCTGTAGCTCAAGGAACTTTCTCCATAACTGGTCCTATCTTATGAAGTAATGTAACCCTTAACAAATGCCAAAAATAATTTCTTGCATCCTATCAAATCATAGCATAAGGAAAATATAAATCAATGCAAGGGAAAACAACAAAAATGATAAAAACACATGAAGATTGAAAATACCCTTCTGATTAAAAAGTGACTCATTGAAGAAATCAGTGAAGTGTAAAAAATTCCTAGATTCAAATAAATATGGAAATAGAATGTATTAGAATCCATGGAAAGTTACTTTAGCAGGGAAGTTTAGAACTATGAGAACCTACATTAAAAATCAGGGAGATCTCAAATAAATACTCTATTGAGTATTGTAAAAATAATACGCAGGCAAACACAAAGCAGTAGAAAAAGTAAAGTAATAAATCAAAGTTGAGGTTAATGAAATAGTTACTGGAATGCATTAAAGAGAATCAATGAAACAAACAGTTGGTTCTT
The DNA here is from genome assembly GCF_000276665.1 of Chinchilla lanigera. NCBI lineage: Eukaryota > Metazoa > Chordata > Mammalia > Rodentia > Chinchillidae > Chinchilla > Chinchilla lanigera. Next base: position 23,576,482 of record NW_004955404.1, on the reverse strand, counting down.
CAAAAAGAGAAACAATATTGACAAATCCTTAGCAACCTAACCAATGAAAGAGACTAAGCAACTTCTCATATTAGAGGTGAAAGAGGAGAAGAAATATTATAAGACATATGACTAAAATCCATAGGACCATTAGGGAATATTTTTAAAGTTTATATTGTCATAAACTGGAAAAATGTATAAAATGATTAAATTTGTAGGCAGATCTCAAAATTGGAATGAGAGAAAATAAAACAAACTTAAATAGAGAAGTAATATAATAGTTTCAAGCAGTAGTAAAACACCTCTCTACAACAAAAGGTCAGGATTGGAGAGCTATACTGTTAAATTTCATCAGACCTTAAAGAAAAACTAACATTAATGCTCTTCAAAATTGTCCATGAAAAAAATAGTGAAGGAATCCTTTTAAAGTATTCTATAAATCCAGGATCACCCTGCCTATGGACACAAGAAAAAATTTACAGATCAATATTATTGATGAGGCTGGGGATTTAGCTCAGCGGCAAAAGCACCTGCCTGGCAAGCGCAAGGTCGTGAGTTTGGTTCCCGGTACCGGAGCGGGGAGAAAAAAAATATTATTGATGAACATAGATGTTAGATTTAAGATCATGATGTTATGGCTTCAGTCTAGATGTCTCCTCAGAGCTTCATGTGTGCATAGGTGGGGCTTTTCAGAGATGGCTGGATCTAGAGCGTGTGATGCTGGGTTCAAGCCTGTGATCTAGGATTAAGTTTGTGATGTTGGCACTAAGGGTGTGTGATTACTAAATCAGTCCATTGGTTGATTTGGCATAGTTCTGAGTGTGGATAATGGGAAGGTCCACACTTGGTGTGAGCAGTACCTGGTCAAAGGGCATGTAATCAAGATAGTCTCTATAAGGAACTATAAGGAACAGAAAGAGATCTTGCTGTCATCACCTGCTGCTTCCTCACTATTTTGCTCCTTTGCTGCTTTCCTGCCTTCTGCCCACCATGAACTGTTTCTTCTTTTTCCATGCCAAGCTGCCTTGGGACCAGCCAACTAGATCTGAAATCTCTAAAACCTGTGAACCAAATAAATATTTCTTCCTTTCACTTTGGGTGTCTTGTCTTTTGTCTCAGCAATAACAAAAGTAATTAATACATGCTTTAAAAGGATCATATACTATAATCAGGTGAGTTTGATTCTAGGGAAGCAAAGATGGCTCAATATATACAAATCAATAAATGTAATATGTGACATAAACAGAATCAAGACAAAAATTAGGGGGGCTGGGGATTTAGCTCAGTGGCACAGCCCCTGCCTGGTAAGTGCAACGCGGTAACTTTGATTCCCAGTACCGGAAAAAATAAATAAATAAATAAATAAAAATAAAGAGAAAAATTACATGGTCAATTCCATAGAAAGCTGAAAGCCAAATTATTCACTCCTCTTTAAGTTTTAGGTGCTCAATGTTGTGTCCAGCAATGAGAAAGCTGCCCGAGACAAATACAGAGAATGGCTTTGGTAAATTTTCACGTCTATTTTTATGACAATTAATTGTGATGTGTCAGTTTAACTGCACTATGAAATGCCTAGCAGATTGTTAAAATGCAGTTCTGGGTGTGTCTTTGGAATGTTTCCAGAGAACACTGACACGTAGCCCAACAAACAATGTGGAAGACACCTCTCTGTTGTACAAGGCATCAAGTAGCAAGGATAGCAGCTTGGATGGAATAAAAGCAAAAGAAGTAGGATGTTGGTGCACAGTTTTAAAGATTTCCCAGTCTACTCAAGTGGGTCCATCTTTTGCTGTCATCATGTTTGGGCACCACTCTCCAGTTTCCTTAGCTCATACTAATAACTCTCTAGTAGCATCTAGGACTTCAACCTTGCTCTGGTGCAGCACCCTTGATTTCTCTTGTGCTGCAGGCTCCATCTTCTTGTGCTGTATCCCTTGGCTTTCCAGTTCACAGACAGCCATTGTAGACTCTTCTGTCCTGATCCTATAAGCTACCTAATAGACTCCCTTGTTTAATTATACACATGTTTTCTGTTAATTATGTTCTTTTAGAGAAACCTAATCAATATACTCAGATAACCCACAGTCAACATTACATTGCATGGGAGATGATTGAAAGTATGTCCTCTGAAAACCAGAAAGAGACAAATGTATCCACTCTCCACCTTGATTAACTTTACTGCTTAAAACTTATGTCAGAATAATAAGGGTATAGAAACAAAAGTAAGAAATAGAAAGAGAGAAGAAAGAATTAAATAGTCTGTACTTACAGATGATATGACTCTATACTCAGAAGACGCTACTGATTTCTCCAGAATGCTTTTAAATCCGACAAATTCTAAAAAGGAGCAGGATGCAAAATCAACATCTGAAAATAAATAGACATTCTACATACCAATAATGTACCCACTGAGAATAAATCCAATCTACCTGATTTAGCCGTTCAAAATAAGAAAACAAAACTATGAGTAAACCTAAGTAGAGTTGTGAAATGTCTCCATAATAAAAATTGCAGAATAACAATATTGAAGAAGATAGTACAAAAGGGAAAGGTCACCTATGTTCATGGATTGATAAAGTTAATAATGTTAAAATGATCATACTGCTAAAAGCTATCAGTAGTTTCAATATGATCCCCACAAAAATATAAATGAACTAGAAAAAAGTGGGAAATTAATATTAAAGTATAAATACCCTAAATAGCCAAAACATTCAAGTAGCGGCTGGGGATTTAGCTCAGCAACACAGTGCCTGCCTGGCAAGAGCAAGGTCTTGAGTTCGATTCCTGGTATAGGAAAAAAACAACAAAAAAAGACAAAACATTCTAGTAAAAAGCAATGTTACAAATACTGCTATATTTGATTTCAAATTATGCTACAAAACCATAGCAACAAAAGCAGCATGATATCAGCATTCAGACAGACACACAGGCCAGTGGAATAGGATAGAAGACCCCAAAATAAAACCACGTATCTGCAGTCACTTGATGTTTGATAAAGCTGCCAAAAATATATGTTAGACCAAAGACAGATTTTGTTACATCTCTTTAATGAATAGTGCTCAGAAAACAGGATGTTCACATATAGCAGAATGAAATTTGGTCCCTTTCTTTCACCATGTATAAAATCAATTCAGTATGGATTGGTGACCCATAACTATAAAACTACTAAGAGGAAAATGTAAAGGTTACACTTCAAGATACAGGCATAGGCAACATATTCCAGAGCAGATCTAATATTTCAGAAAACAATAGCAAGAGCAAAAAATGAAATTCCATCCAATTAAAAACTTTTGCACAGAAAAGGAAACAAGGAACAGAGTGAAGAGACTGCCTACAGAATAGGAGAGAGTAATTGGCACCTATTCCCTGATGGGGATTAATTTCAAAAATATGTAGAGAACTCAAATAATTTAACATTGAAGAACAAGTTATCTAGTAAATAGGAGAGAAGTAAACTGAACAGAATATTGTGAAAATAAGAACAAATAGCCAACATTTACAAGAAAAAGTCTTTAACCTCTATAGCTATCATGGAAATGCAAGACATAATTGTGCTGAGATTCTATGTAATTCCAGATATAATGGCTACTGTCAAGAAAAAGTAATTCTGGTAAGAAAGCAAGAATCAAGAAGTCCTCATCTACTACTACTGGTGAAAATGCATGTTAGTACAAACTGTATAAAGCCCTGCAGAGTTTCCTCAAAAAAATAAAAAAAAACAGAAGTAAAACATGATCCAGCTCCACCATTCCTCAATATAGACTTGAAGTAACCAAAATTAACATACTAGGAAGATACCTGTGCATCCATGTTAATTTTGGTACAATTAACATTTACCAAGTTATAGAATCAAGCTATGTGCTAATCAATTAATAAATTGTTAAAGAAAATATGGTACATATATACACAAAGAAGGTTTATTTAGTCATCAACAAGGATAAAACATGTCATTCACAGTAACATTGTTGCAATTAGACAGTACAATATGAAATGAAAAGGTAAATATCACAAGTTTCATTTTATGAATTGAACCTAGAAAAAAAAGCATTGACAGGAAATTAAGAAGGAGACTATTTGGGAAGAGGTAAGGAACAGAGGAAGACTTAAGAGAGAGGAAAGGGGTATCATTGTAGCAAAAGTATATGCATCTATGAAAATGTCCTAATGAATCCCACTATGTTGCACAATAAATATGAACTAATAAAATATTAGAATAATGAAAAAAGGGAAGATTATACTTCTCTGAGTAAAAAAATAAATAAAATTTGCAATAAATATTGCCTAGGGTCAAAAGTGTGGCTTACCTCAAAAGTTTATGCAATGTCATGCTTCCTTCAAAGTCCAGAGGTAGGAGGATATTTCCACAAGAGATTTTCTCGTTTCTGAGATACAGTTTTAAATTTATAAATATCTTTATAGTATTTCTATCACATGTCTGAAAGATAGGGAAGAAAATATGAATAAATTGAAGCAACACAGCATAGAATTCCAATGTATTTTGATAGCCTATTACAGCCAAAAAGAGTAATGTGATAATTTACTACCATGATATTTACTTCTCCCAATTAGACTGATCTACGGACTCACACTATTATTCAGTTGACTGACCTGTAATCATCCTTCATGGTGTTAAACCTGTAAATAGACTATTCAAACATGGCCTCATGAACACTTGAAATCATCCACTCTCAGCAATTTTATTTTGTTTTTTTTTAGTTTGAAGAGAAAGAAAAGAAAAACAATAAAAGTTATACAGAATTTCAAGACAAGATGATAGGAAATTAATAATGGTTATTATATTATATATTGTTATCTTTAAAGTAGTTACCCAGGGGGCTGGGGATTTAGCTCAGCGGCAAAAGCGCCTGCCTG
>NW_004955404.1:23539032-23571531 GCF_000276665.1 Chinchilla lanigera | reverse complement strand
TATATATAATTAGTATATATATAATTAGTACAATTGTACCTTTGGATCTTATTTACTCTTTCAGTTTCTTACACTAGGGAGACAATACAGTGTTTACATATGTAAGACTGATTTATTTCATTTATGACTATGGTCTCTAGTTGTATCCATTTATCTATAAAAAGCTCGAGTTTATCCTACTTTATAGCTGAGTATATAGCTCCACTGTATAAAAATACATCTTTTTTATCCATTCCTCAGTTGATGGGCATTTGGGTTGCTTCCAAGATTTAGATATGATAAATTGTGTTCGTATAAATGTGGGTGCACATATATCACTGTGGTATGTTATTTTAAATTCTTCCAGAAAAATTCCCGGAAGGGGAATAACTGGGTTGAATGGGACCTCTAATCCTAGGGGTTTTTTTGAGGGCTCTCCACACTGATTTCCACAGTGGCTGTACCAGTCTACATTCCCACCAACAGTGGAGAAGGGTTCTTTTTTCACCACAGCCCTGCCAGCATTTGTTGTTTCAATTTTTCTATTTTATATTAATTTAATGTATTCTACTTTGACTTCATACCCTATTGCAACACCACTATATTACTATGGCCTGGACATGCACGGTCCCTGAGATCTTCAACTGTAATATTCTCTTTGACTCAATATTTTTATCTGCTAAATCCATTTCTCACTCCTATATAATGCAGTTAAAATATAGCACACACTAGAATATGTGTAATGTATTTTCCACTGAAAACTAAATATAATATGTAAAGTTCAGCACCCAAGAACTAAGATGAAACTCAAGCACACAAGCATAACATGAAGATTCAAGCACAAAAGTGCAAACACACTGCTACTGTTTAAATTTAGATATCACCCAAAGTTTGATGCTGTCATAGGTGGGGTTTGGGGGGAAGTAGCTAGGTCATGGGTGTGCTGCTGGATGTTGGGTGTGTGGTAACTGGATTAGTCCGCTGAAAGTTTAGTATGTTTATGGACAGTGGGACTCCTGAAAATGGAAGCATCACCGTAGGTGTGGGTGCCACCAGCCACCAGGATTGTACCTGGTATGGGACGTGACAGACATAAGGAAGGCAGGGTAACTGCTTTCTGCTTGGCATTTTGTGCAGTGTTTCTCTTCTGCCATGCTAACCTTTGTTAGAGCCAGTGGACTAGGGACTGAAACCTTTATGAACTGTGAACTAAGATAAACTTTTCTCCTCTAACTTGTGGATGATGACTATTTTGTCCTAGCAATGAGAAAATAATGAAGAAATATATGTAAACATTTATCTTCACTATTTTACATGCGGATATACATCTTCTACATAAATCAATAATTTTCTATATTCAATATACATTAACATACAATATAAAAATAATATGTATGTAATGTGTGTGTTTATCTACACATACATGTATATCCAATGTTTTGGGAACTACCTCTATGCTATGTCTAATCCTAAACTCTTCCCAGGGATAGCTGCTAATCTATCCCACATTTTATGTCTTCTAAACAGTATCATAGATAAAAAGGAAAAGAAATGGTAGAACAATGTAATAATATTGCAATTACAGTTAATTATGTAGCTTTTGGGATAAAGACCAAAGCATACAAAAATTGGAAATTTTGGAAAGCACGCAATAATTACATAAAATGCTTTATTTACTGTAAATTAATGGCTCTTATGTAGAAAATGAAGCAAGGGAACTCTGTAAAGAGTATTGTGTGTGAATGATTTGTGATTTTACAGAGACACATCACTGACAAGTACAAGTATGTCCACGGGGATTTAAATGCTGGTCCTGTAGATAGCCCCTGAGTAACTAAAAGCAAGATCAAACTTTGAGTTCATGCCTTTATTTAGATCTGCCTGAGTTTTCACTTTAAAGCTTTAGGTCAGACCCCTGCCCAGCTCTACACACAGGATGTTGATCACTTAAGGAATTCTTTCTAAAACTTCATACCCTACTGCAACACCACTATATTATGAGTAAGAAGTCACATGCTTCTTAGTCATAAAACTTCCTATCCTATTTCGCTCCCCTTGAAGACCAAGGGCACAGAGACAAGAGTTATTAAGGTATTTTCCAAATTCGCAGGGTTATTAAATGCCAGTGTTTACAATGTCCTTTTCCAGGTCCCCTGGAGCTGCACCTACAAGAGCTCAATCATTATCCTAAACGTGCAGTCACCTGAGGTCCAGGAAAAGTAGAACTTCATAGCACAGCAGACAAGCAATGGCTTGTGAAGGAATTGATGCTGCCCCACCACAGAGCAGGAACAATCATGTGATAGGAATTGGCCTGCTTTCAATCTCAAAGTCTTCTCTAGAGCCTCTCTGGAGAGCTAGGGCTGAGATAGTTCTAACTCTGAGGAAACTTGACCAGAATTATCTATGCTGCTAGCTATGCTAAATCCCAGCCGTGCATCCACATAACCCTTCCCTTCTTTCCTTTCCTATAAAACTTCAATGCTCTGTCCACCTCATATTATTTTGTGTCTCTTTATCTGTTTTCCCATCATGAGCATCCATGCTGGTTAAAGATTCTCTCCTGAAGTTCACTACTGTTTATCTTCTTTATTGGCATTTTGACATCCATGGCCAAGCCAGATCTGTTGGGACACCCTAAACCACAAGAAACAGTCTTTCAGAAGAAGTGCTAGGCATGGCAGCACAAGAATTTAATCTTAACTCTTGGAAGACTGACACAGGAGGGTCACTGCAAGTTCTAAGCCTGAGCTACACAGCAAGACCCTGTCTCAAAAAAAAAACAAAAAACAAAAAACAAAAAAACAAAAAACAGAAAAAAGGAAGAAAAACATGGCCATTCCTGACTTCATAATACTCCTTATCTTTGCCCAAAATTACAACAAAATTAAATGTTGCTGAAAAAATTTCCATATAGAGAGATTACTACTGTAAGACAAGATGGTATATCTATCATTATATATATATATAAAGTCAGTAGCAGCCTTTGATGATAAATTATACCACTTAAATTGAAAACTCTATTAAGAAGCAGATTAGGAAAAAACAATACTTGTGATATGAAGTACAGTGTATAAAACTGAAGATAATTTTTTCTTTATGAGATAAAAATAGAGATTGAAACAGAGACTTATAAAGAAAAATGACTGTGCTTTGATTTTTGACTCAAACAAAATTTTCTGTGTTCTCCATCTGTTCTTAATTTACTTGATTTTTCTGATTGGTAGTCTTTTTCCCAACACATCATGAACTTTTTAAGCTATAGAACATCTCATAATTCCTATAGAAAGCAATAAATCATTAAACTGAAAAAAGTGGATGAACATGGTTGCATTAGTGATACTAAAAAGGATTCAACCACACAATCTTATTGATATAAGAAAAACATAGCTCCCAACCTGTTACATGTCAGATGTGCCAAGTTTGTGTTCTCAAAAATTGAAGAATGGAGTTGCAGACTGAAGGGGGAAGTTAGGACAATTTTATTGTAAATAAGGATAGGAATAGCTCCTGGATTTCCTGAAGTGCTCCCAAGTGTGTGGCCAGAGAGGCTCTTTGTCAGGGCTAATGGATGTGAGTGCTACATAGGTTAAACTACAACAATTTAAAAGGTTACTAGTATAGCCACTTAGCTAATAGTGATCCAATAGGGATAGGAGTCATGGAGAAAGGGCGCACAGAAAGAACAAAGGCATTCTGGGGAGGGGAAGGGAGTATGGGTCCAGATGTTCTGATCAGCCACATGTGGGTCTGCTTCCTATGTGGGCCAGTGGGATCAGTGGTAATTAAAGCATAAGCTCAAGCTGCTGTTATCTCCCAGGCCTGGCTGTTGCATCTTCATCCAGTGGCCTGGCTTTCTTTACAGTTTGATCCAGCCATAATGCTAATGCCTTTATTTTTTGTTCTGACTTCCTCAAGAGCCCAATTCCTCCTTGACTATATATTAATCCCTATCAAACTTAGCTGTCTACAGTAGTTTCACATTTTTTGAAAGGATAAAACAATGCAATCTTCTTTATTTTTAATTGTGTGGTCTTGTGACAATAGAAGATAAAATTTCAAAACTTTTTTATTTTCTCAAGTCTTCAAATTTGGTAAAAGAAATTCATGTATATATAGATACATATATATATATATATATATATATATATGACCTAAATTATATAATAGATTTTTCAAATAGTGGGGTAATATTTATTGTTTAAAATTTTTACTTTCTGTAATTATATTCAAACATATTTTGGTTGGTCAAATATTAAAATGGTTTAAGACAAACCTATTTGCCCTATATTCACTATTTTCAAATAAAGAAGATAAGAAAGAAAAGAAAAAAAGCTAACCGCCTCACTTCAGCATGTGAGCACAAATTACTCTGACCGCTCAGTGACACAGAGCACAGTTGCTGAAACATTAACAGTAAGAGAGCAGCTGAGAAAAGTACTAGAATGCACAGTCACATGACGCATTTCCGGTGCATTTGTGAACGGCACATCCAGCTAGATTTTATCAGATGTTCTGAGATTCTTGTAAAATATTAAAATGCCCTTTAATTCAATCATAGGATTTCACCTGAAGAAATGCCTGATTTTGCTTGAACTTTTTAGCTGACCCTGAAGGTCCACTGGGCGAAGAGTGAAAGCACCAGGAAGACTCCGGCAGTTTGGCTTCTTTGGCTCCAGGCCAGGGCCCAATAGCTTATCCCTTGTTATTGCAATTCGAATGGCTGGAAGCTGGACACTCACTGCTTGTAAATGAGTCAAGAAGAAAAAAATAATAATAATAACAGCAACAACAAAAGCCATACTGGCAGAAGTATCATTTTGAAAACAAACCCTGACGTATTCAGCTGTGTTTGAATTTAAAATAGGTTAATGCAGTAGTGCCAAAGAAAGCACAGCATATTAAAGCTACCTGAAGGATTTTGTAATGCAGTAATGACTTAGAAAAGATTTAAAGAATAAAGTAAACTTTATGTTTTCTTTAACCGTATGGGCTATGTGATATATTTATGAATATCACTGTGCATTTAGGAATAATAGAAAGTATATGTTGATGAGATACACTTGAAAATTCAAGAGCCATGCAAAAAGATGTTGATATTATCTTAATTATTCAAAAAGAAGATTGGTCACTATTTTCAGAGTAAATCATACATAACCCATTATTCAAATAATGGTTAAATAATAAACCATTATTTGTAATAATCAAACATTAAAAAGACTAATTTTACATCTCAAGAGAAAATGTCATTACTGTTTTACAAATATCTAACATTATCTGACCTTTATTGTGTATGGACAAAAGTGAATTCATTTAAATGTATAACTCTTGGATCTTCAAATATTCTATGTAATATTGAATTCTAAAATAATTCCCTATTTTCAACTTTTGCAACAAAAGAGAATATATACTATGAATAACTGCAGATTCTAGGGAAGTTATGTTTAAATTTCTCTTTATTCTTCATGTAGTAGTTTTATTGTACTTTGTCGTATTTGTACTGAATGCTGATGGAGTCGTTACAGCATTTACCAAGGATTTCGTGGTCACCTCCTCATTTAGTAGGACTGTGTTTCTGGGTCCCCTAGAAGTTCAGAATTGACCCACACCTTGTTTAGATCAATAGACTGATAGTTTAAGAGATGGAAAGCATCTGTCTGCAACACCATTAGAAGGCACTATACTGTTTTTCCTTTTCACCTTCGCATCATCTTGGAAGCATTGTCCTCCACGTGAGCAAAGCTGTTCACGTGGGACAGCTGCTGTGAGCAGGCAAACTTGTTTTACTAAGTATCTGAAATATGGACGCAGTCTACTAGCCAGTCTGGCTGAGCCCACTCTGCTTTATATTGGCAGTACCAACAGCTATTGCCAATACAAAAAATTAGATACATGTGCAAACAATTAGACACACATTAGATACAATTAGATACAATTAGATAAAATACAAACAACGCCTTTACAAACAATTAGAATGTGGTGTATATTGTAAAAGCCCTGCAGTGAGCAGAAAATACATGGATATGTTACTTTGGCCAGGGAAAAATAGTGAATCAAAGACAATGTAAAAGAGAAACTAGCAGCAGCCATTGCTTTTGATGTTTGGAAGACACGTCATGGACTTAATAACCTTATAACTTTTAGGTAAAATTTTAGAAAACAAAACATTACTATTCAAATCTGTTTACTAGTGACTGTAAAAAGATTCAGATGTTAATTTTTATGTTTTTGAAGAGGAATGAAAAAAAAATTTGACAATTTGAAGAAGCATGTGCTTTTTCATACTCTTTCTAAAATAGAAGTCAGAGAAATCCCTTGGGTGATAAAGACATTTAAAACTGATCCTTGGGGCTGGGGGTTTAGCTCAGCGGCACAGCACCTGCTTGGCAAGCGCAAGGTTGTGAGTTTGATTCCTGGTACTGGGAAAAACAAAAACAAAAACAAAACAAAACAAAACAAAACAAAACAAAAAAACTGATCCTTGCACCAAGATGAAGTTAACTGTATTTATATCACATTTACCACTTAAATCTCTATCAGTAAAGGCTTCTCAGATGAATGAACTAATAATTTTGTTTTTATCAAATCCTTTGTTTCCATCAGACAAAAAATATCTTAGAGAAGAGAAGTAAATCATTTGCTCCATGATAGCACTGCAGGCTCACCTGTGACTGACTCTCAGAGAGGTTTAAAGAGGCAAAAATAAATAAATAAATAAATAAATAAATAAATAAATAAACAGACAAAACAAGCAAATATTAAAAGAAGATTATGAAAATTATCCTGAATGTTTTTACTGGCTTGTAATGCTACCTGTAGTTGAATAGACATAAAAGCAAAATAAATTTTTATTTTATTTTCTGTATGATCAAGTTTAGGGCTTCATGTACACTAAGCAAGGATCTTACCAGTTAGCGACATCCGAGCCTTTTTTTTTTTTTTTTTTTTTTGGTTTTTTTCCGGTACCGGGAACCGAACTCACGACCTTGCGCTTGCCAGGCAGGTGCTTTGCAGCTGAGCTAAGTCCCCAGCCCCCGAGCCTTTAATTATGTTTTAAGCAAAGTTATGTTTGATTGTCTACATTAATGAAGATGCTAAGAGATTTTGAGATTTCGTGACCTCCATATCTACTAACAAGAAAAAAAAAAAAATCCAGTCTTCATTTTATCAAGCAACTAAAGCCTAAAGAGCAATGTAAAGGAAGACTTTTCCCACCAGGTGGCAATAGTGATTTTGGAAGAAAATGGACATGGAAACTTTTCTAGGAAAAAAAGCAAATTCCTCCTCATCTCCCCTTTCTAACCAGAGATCCTGTATTCTGAGCTCAGTGTCAAGACCTAAGGCGGATTTTGTGTTACTAAGGAGACAACATACTGGGGCGGGGGAGAGACTAAATATTAACTCTCCAGAATTAAGTATGGTTAATAGTCATTCAGCTATGATAATAGTCTATTCAAAATCCTTTTTGTGATGACTCTGCCTAATATCACTTTTATTCGACGAAATGCAAGTATACATGCTATCGCCCAGATCCTGACAGAAGTTCTAAGAGGAGACATGCAATTTACCCTTCTTCTTGGCCTTGCTGTGCATGTTTGCAAGCATATGTTGAAATAGAGCTCCTACTAACTCGTGTTCTGAATTGATGACCACAAACAGATGCCCTCAAAAATCACATACATCAAGTAGAATGAACAGGACCTACAAGAATTATGCTTTAGGTGTGTTATTTTCCTCTGATTTTGGACTTGTTATGTTTAATCTTGGCAATCATAGACAATAATATCTTATACAAAAACAAATGCTCTGCTTTTAATTATTTAAGAAACAGTATAAATATCTGTATGAATTGAATACACATAGATACGTCCACATGTACTTTTGCTGTATGAAAAGGCTAATAACCAAAGGAAAAGCATAAAGTTTGGCAAAGTGAGGTAACTTTTCAGAACTTCTCCTCAATTCAAGTACTAAAGTGATTTTAGTCAGCCTTCTTTCTCTGATTTTTAATATACAAGGATGAAAATAGTCCACAATACAGTAAAAAAAACTACAGACAGGTATTGTGATAATCACATGCCGTGCTACTGTCCTGAATGTCCTCTGCTTTTGTTTCTAACAATATAACAGCAGCCACCCTGAAATTCCTCTTACTAAAAAATACAGCTAAAATTTTGGAGTGGAACAACTAACTACATATAGTCATACATGTTCAGGTTAGCTGTCATGAAAATAAAGTCATAAAGTGAAACAAAAACAAAATTCTAAACTTCAAATATATGCTTCTTTACTTGGAAGAGAAAAAGAAAAATGTAAATAAAATAAAACAAAGTTTCAAATCAAGCTAACAGGAGAGAAACAATAATTGATACATTGCCTATTGTTATCTTCAGAGTAGTTACTCAGAGTACGAGATACAGGCATGATATCTTGTGCAAACAATATTAGCACAAATCTTTCTTTTCAGTGAACTAAGAGAAATTAGTTGTATAACCATTTTAACTATCTTGTGTGTATGTATATATTTTTCCCTTTTCTCTTCCTTTCCCCTTTCCTCCATTAGTTCCTCTTTTTTAAACTGTTTCTTTGCAATTAATAATGTCTATTATACATTTTAGATCTTATTTACTCATTCAGCTTCTCACACTCGTGAGACTATACAGTGTTTATGCATATTGGTTTGATGTATTTCACTTATGAGTATAGTCTCGTTTTATTCATTTACCTATAAAACTTTTCAGTTTATTCTTTTTATGGCTGAGTACTACTCAATTATATACTTTTATGATGTGTTAATCTGGAAATTTCCTCTGCCACAGCATTAGTTGTATGTGTTTACTTATTTATGGGTGACCAGTGACTGGGGAGAGAGTGCATGTCAGGAGTTAAACATGAAGGCTTCATTATATAGAATTATTTAATCAGGACTAGGAATAATAAGGGATATCTCTCTACTGAAGTGTAGTAGTCTAGAAAAAGGAAACTTGCCTTTTTTTCTAAACTCCATGTGCAAAAATGAAGTTCACTTCATAATTATGTACTTGAGCAGATGTGTAAATTCACTTTTTATTTCAATTGTGTACATTGTTATTTTACAACATGTTGTTGATGTCCATATTTGGTTAAATGATTATAAGAGTCAAATGGATTAATATACCTGCCATGTCTTACAGTTACTTCCCTTTGTGTTTATTTTGTTTTTGTAGTATTAGTCATTGAACTAAGAAATTGATATATATATATAAAGAGGCTTTATGCTTGTAACACCTTTAATGTACTGGCAAAGATTGTCATGGAATTGCTCTTGAGTAAAATATTAAGCAATTAATGATAAAAGAATCCCTGAGCAAAAATGAACCGTATAAGTAGAAATACATAAAATAGAAAAGGAAAATAAGAAACACATTTAGATGTCTGTAAAATAAAATCTATATTCTCAAAATATTTGAAGTATTCAAAGAATAGATTAATGACCCAGAAAAGTCTGTCTGAAATAATAATATGTGCACTGAGAAAGACCAAATGGAAATTGAATGCGCAATTATGTGCTAAATCATAAATCAGGTATGTTGATTAGGAAACTGGTCCAGTGACTACACATAAACATTAGGTAATGGATAAAACAAAGAAAGTTTATAAGACAGGAAATGTTGAAAATGCTCCATCCAAACAGGAGTGAGACTGAGTACTTACAGTAATAATACTAGCAATAATTCAGAGAAGATAAAACACATGCATTTTTTAATTTATGAAGTACAATGACTCTTGACCAAAAAAAGAAAGGAGTAACTCTGCACCTAGAAATTATCAATATTAAATTACAGAAACAAAAATGAAATAAAAATCTTACACTGGTGCAAATTAAATACATATACTGCATATTACTTCTGAAGACTGGAAAATTTTTTGATGATCTTTAAAACAAAAGCAATAAAGAACTAAATTATCAGAAAAATAATCTCAGATTTCTGAAAAAATTTATAGTATTTCACAATTGTATAACAAAGTGAACTTTAAATAAGAGGAAATGTAAAATAATAATATGTTAGCTCAATATAGAAGGCTTACCACTGGCAAATCATTGTAAAAACTAGTCAGTGATGTGCATTCATAAAAAGAAATGGCAGTGAATATAGCAAGTAAGCTTTAAATGTTTCCTTTATAAAATGATAGTTGAAGAGTGCATGAATAAAAGATTGTGTTAGCCATGTGGAAGGAAAATATAGAGATTCAGTGACTAGTACTTTAGGTATATGAAAGGTCATCATGAACTCTAGGAAAGAGATTACAGGATAGACCTAAGCTGTATGAATGCTGAGTCAGTATACAATACTTTGTAATGGTGAGAGAGCAATGTCTCCTATGTGAGTCTAGGAAAGTATACTGTCATTAGTCAGGCAACGGAGAGGTAATGAAAGGTCTTAGGGAGACTACTGACATTTAGACTGGTTTCAAGAAGTGTAGCTGTCACAGCCATTTTGGGGATAGATTGTAAAGGGAGGCAATCAGACATGAAAGGAAATTTTCACAAAGTCCTACACAAGAATGATGGTAAATGGTTGTGTTTTGTACAGTGGGAAAGAAAAATTTTCTTAAGAACTATGTGAATAAAGAAAAAAGGAAAAAGGAAAAAAGTATTGACATTTAAAAAATTTTGGTGCTGGTAGAATATTGATCAAATTTATCATGGTAGGAAATAAGCAAAAGGGAAAATGGGATAAATATGAATGGAAAAATTCTAAAGTATTTTAAGTGTGAGCATAGTCGAATAACACAATCTCCTAGTTTCTAAGAAAAGAAATATAAATACAAGATAGTACCCCATCTAGGATGAAGGGCTATTTGTTTTATGTGGCAGATGCCTCATAAAATCTGTGTAGGAAATACTGAGACTTCACGGATTCTTATTCTGCCACACATGTAATCCTGGAAAAAAATCTAAACATAGTAGTGGCATTTTATATTTCCTTATTAAAATTAGCATCAGTTACATTATGCATAGTAATATTTCATACATGAAGAAAAAATGGCACTATTAAGATGATTTCTTTCTATGTGTGTAATATATGAGGAAAAGATAAGATATTAAGAAACATTTAATTTAAGGTTGTGTCTGTTCAGGTTTAATTTAAAATATCCCCAAAAGGGTTGTGTCTTCAGAGGTCCTAGTTTTGGAAGATGATTGGTTCATGGTGGCTCAATAGCTGATTTTCTCTTAAGAGGTGGGGCCTGGGGCAGGCGAGTCATCACTGGCTTAACCTGAAGAATGGACTAATGTCCCCAGTGACCTCTCTTTTTCTTCTTTCTGACTGCCATGGATTGAGCAGATTACCCTTTGCCATGCCCCTCTGTCAACCTGCTGTTTGCCTTGGGGCCCGCTGACCATGCACTCAAACTCTTAGCTGAAATAAATTTCTCCTTCTTTAAGTTATGTTGAGTGCTGTCCCCTCAATGGGAAATTAATGAAGACTGTCAAAGAATTCAAACACACAGAAAACATCATAAGAGCACAACTTAGGGTTTCCATGGCCATGTATGTCCTTTGGTTATCTCTTTTTTATGTAGTTCTGAGATCCATGCCCTCCATAAGTATCCAAACTTTGGTTTTTCTGCATAGGGGCCTATTAAGGAAAGGTCATATTAAGAAAAGAGGAACTGCATACAAAATATAAAATTATTAATTTGCATAAGTAAAGTATATTTCTCTGGATATTTTTATTATAATAAAAATAGGGCAAGCAGCCCACAGACCACGATGAAACTAAGGATACCCTCTTTTGTAGGTGCAACCCAGCATTCCATATGCAAGGGGTGTGCAGTGTTTGCAAGCATCTTTTAATGATTGTCTCCAGGCCTACTGCATTTAATTTGGCGGGGCTTGCTCTTCCTTACTCGGAGTGACTGTGAGGCAAAAGATCATGTTGATGGTTTGTACCCAAAGTGAAGAAGCGAGGGCCAGTGATATAACTCAGCAGCGTAAGTGCCTGCCTGGCAAGCACAAGTTCCTGAGTTTGATTCCTAGTACCAAAAAAAGAGAAATCCAGACCTAACCAAAATGGAGAAGCTGACTGGCATCTCTCTGGAGGGAAGCATGTAGTAAATGTGACCCATAGGGGTCAGCTCTGTGAGTGGGAGCTGTTGCTCTCCTACCCTGACACTATTTATTAGCCTGTATTCCTCCACTTCTACTGTACTCCTGCAGCTCTGCTAATATTGCCTGATACCACCTTAGACTTCCCATCTTCTCTTGAGAATTCACCATGGCCAGCTGGGAGTGTCCTTACTGTAAATTCATCTGAGATCAAATAGGCCCCTATGCAGTGGTTGCTCCAGACCTTTTCCAGGCTTTTCCAGCAGAACCTATATTCTTGATTAGTTTTCTTCTGCTTTTTCTTGCTTTTGTTATCTTTCTCTTTCCTACATTACTTTCCAAAGTCCCATTCTCTTGAGAGTATTTCCCAGGTAAATCAATCGAATAAGAGTACATCCTCAGATAGAAACTCTTATTCAATTGATTTACCTGGCCCTAGGCTCTTTATCTGGAAATAATGGACTCGTAGTAAGTGAACTTGTGTGAGTCACTATTCCCTACTAAAACCTGCAGTGGTGGATGAAGCCAGAAACTCTCAAAGGATAAAACAAGATCACCGCCAAGGACACCTGGATCTGATCTCAAGTAGATAAAGACTACAGCCTCAGCGATCTCATTCCTGAGTAGATAAAATTAATCCTTAGTGAGAATTAATTTAACACCTTAAAGTCTTTGAGTAAGTCCACCCTTCTTAAGTACACCCTTCCCTTCTAATAACCAAATAAATATGGGCCACCCAGAGAAGGTCTTGGTTTCAGCCCTGAGAGAATCTTGAACTCAGTGAGAGGGCTTTGATCCTCCTAGAGCCCTGAAATCATTCCATTCACCTCATTTTATTTAGCTTTAACCATACATTCATTTGGGAGATTGCAGACCTGATCAGCTTGCAATAACTAAGGGATATTATTAACTCAATAACAGACATTTATATTTCTCTGCAGTTTTGCAATCTCATTTACGTAAGTAGGGTAGAGACTGGTGTACCAGGTTTCAGAGATAGGGTAATGACTGAATCTCTGAAATACAGTGAATACTTAAAGGAGATAAAGTGATTCACATGGCTATGAGCTAACTACAAATTACATATGCAAGACCTAAGCTGGTGATAATGATCACATTTTATGTAACCAATACAATGTGGAGTTAAATACTGGCCACTGCAATTTTCTGCTGTTGTTGGAAGAAAACACTCTTATGAATTTCATAAGGTAGATTTCTATTTTTCAATGGATTCCATTTTCTATTTTAAAGTCTCAGTTATCTGTTCTTACAAAAATAGAATTCTGATTTACAACTGATTGTAGTTTCTCTCCAATTGTGTCACTTGGCATACTCAACAGTAGACATATTATTATTGTATATATGTTAAATATTCTGATTGATTTTTTTAAAAAAATACAGTGGTATAAGAGTAGAGAGAGAGTGAACAGGTAAAAGACAACATGTACTAATAAGAAACAACTGAAGTCATTTAGATAAGAGGTACATTTTAGACTTTGAAATTGCAGTGGTATGTTATAAATGGTTCATATTTTAATATAAATTGTGAAGTTAGGATTAATGCAGACATTTTACACCTCAGCAACTGTACGAATTTCAGTGCCTTTAAACTTGTTAAAGAACATAGGAAAACTAACAAACAGTAAATATATTGGGACAGTTCTAAGGGTGAGGTTTTCTCTAAGAGACATTGAAAAGACCACTTGACAATGAAAGAATATCAAACAGTATTATACACACAAGTCTACAGCTCCTAGAAAGGTTATTTCTGATTGTAAATACAATATATGTTCTTACATATTTAAGTATGTTACAGCAAACAAGGGTGCTGTGCAAAATATGTAGGAAGTGGATGCAGACAAATAAAAGGGTAAGTATATGACTGGGGGTCTTAAGAGTACAGATTTGGGGAGGAGCAAGAACTTGCATATATGTAAAATATATGATATATATAAATATTATATACTACATGTATTTATAAACTTATACTTAGAAGATCATTTTCAAAAACTTCTTCAAAAGTTTTAAAGCTTAGAGAAAGAGATATGTGCTGAAGGACAGCAACTATAAAAGCAATAGAAGTTTTACCAAAGTCACCATTCATCTGAACGTCATTTAAATGCCCTGTAAAAATAATTGAGTTGGAAATGCTACCAGGGACTACAGTTGCTCAAATGAAAACATTTACTACATTGACCATGGTAAGAATGTGAGTTTTCCATTTAGTTTCAGATATTATGGCTCTTTCTTTCCCAGTTTCTCTTGGAAACAGAAGAGAAAGGATGTGTGAAAATTGTATGAAGTCTGAAAAATAAAATAGACCTTCAAGGATATGCGAGTCAGAGTGAAGTAAAGTTTCCATGGGTGTGAAATTAGTATTATAGCTTCTGCTCTATAGATAGCACAGTATAAAACATGGACATGACAAGATGTATGGTAAAAGTATAGCAAGAGTCAAATATGAGGCATAAGGCAAAATTATAAGACAATATCACAATAACAAATATAAAATCTGTCTTATTTAAAATAGTTTTGATTGTGCATCTTTTCCAAAACATTGTGGCACAAAAACCAAAACTGAGTTCTTCTCAGTTTAATTTAATTTGGAGAAAATCAATTCATATTTTTGAGTAAACAGCTTTTTTGTCAAAAAAGTTGAATTTCAAATAGAACTAGTTTCCTTTTTTTGAGAGGGGGGCGTTTTCTTCCAGTACCAGGAATCGAACCCACGACCTCACACTTGCCAGGCAGGCTCTGTGCAGCGGAGCTAAATCCTCAGCCCCTATTTTCCTGTTTTTATACTAACACATTTGGAGAAACATGTCTGCAAGAATATTATTTTACAATTATTTGAATAAAGTATTTCACAAAAGTGACAAGAAAATCTGTGGTTATTGGATGAGATAGTTATACAGCATACAACTATAAATAATTGCTCAAAAATTACTCCAGGGGCTGAACTCAGAAAATCTAAGTACTAGAATAATCCAGGAATTTAGTTCAAGAAAACTTTAAAGCACACACACACTCACACACACGCACGCACACATTATAGAGCCCAACAAAAATATATACACAATTCAGGAAAGAAAATCTTGTATAAATACTTTAATAGTGAACTTATTAAGACATCATGAGATTAATGCAAGTTATCTTTGCACTCTGCAATTATAAGAGATACTCAAAATGGTGGCCCTTGGCTTCCAGACTTTTATTCATATGGCAAAGTGCGGCTTTGGTAATTGAGATCATTGCACGTGCATTTTTTATTTCTTTTCTCAGGCTGGCATTGTAATGAATTTTCTGGTATGTATGATATCCTCTAGGGTCCCCCATACAAGCGTAATACCATCTGTTAATAAAAAAAGCATATGTTTTGTCTTTCCCAGAAATGTGTATAATTTTTTCATTTTTAGCTGTATAGAGATAGATATAAACATGGATGATATGTAGATATAGGTATACAGATATAAATATAGATAGAGGTATTCTATATCCTGGTCATAAATTTACCTCCTGGGTATAAATCAAAATCTATTTGCTGGGTATATTTTGTATTTTTAAATCTTGGATTTTTGTAGGTTTTTTTATATTTTTTTTTTGCTTTTTGAGACAGGGTCTCACTATGCAGTTCAGGCTGGCCTAGATCTCAGTTCGTAGCCCAGGCTGGTCTCAAAATTGCAAGGATCCTCCTGCCTCAGCCTCCTGGTGCTGGGGTTACAGGCATGCGCCACCACGCCCTGCTGACTTTGTAGCTTTTTAAACATTTACAAGAGTTTCGCGAGTGCAATACAGCGAATTATAACTTCGAGACTTGGGCCCAGTTTCTCATTCTGCTAGTCATCAAATTTATCACTATGGAGAGATCGCTACTGTCTTTCAATATCCTTTTTTATTGTAAATATAATTCTGTGCCTTTGTCACATATATTTTGTGACATGCGAAAAGAACTCAGAAATAGACTACAATACAAACACAGAAGGCATTTTAATAATTATTATAGACAATGAAATGTTAAAACTATTCTTATTCTACTGGATTTTTCTAGAAATCTTTATTGAAATTCTTTTAAAGTAGATAAAAATTCTCAATTAATGATGAGCTGAGGAAAAGTTTATCCTTGCTTATTCCAACATTTTACTAAGAGAAAACTGGTATTTTGGAAGAATTGACATGTTGATTGTATAAGGAAATAATTATCTAGGTGCAAGTATTTGAATATCATAGTGTTATAAAAAGGTTCATTTTTTAGAACATTTAAAGGTAAGTAAAAATGAAATATCTGAGGATGACAGAAGGTTTCATATATATATATGTATATGTATATATAATGTATTGTGAGAAAGTGTAAAAATCAAATTCATTCATCATCTCCTTTTGACCTAACCTGCTGTTTATTGTACAAATTTAATGCATTGTTCTAGTGGGAGGTGGTCATTTAATGCAAAGTTCCTTAGCCTCTGCACTATTCACATATTGGCCTAAATAATTTTGCTTAACCAAGGTGACATTTGTCTTGTGCATTGCAGCATATTTCTGGCAGCATCCTCGGCTTCTACTCATTAGATGCTGGGTAACACCCACTCCCCCAGTAATCACAGCCAAAATGTCTACCCTCTTTGAATATTATTCCCCTGCAAGGGAAAGGCACATAACTCCCATATAAAATTATTACTTTATGAATGCTATCGCATTTAAAACACCTCAGGTATAATATATGGTGTGCTCAAATTATCACATGTGAAAACATAAAATAAGACAGCCAAATTCTTGCCTACTGTGGCAGGTTGAATAAATGACTTAAATTGGAAAAACACCACAAAATAATAACTGAGTTAGCCAAAAATTTGGTGAAATTATTTTCTATGTATTCCATTTTATTTTATGTAAATAACTGCATTTCTTCCATCGCTTCATTTTTTTAAATAGACAATTCACCAAAACACATTTTTATCTCCAAATTTAGATGGTGGCTTATTTTTAAAAGATAATTTTGCACGTGCAAAAGGTCATCTATCATCTATGCTCATCTAAAAAGATTTCATTTATCTTCTATAATCTCCCAGAAAAAGCCTTGCTAGTAAATTAATTTTAAAAAATTCGGTGGTCACATGAGTAATACCAGTTTTAAGTGTCTGACCTAATTTTAGGTTATTGATTATTTTTTCATGTCAATTTTCCTTGATAATTAAAAATTTATTGAAACTTTACAGTTCTATGTTTTATAATCACATTTAAATATCTATTTTAAACCACTTTGCTTTTTATAATTTTCAAGGATTGGATATTAAACTTGGAAACTTGGTAAGTATTTGGTGCACAAAGATAATTAAGACCCTAACTGCAAAGCTCTATTGTAATGGTGAAAATGTAGCTCTTCACAGACTATTCACACAGTTGACTTAGTAAAAAAGATGATGTGCCTCTAAAACCTATCTTCATTTGTATAGCATACAGTTTAACGACTGGAGATTTAAGGAATACTAAGTAAGGATTATTTTGTATGAAACATTTGAAGGGCCTCCCTGTTCACAGTGCCTGAGTTTAAATTTAATGTGGACTCATGGCTTTTATTAACTGAAGCATTTCCCATTAGAATTAATTACATCAAAGACCCCCACTGAAGCTGTTGCTTTGTACTCATTTCTACATAGAATTCATTGTGAAATATGTCTGATTTACATTATCTCCAAGGAGTTCCAGAGCATGACATGAAGTACTTTAAAATCAGAGTTGTAGTTTTAAACAGTAATCATATTAGATATCTTGTATGGCTTGTCTTTCAAGCCTGAAATTAATTTCTTAAAATATGTATTTTTTCTATATACTAAGCATTGATTCTAGAAAAGATTTTGCTTTAGTGAAGAAAAACTAAGTCATGCGTACTTCTTTCAACCTGTAATGGAATACAGATTATCCATTAAAATTCATAACTTTCATTTAATAAATTGAGCAGAAGTATAATTGACTTTAAGTAAATTGACTTTATAAAAATAATTATAACTTTAAAAGTAAATTACACGGAGAAGTCAAGTGCAAGTATTATTTTTAATTAACTTCGAATAGGGGATTTATTCATTTAACTATTTCATATTTTACTGTCTTCCTTTAAACCTAGCTTTCATAATTCTGTATTGTCTATATAAGTTTTAAACTACAACAGTGATTAATAAATGTGGGAAGTAAATGTCGATAGAAAAATAAGAGACTTTGATCAAGGAGGGTAAAGTTGTAATGAGATAACAGGAATCATTTCTGTTGCTCTAATGCATAGTCAGCTCACTGTAGTTTATAATGTATATTTTAAACTACATACAGATCAGAATTTAAATGTTCTGATTATGAAGAAATGATAAATAATTTAGATGGTAGGTGTAATGTTTGACTGATTGTGTCAACTTGAGAAGTGTAGTTATGAAAAGCGTAACTCTATTGGCCCAGCAATTCTATGCCCTAAAATGTAGAAGAACCACCTAGGGTGACTCATCACTTGGCTGGTATAAAAGGAAAAAGAGGAAGGAAGGATAGATTTGCTTCTGTTCCACAGAGGGGCTCTAGTACTCACCTTCAGCTTGGATGCTATGTGGCTTCCAGCAGACTCTTCTGCTGCTGGTCTGGATCCTACAGCCTTTCGGAGTAGCCTCTTCAGCCTGCTATCACAGCCCCATCAGACTACTGATAAGGACTTGCCTGGGACCCTTCAGTGAGCTCCAGACCTTGGACTGAAACCTCTGTCTCCAGCATGCAGATACACTCTGCACACTTCCTCATTCAACTCTGTGTGTGACCATTGTAAGCCAATCTTGTAATTTCTTATACATTTGTACATATTTTGTTATATCTGTTTCGCTAGTAGAACAGTCACTGTACAGTGGGCTCACCAGTTAGTTTAATTTTATAACTTCACAATGTATACAGGCTTTGAAACATCACATTGTCCTATATGTATCTGTGTATTTATGTATTTATATGTTATTATTTTTCAAGTGAAGACTAAAAATGATGAATCCATCCTGAAATTGTACTAATTTTAGATAAGGAATGCAGCTTCAATATTTTTTAAAACTAAGCCCCATAGAAAAATCATTGATCTATATACTTTGTTACCAAATTAATGTTTTAATAAATGGCACAGGCTACTACATCTCACTCCTTTGTGAAGCAAAAACATGACTGTCACTAGGGAAGCAAGAAAAGAATGCATTCAAATAATTTAAAGTTTGAAAGATAAAACAAGTAATAATAATAATAGCAACAACAACGACAAAACTAAAATTCTGTCCACAACATTAATACTCTTAAAAAGTGTGGGACAAATATTTTTCAGATAAAATTTGAGGAAACTTTTAGCCAGGTTACTTATCTTGAGGGAATGTCAATTTAGCATGAGAGAATGTCAAAAGAAAATCTTTAGAGAGAATAAAATGATATACTTTATGAATGATTCCACATAAAACAAGGAAGACTGTTAGAGTAGGAATATAGATACATGAAACATTTTTTCCTTATTCTTGAGATATTTTGTTGAACATAATTAGAATAATTGCACTTAGTTATCATAGAATGTGGATGGGTGAAATCCATGATAGCAATGTTATAAGAGACAAGTGTAACGGATTGAGAATACATGGTTATACATTACATGCACTGCTTAGGAAGCAACGTAACACTATCTGAAATGTGTATTTGTCAACTTCAACTTACTATCAGAAAATATCTGAGGCAAATATCCTATAATGAGAAAAAGTTTATTGATCCCATAATTAGGAGGTTCAAGTCCAAGATCAATTTCCCTTTTTGGTTTAAGTTTATGGGGAGGCAATGGCAGGAAGATATGTCAGAGTAAGAGGTCGTGTCTCAGGCGAGGAAGGGAAGAGAGAAGGGGAGAGACTGGAGCGGGAGAGGAAGGAGGAAGAGGAAGGAGGGAGAAAGAAAGAGAGGACAGGAGAGAGAGGAGAGGAGTGAAGAGGAGAAGAGAGGAGAGGGGAGGGGAGGGGAAGGGAGGATAGGCGTGGGGAGGGGACTGGAGGGGAGGAGAGGAAAGGAGAGGAGAGGAGAAGAAAGGGGAGGAGAGGAGAGGAAAGAGGAGGGGAGGAGAGGAAAGGGGAGGAGAAGAGAGGAAAGGGGAGGAGAGGAGAGGAAAGGGGAGGAGAGGAGAGGAAAGGGGAGGGGAGGGGAGGAGATGAGAGGAGAGGAGAGGAAAGGGGAGGAGAGGAGAGCAGGTTCATTGATTTGGCCCCTGGGGACAGGAAACTACAGCAATGTGTGTCAGAGAAAATGCGTGTCAAGTCAGGAAGCGGGAAAGACAGATTCCTTCACTTCAGCTTCACAGTCGCTCTCAGTCACCTAGGTCTCCCACTAGGCTTTCCTTCTTCAGGTTCCAGCAACGCTCAAAAGTGCCTTTGTGGAGGGTAACTCTGTAACAAATGTGCCTTTGGGGATGTGGGGACCACTCAGACTGCTCCCAAGCTCAGGGATGTCCAAGGAAACCTGAGGACCTGATGCTGTTTTTTTGCGCTGGTGTACAGTGGGATACAGTCGTGCAACCATGACCTAGCAGTGAACAACACGCACGCGCTGGTTGAGGTACTAGGTAAGAACGTACATATGAGATAACAGCCTGCATTTGAATTATGCAATAAAGACACAGGCTGCTCTGGCTCTTGTGCTCTTGTGCTCTGCTCTGCTCCATGCTGTCTGCGGTTGTTGCTGATGTCTTGCACATATGCATTTTTTAACCTTGGTACCTCACCCTCTAAAATCACCCTCGGGCCCTGCAAGCAGGCTGACAGGAGCATTCAAATAACTCACAAGCCATAGTTCTAAATTGTATTGCAAGGCT
Source organism: Chinchilla lanigera (assembly GCF_000276665.1). Lineage (NCBI taxonomy): Eukaryota > Metazoa > Chordata > Mammalia > Rodentia > Chinchillidae > Chinchilla > Chinchilla lanigera. The sequence continues at coordinate 23,550,619 of NW_004955404.1, read as the reverse complement.
TAGGCAAATAACTAACAATAAATAAGGCAAGTATAATTAGTTTCCTAAAAGAAGAGACAAAATGAAATAGCTGATGGTGAGCAATTAATGCTAGAGAAGGTATAAAAAAAGAGTTGATGGCAGTGAAACAAAGAATAAAGACAGTGCAGAGAAAATAATTGCAAAAATGGTAAATATTATCCCAACTATGTCAATTACCATCTTAAATTTGAATGGTGAGAGCAAATTACTTAAAAGACAGAAACAACCAGAGTTGATAAAATGTAGAGATCCATCTCCATTTTGTCCAGAAGGATATCCCATGATAGCACTGATAAAAAGATAAGCTGGCTGACTTATTCATTTGCTAGGGAAATTACAACCAAAGATCCCATGATTTTTGCATAAAGAAAATTACCTAATGATGCATTTCTCAGAATATCTCAAGACTGTTCAATGATGCATGCATAATAATTTACATAATATTCTAGAAAGTTCAAAACAATAGAAAGTAATCATTGATTTTAAGAGTGTCAAGAGAGGAAGAGATAGATAGCAATTTTAAAACAATAAAACTATTCTCTATATTTTAATACTGTATAGATAATATCATATATCAGTCATAAACCCTAAAACTGCATAGCATAAAGAATGAATATTAATGAAAAATATATATTTTAGGTAACGCTATTTTAAATTGGTCCAAAAATTATAACAAAGGTAGCACACAAACACAATAATTTAATAACATGAAAACATTACACGTCATATGTGCTGTCATACGCTAAATGGCAACTTTCTATAATTTCAGCTTCTAATACATTGTTGTTAGTTTTCTTCAGTTTTGCTAAATTTCTTTTGAATTTTTCACTAAAAAATCCTGTTCCATCTACAAATAAAGAGTATTTTATTATTTCATTGCCATTTTACATATTTTATTTTACTTCATTGATCATGTTATTAGATTAGGTTATATATCTTAGATGTCTTTGGTATTTTGAGGAAGTTTGAATCAATTACAGGTTGTGGAAAATTTTATGTTTTGTTTTGTCTTTTTTTTTAAGAAGACCTAATTTTTCATTTGGTCTAATCTTTGTATCTATTGAGATAATCATGTATGAGTTTTTGGTTTTTTTGCATTTTCTTTATTGTACATTTTGTCCCTTATTATTCTACTCTAGTGCTTTATGTCTGTCGCTCTTCAGAGTTTAATCCACCAAACTTTCCTTGAGTAAATCATACTAGAACGGGGCTGGGGATTTAGCTCAGCGGCAAAAGCGCCTGCCTGGCAAGCGCAAGGTCGTGAGTTCGGCTCCTGGTACCGGAGAAAAACCAAAAAAAAAAAGAAAAAAATCGTACTAGATCATGGTTCCTATATGTTACTAAATTCAATTTATAACTATCTTAAAAATTATTCTGTGTACATATAGTTATGATGGATATCATTCAGTGGTTTTCATTTCATGGAATGTCTATCTCACCAGTTTAACAATGGCCTAATAAAATGACCTGGTAGTCTCTGAAGGTTTGGCCTATTAGTTCTAGCATCAATATTTAATAAGATTATCTTGTGTGATAATCTCTTATCTCTTGTGAAAAAATATTTAATTATTAGTTTAATTTTATTACCTGAGATAACTCTGTCCTCAAATTATATTTATTCATGAGTGGATTTTGGTCATTTCTTTCTTTCAAGGACTTTGCTAATTTCATCTATTTGTTGTGTCAGGCTTGAGTTGTTCAAATTTCTTTATAATCCTTCTAATACTTGTATGGTATCCAGACATATTCTTTAATTCCTATGCACTGAATTTTAAAAGTGCTCTAGATAGAGATTAAATATATCTCTCCTTCATACTTCTATTAGAAATTTTCACAATTCTTGCATTATGTGAAAATAAGGTATTTTTATAGCAAACGCAAAATAAGGTTCTTTATCTTCCAAACATTTTGGGCAAATTTCTATTTTTAAAATTTTTATGTCTTTTCCTGTATTGCAAAATAACCATAAAAGAATTTAATCATTCAATCATACTCAAATTTTTGGTCCAAGGGAAATATGCAGAATGAGTAAACTACAGGGAAAAACACAAACTATGGTCACTAAGAGTTCCACATTACACATAGGCTTTTCATCTTATTTTTTCTTTTATTTTAAAAATAAAAGGAGGGAAAACATTAACAGACAGACAACATTTTACAACATAGCAAAAGAACAGTACAGACAATACGGAGTTACAAACAAAGTGATAGGGAATTAACAATGGTGGTTGTATTACATATTGATATCTTCAAAGTGGCTTCTCATGAAAACAGATATAGAAATGCAATACTGATCAACCAAAGACTCATTGACAGTTTCTTTCAGCATAGAAATAGAAGACAGAAGAACAACCATGTTAACTATCCTGTATATAGACTTTTCATCTTTTAAAGGCCATGATGATTTTAATGATAATTCACAGTGCGGCCCAGTCCTCCCCCACCTCCTACTCTGTGCTGTATGTAATGCAGCACACCATACTCTCTTGTACTTGATGGAGCTTCTACAGCTGAGTATTCTCAAGAAGCCTGGATCCACAGAAATTCTGATGCAACACTTGTGAAGACTTCGGGTGCCTGTGCTGCAGGTGTTCTCAGCAGACTTAGAGAAAATGTTCTAGAGGACCAAAGGTTGCAGATTCCAGCAAGCAAAAGTGTTTCTTTGTATTACTGTATCTGAATAAAAGCTCTCTACTATCAACTATGCACTGCCAAGCAAATGCTTGATAAATACTAACTGGCGTAACATAACAGTCGGATTGAATTTGGATTTTGAGCATTCTACATTTTGTGCGAGTTTCTGTTGTTTAATTACAAGAAATACAATAATTACTAGGAAAATAGAGAATTTTCCAATGAAATCTAATTTCCAAGACACTATAGTAGGGTACTACAACTTTCTAGATAAAATTTAGGTACACCTGGATTTGCCATATTACATTTCCTTATTTGTAGATCTTGTCTGTCATACACCAAAAATGGGGATTTTATTTTCCTCTATAATTTGACCTAATCTATGTTTCACTCTTAAATTGTCATTTTTGTAAACTGAGTTGCAATAGTAGTATTTCTTTTTAGTAACTTCACAGCTTGATTTTTGACCAGCCTTGACTGCACTTCCAGTGAACCATACACCTAGTCCTGAACCAAAATACTGTGTATTTCTAACCTCATTTTGCCACATCGGGCTACTTTATTTCTCCTTTCCACTCACTTTGCCCAGTGCTCTTGAAAAGTATTTCTTGCTTCATGGAAGGTAAATGTTTCATGCACGACTTTATCAGTTATTGGTGAAAAGCAGATTCAAATCTCCTTAAAGTATATACTTCCAGCAATACTGAAGACTTTAGTCAAAGACAGGACAGTGGTAAAAGATCATAAAATATGTTTAACTATAGCTAAAGGAAACATGGATGGACAGTGAATTATAGCTGTTAGTATATTGCTACTTTTTTACTAAGAAGTTATCCTGAGCATCGCATGCGTATTTTTAATGAAGGTGTTTTCTTTATTTAATGAAGTATAGAGAGCATTGTCATTTCATTAAATGGTTAATTTCTCTACATTGGCCAGCAGGTGACAGCACAGCCTCACTATTGCAATTTAACTTTTCAAGTCTAATGAGCAAAGAGATACAAATACAAAAATATATAGCATTTGTAAACAGTTTTAGGGAAACAAAACACCTTCCTCATGAAATAGGGTTAATTATAGGAGGAAACCATTTCTTTAATGATTGTAAACATATTTAAGTGTAATAAAATAAAGTTAAAGACTGTAATTAGTTATGCTTCAAGTTACAACACTCAGAATTCTCTGTGGACTACTGCATGAAGATTTTCTTAAGTTATTACTAAAATAGTCTTTAGAAATCTATTTGTGAAATGATAGACACAGACATTGCTTACTATATGTAATCCCCAAATCTACCTTGGATGTTCATTTAACTTAATAAATACAGCATTAGAATTCTTTTTAGGATACCTAATAAATCACAAAACAGCAAAGAAAAAAAAATCCCCACTACCCAAAATAGCTTTTTTCTCTTTTCCCTAACTTAATGATGTCACTATCAAAGTGACTGTGTCAATCCAGTAAATCCAATTCTTCTCAAGCTGGCCACTTGCCTTTCCTCATTCCACACATCCACTGTTCTCCTGCCTTGCCAATTTCACCACTTAAATATTCATGGGATCTGTCCAGTCCTTTCTATTCCCCTGTCACTTCCCTGGTTGGACCCACCGCATCACCAGAGCAGGCTTACGGCCTCAGAAAACATCGCCCAGTGCTGGGGATTTAGCTCAGCGGCAAAAGCGCTGACCTGGCAAACGCAAGGTCGTGAGTTCGGTTCCTGGTACCAGAGAAAAACAAACAAAAAACAAACAAACAAACAAACAAAAAAAAATTGCCCAGACCCAGGATTCCAATGTTAGTACACCTCAGAGACAAAAGAAACTCATTGCCCAAATTGTGCCCTACCATTTTCTTTTTAAATTTATTTAAGAACTGCGTATATTCCTGCAATGAATAGATTTAGAAATCTTTGTTCAATTAGTGAAGATAATTTTAGGTACTCAACAACAAATAATCTTTAAAACAGAATTTGGTCTCAACTATAGTGTAAAGATATTTCAGATGAAATGTCCTAGCTACTTCCTTTGTCACTGAGAAATGCGGGACCTGACACCCACTGTGGAAGGAGGAAATGTTCTCTGGCTCACGGAGGCTGCAGGTCACAGTGACCTGGCTCCAAGGCAGGGGACATCGCTGACGGTCATGGCAGAACAGAAATAACTCGTGGAATGGAGGTGGAAGCCCAAAGAGATCAAGGAGGAAGGAGGGAAGCCGACCCTTGCAGGTCCCAACCCCAGCGACCCCCCTCCTCCTTCCAGGCCCTCCTCCCCGCAAATCATTTTAACCTATAAACTCATTAGTGGACTAACCCGGATGAGTGCCATGCGGGTGATTCAGTCACCTCCCTGAAGCCTCACCTATGAGAAACAAGGCTTTGGGAGAGTGAGGTAGCAACTAGATATAAAGTATAACATGAAATAGACAGCAAATAAATCTAAATTTTACACTTTGAGTGTGTTGGGGAATTTCAGGGTATCCTGGGGGCACGTAGAACTGTCTGCGGTGCTATGTTCTCCCGTGCGCATGAGCATTGTCCGGAAGAGCTTCTAGCTGGTACTGTATCTGAACTTTGCAGCTGTTGCACAATTTACATTTGGAGAACTTCCTGATCAGCTTGTATTTTTGAGCAGAACTTTGCCTTCTGTGATTGAAGCTGAGGACAGTGAAATACAAAGCAGGGCAATGAGTGATTAAATACAAGAGGAAGTTGTTTCTAAACCTACAGCAGAAAGCTTTAGAGACAGCACTCAGCAAGGAAAGGGTGAAAGAATAACTGTTTCCTAAGAAGAAAGAGGACTCCGGCCTGCGTTCTAAATTAATAGACTATGTAATTTGTGACATGATAATGCTATTTAAATACAGAACAGGATATGTGTGTGTGTGTGTTGTGTTTGTGTACCTGAGCTTGACTCATGTTGCTATAACAGAATTCCACAGATTGGATTAATTATAAACAAGGAAGTTTATTTTGCTTAGCATTCTAGAGGCTGGGAAGTTCAAGGCTGAGGCTTAGCATCTGGTAAGTGATTTCATGCTGTGTAATAACATGGTGAAGGTTTCACATGGCAAGACAGAGTCAGCTTGCAAGCTCCAGGCTCTCCTATTCATGTAAAGCAATTAATTTTATTGCTGGGCATGTAATTCCAGCACTTTGAAGGAGGAGGCAAGAGGATTGCTGAGGGTTCAGGTCAGCCTGGGCTACATAACAAATTCAAATCCAGCCTGGACTATGTAGAGACATCCAATCTCAAACACACAAACAATCCAATAAAGTCAGCTAATTTCCTCATGATGGCCTTGTTATTGTGAACTCATGAATCCTAATTAGGTTCTAAGGACTTCATATCCAAGGTCTATCAGCCTATATATTGAAGTTCTGTCCCCAACATGTGAAGTTTGGGGATACACACTTAAAGTACAGCAATGTGTACATGCAGGTTTCTCCATGGGGGAAGAGCAGGCATGCTGGTATAAAAACAACTGAGAGAGATAAGGTGTATAATTTCAGGGATGGAGAGGATTGGTTAACAAACTCATTTTAGATATTTTTAGGTTGAAGCTCTCATGATACTGCCACATGGGTATCATTAATAAAGTTTGGATAAGAGTTTGTGTGTTGGGTCCAGGAAATAGTACAGTGACTGCAGGAAGAAGGGGGAGGCTGGAGTTCTCTTCAGGGTGGATGGCGGTGTTGCAGAAGTATAACATTCTTAGAGTGCTCGATCAAGAAATCTGGCCTTGAAAATATGAAAGCACAGCACAGAAACAATGTAGACAACTTTTGCTTGTAAATGTAAATTTCAAAATTTGAAATCAAAATGCAAATAAAAAATAGTGGCTAAAGAATCTGTGAAAGGATTTATGTAGCTGATGGAACAACTTCCCACAGATATGGGGGACACTGAGGTGACAAGGAACACCTGTTACACAGCGTTAAGTATGAGAAAACAGGCCTGGCTCTCCCACACAGTTGAGAGAGATGTTAATATTTTGTGAGTGAAGAACGAGTTCACTTTTGATTATCATGTCCTCTGTTAAAATACAAAAGTAAATCTGAGAAAAAAAATGAAGCAGAACAAAGACAAGATGAACACAAACTTGGGACACATTAGCAAGCACATTAACATTTAAAATACCTATTTTAGGACAAGGAAGTGATCTTATTAAAAGGATGAGAAAGAATTGAAAATAATGAGACAAATCATTTACAATTTACATTTTAAAGCATTTAGAGGGGAAGATTAAGCATTTCACACCGCGGGAGACACGGAGGTTAGTGACTGAAAAGAGGTGGCCAGTATGTCAGAGATGAGACATTTTTGAGTCACTACTATCACTTAAGAATAATGATAATTTTACAAAAAAAGTGTTACTACCTCTAGGAAAGTGCCAGGAAGGAAAAAAAAATATTAGGGATTTTGATAAAAAATTAGTCAGTCAAAATTGAACATTATGTTACAACAATGTCCTCATAAATTAAGATAAATATTTAAGGTGACACAGATGACAAAGAAGCTGCAAACAGCCACGTGATTGCAAGAAAGCTTTGTTCTTGCAAAAAGTTATGGAGCAACAATAGCAAAATGCTTGAAAATAGGCTAAAAACTCTCCGTTCTGTCCTTCTTTTGACTATTTCCCTCTACTCACTCTCTTGCAGCTTTTATTTCTCCTCTCAGCCTTTGTCTCTTCACACATTAGCTCCAAATGTTCTTCCCCTTTTACATTTCTGCATTCTTTCCTATTTGTCTTCTATTTCTAAATACCCACATACATATAGTCTACTTTGCTGTCAGTCACATCTAATTTATTTTTGATGTAATAATAATATATGATATTACTTTAACTACTGAAATACCATTGATTATTTCATGTGCATATATTCTGAAGCTCAGGAATATTTGAATTTTTTTTTTAAAATCACTTTTGTAGCACAAGGTGTTCTTGTACAATTGTGGAATAAAAGAAACTAATTTAAAATTTTCACACCAAATAAACTTCATTTCTTCTTATTGATGGTAATCAGAAGAGGAAAGAAAAGGTATGCTTTTGAAAATGGTAATCTATTTTCATTTTGCCACAGTAAAGACAAAAACATGTTTATTCTTTAAATTCTTTAAATTGCTGAGATATGGATGCGCTGTACATTTCCGCATTTCTGTCCATGGACTGCGATATATTTTCCATTACTATTCATATATTCAAGACATTTGGAACAGCAATAATTTAGTCATCGGAGATATGCACATGTATAGCTAAAAAATGTATTACACTGTGAAGAGGAAAGAAATGTAATTGTTCTCCCAAGGAAAATCACAGGTTTCAGACTTCTTTTCTACAGCCTGACATATTGCATGGAACAAAATATATGTTTAGAAACCAGACTCAATGAGTAGTAAATATATAGCCAGCTCTTGAGAGCAGCTTCCCTGGGTTCATGAGCTAAGCACTGCTTGTATATCCATCTCTGCTGTTGTCAGCTGGGATCACATGTTTGTATCTGGCTGTACTTTGCCTATCTAGACCGAGTTCAGGTAAGCGTGGATGTCCTTCTGGGGCCTCCCATGAATACCACAGGTCCACTGAACTAACGCACACATATTTTACTTATACCAATGGCAAAAAGGCTCATATGCAGATGGAAACAACAGGGCCCCTTAAGAATATGTTCCAAATTGACCCATCCCAATGTACTGGTTCACACTGCTGTTTGAACCAAATTGCATGGCTGAACTCAATGTGAAGAGGTAGGAAAGTGTACACACAGCCACATATGAACCAACTTTCAAGAGGCCTAATCAAAGGGGAAGTGAAGATTGGCACCGACAAGGTAATCCGCTGTCCTGGCCTCACAAGTAATGGAAGTATATTTAGAGAATGAATATGCTGAGTCACACTTTGTTTATTCTTCACTACATAGTTAAGCTAAATATCTCATGTAACTTAGATGGTTTTCTCTTAAACATGCCATTGCTTCTGTGAAAGTTATCATAAGCAGAAGAAATAAAAAGGGCTTACATAAGATGGTGCATATGACTTCACTCGGTAAAAGCTAGTCTAATTGGATTTGTTCTTGTATTTTAGGAATACAATTTTGAAACTACTACTTTTGTGAAAATATGAATATTACTGATACTTTCCATCACCCCTCCATCTCACAGTCAATGAAGTCCGCAATCTAGGCTTTACCCATCCACTGATATATTATACATACTGATTGCATTCTAGTGATATGAGGAATTAAAGATTACAATGCAGCAATGTCATGGTTTACATCTAGTGTTACTACAAAGCCTCATGTGCTCATAGGCAGGGTTTTCAGGAGGTGGTTTGATCGTGGGGATGCGATACTCTCAGGTAATTAGTCCTCTGATGAGCTTACAGCTAAATGTAATTTGGGAAGTGAAGCCCGACTGGAGGAGGTGGGTCATGGGGGAAGTCCTGGAAGGGTGGGTCTCCCTCTTTCCTCTTTTGATCTCTCCCTGTTTCCTGCCTGCTATTCACTGAGTAAGCCTCCTCTGCCCCAATGCTTTGCCTTGGAGTCTGCTGAATATGGACTGACACTCTACAAACTGTGAACAAAAATAAACTTTTCCTCCTTTAAATTCTGGGTGCAGGTATTCAGTCCCAACGATAAGCAAGTAACTAATAGAGGAGCAACAACTACATTCAGTTCCTATTGCTGCAGCTGGAGTAGTCTGAGTGGGCACATCAGTTCTCTGAGGCTGTGGGGTCCTGATGTAGCCTGGGGTGTCTATTCCACTTGCAGCTTAGAAAAAGAAAAGTATTTTATAACCAGAGGAAACCTACAAGTTATCACAACCTGGTAATACCTATCTTGATTCATTCATATAGCCTGGATGATTTCAACAAGTCAATGGCTGAATTGCTAAGACACAGGGTCACTTTCCCATGAGCTTTGGAAAGGCTAGTTTTCGACAGTTTTTGGCAGCAGGAGGGACATGTCAAGAAAAAGTAACACTGAGGAGCAGCTGTCAACTAATGACTCTCTGAAGCTCAAGTGTTAAGAAAAGTACTTTTGCTGTAACAAGTAAAATGGCAGCATGCATTTTCACTCTTTGTGTGTTTCCCTAATGGATTAAATCCCAGTACCAACTTATGGTAGTTGGCTGATACTACATTCTTCACTGATAATTTTCATTCCTTAATTCACAACTTTTTATCATTTTATTTTCCAAATAAACTACTTTAAAGTAAAATTAATAACTGTGAGTCTGCTTCTTGAACAATGAACAGTAAGCCATTGGATTTACAGTTTTGATTGTAAGCTAAAACATATAATACAAAAAATGTACTTATACCAATTCATTATGAGGCACCCACTTATTATTCTTTGGAAATATGCACTAAAGTTAAATATAATAAAATCATACTCAGTATGCATGAAGATCCAAGAAAGTTTCAAATTCATTAAGGATTTGTTGACCAAAATGAGATGTCACCTACCACTTGCAGAATGATTATTTCTAAAAGATAAGAAGGGTTAGTGAAGATATAGAAAAGACCCCTTGTGCAGGATTTTTAGTTATTAAGGAAAAGAGTATGGAGAGTACCCAGAAAATTAAAAATGGAACAATTTTATGGTCCAGTAATCCCACTTCTTCATAAATACTGAAAGAAATTGAAATTATTTTCTGAAGAGATATCCACTTTCCTCTGCTCACTCCAGCTAAGACATAGGAAAAACTTAAATGTCCACCAAAAATGAATACATAAATAAATAGCAATGTGTATGAGTATATGTGTAATGTTATTCAGCTATAACAAGGAAATATTGTTATTTAAAATAATATAGAGGGCTGGGGAGATAGCTCAGTGACATAGCATCTGCTTGCCTAGCAAGCACAAGGTCCTGAGTTTGATTCCTGGTACCAAAATAGAAATAAATAAATAAACAAACAAATATAGCTAAATCTTAGGACATTTTCTTAAATGAAATAAACAAGATATACATATCTGTCTATCTACCATCTATCTATCTATATATGTGCTATACACGCATGTGTATATAAAATTATCACAGACTATTTACTAGATTAGGATTACATGGAAGGCCGCATTGGCTCTCCGCAGATTGGAGAAGCACAAGCTGCAGTATCTGGCTGCCCCACCCCCAAAGTTGGAAGTCTCAGCACGTGGGGGACCAAATGCATTTTACTAATATCTTAGGTGTTTCTCAAAATATTCACATTGGTAAACAAGACTAAGCTTCACAATTTAAGTATAAAATTCACGTTAATAAATCATAGCAACCTTGGAAATATTTTAATAATATATAATTTGAGGACATGAAAATGTTTTATAATATATTATTTGATGGTATTTATGGTGGAATAATGTAATTGGTTTTAAAATAAGAAACGAGGCTAACATGGAAAAAAAAGGCTTTATTTTATTTTATTTTATTTTATTTTATTTTATTTTTTTTGTCTTTTTGAGACAGAGTCTCACTATGCAGTTCAGGCCGGTGTTGAGCTCACTTTGTGCCCAGGCTAGTCTCGAACTCACCACAATCCTCCTGCTTCAGCCTCCTGAGTGCTGGGATTACAGGCGTGTGCCACCACACCTGGCTGGAAAAAAAAAGTTTTTTGTAGCATTCATTTGCAATAGGGCTGGGAAGTAAATATGTTGTCAGGAAATAGTAAAATTTTTGAAGTAGCAATATCCTTGGTAGAGATTCAGGACTGTTTGAAAAAGAAGTTAGTAATGATAGACTTGATTGAAGATGGATAATGAGTTCTAAATTATCTATTAGAATTGCTTTCAAATTTAGGAAACATAAAAGAACAGGAAATAAATTCTATGCAGAAATAATATTAAAAATACATGCAATTTGGGTGTATAATTGGATATAGGAGAGAATTAAAAACAAGATTCTGAGACCTGTAGGCATGATTTTCTTTTCTTTTCTTTT
>NW_004955404.1:23529995-23538932 GCF_000276665.1 Chinchilla lanigera | reverse complement strand
CAGGCAGGCGCTTTTGCCGCTGAGGTAAATCCCCAGCCCCTGTAGGCATGATTTTCATAAACAGGGATAAAGAATAAATATTAGTCATGGCACATTGAAGAATTATAGTGAAGATGGCAATTTTCACTGCACTGTACCAGGAACTATGATGCTCTAGTCCATTTGTGAGAAAACTAATTTTACCTACTTTCAAAAGTCTTAGAATTTGGTTTGGGAGAGAAAAAAGTACAACAATCAATGGTACTGAATATTGTTTGTGTTTTTTTACTATAGACTTTACCAGCTTTACCATAAATTATGAAAATAAAAAACGAAAGGGTTCTGTTGCCTTTGCTGAGAAATAAAGCCTCATAATTGCCAATCCTGTCATATGAATGTCAGTTTGCCCCTTCTTTGCTGCAATAAAAGACCACATACATGAGCTTTCTAGAGAAGTGGATCTTAATGTACATTTTGGGGTGTGGTGGTTGGCTAATGAAAAGGAATTTCAACACAAGAAAGGCAACTATTCCTTCTTTATATCACTAATGGGAATGGAACCAAATACTCACTCATAACCTTCACGTATCTGCTACAGCTTAATGGATTTCTGCGGCGGTTTTTGGCACTCCTTCTAGACATTAACGAGGCAGGCATGGGATCCATGGTGTGGGAGCCATAATTTCTCTAAACAGTGACCAGATTTCTGTAGTGTCCTGTACTAAAGATTTTGCTTGTTTTGCGAAGATCAGTAAAACTAAAATCAGTCATCTGAACGTAAACCAAATCAAGAAGATTAAATATTTGTAAGTAGAGGATGTTGAGGTATATGATTTCACCATATCACTTCTTAGTATGGGGAGACTGTTTATTATGATTTTTTATACCCAAAATGTTTGATTGTCATCATCCAGGGGGAATATATTTCATGATTAGCAAAGAAATTGCATAAGTATTTTCTGAAAGTTGTCATCTAAATTATTCATTATTCTAGATCTTTTGATATATTTATTTACTTCCCTTAAATCCTTATGTTTCTAACTGTAGCAAGTAGAAATGTGTAGCACTCTTTTAACTGGCAACTGAGTTATAGAGATTATTAAATTTTAGTATTTAATAAAGCACTAAGCTTTAGTTTTTGTCAACAAAACACTCATTCTTCTCTTCTCTCCCACGGCCATTCATCAATTTCTGGTGAGTAACCATACTGCTTTCCATCGTGAGTATATTTTGTGAACTGGCACCAACTTCCAGAGTTCAGGGTCTGCCACCCCTAAGGACATCCTCTTGAACCTGGTGCCCCTACACTTCTTAAATTATGCACATTTTACTTAATTGTCTTAGGTTTTCCCAAGAACATTGAATAAAAATTTATATATTCTGCTTAAAAGATTCATAACAGTGGATCATATCAAAGACAGCACATATACAAATTAGAACTCTTATGTTTGAAATAACAGTTGAATAGCATCACTAAACTTAGTATGTGACATTTTTCAGGACTCAAATGTTATTATTGTGCAGACATCTGAGAATGGTTGTGTTAAAAAGAAATCCCTCAAGATGATGGTCAGTTTATCATGTCCTATCATTTATAAGGACTTACTCTGACATTATGCCTTTTTTGTGTGTGACCACAGGCCTTTTCTAAAGTTTCCTAGTCAGAAATTCAATGCTTCTTTTGGTTGAGATTTGAGAAATCAATTTTTGATTCAGGGTCTAAACTTTATAGACAACATGCACAATTATTTTTTATTCTATTTCATGGGGCACACTTTTGTAACTTTTAGCCTTTCTGAATGCTATAATAGTGTCAATTCAACTTTCTGCAATAAGTTGATGATAATGGATCAGTGAAAGACATCTGCTAAGTGTATTTACTAACCCTTTGATGGCTGCATAGTTAAGCTACCTGAGCTATTTAATTTTACATTACTTTTGTTTACTATTTAAGCATTTATTAAGAGAAAGATCTGAGAGACCTAGCAAGAAGAAGTGGGTAAGTAGCTGGTAACCTGAGAGATGTACCACGCTGCTGTGAAAGTTTGACTTTAGGTGAAAGAGAGAGGAGAGATATGTGTATGAGAGCCCTAAACTGATTCTCAGTCTGAGAAAATTCATCAGGGAGGCTTGAAGGTCCTTAAATAAAACTTGCCTGTCAGAAGAGTCCTGTGTTTTCCGAGAAGAGGCCAGAGGAGAGTTCTTGCCCCTTTAAGTCACTGGCTTTGGGCAGTCAGTGAAAAATTTGATTTAAAGTGCAAATGTGGTGAATTGATTTCAGAATACAGCAGCAAGGGATCCTGGTCAGTGATGCCCCCCTTTCTTGTGTCAACTGTTATTTCACTTTTGTTGTACAGTCAGGATCTTGACATATGTTGAGAAGGCAACACTTTTATGTTTCTTGAAGTATATTTCTCAAGAAAAAGATGTAAAAAGGCATATTTAATATGACTGCAACCTTCATTGAAACAATTGATTGAGAAGATACTATACCATTGAAACATAGACAATCCTAGTGTCCCTTTTAAATCCTTTCCAATCCATTATTTTATCAGAAGTAGCTTGCATGAGAGATTGAGTTTCACCTGCATGTTTGAGAGGTCTGCACCTTTACAGGGATTTAGCATGTGTCTCTTCACAGTTAAAATGTGGCCAATGAGTACCAGTGGGGAAGGGTACTCAAATGGACCATTTGGGTTCCATACAAGGTTACCCCCACTTCACTGCATAAGAACACACAAAGTTGCTCTCATAGATCATGTCCATCACTGTGAAAATCTGGTTATCCCTCCTGTTGCTTGATGATCCCACAACACACAGATTTTGAAATCACCGACTGAGAACATAACATGTAGTTAAATGGTACTTTTTCTGTGTTTCCTGCAAAAATACTACCTTGAGTGGAATTCCAAGATCAGGAATCAAGCATTGTGCCATCTTCTGTGTGGTAGTCCTCACTGAAACTTCTGTGTGTGGTGTAATTGAACTAATGCTCAGAAGAGCAGCTATTGTCTTAAAAAACACTCATCTTTTTAAGAACCCTTTTTGGAATCCCTGGAGAAACAGAAGGAACCTGGGAATTGAAAGAACATGGAAGAACCAACAGATTGGAATGAAAGTCTGTCCTAGTGAAGGCAATAGTGAAAGAAGTTCAGGCAGGCTTTCTACAAAACAGAGCACTCTGAGAAAATTTCATCAAGGCTGTGGAGGAATTCTAGAGTCAAAGAGTTTTGAACATTGTCAGTGATAAAAATGTATTGGCCTTTGTGAATGATGACTTTGATAACAACAATAAGAAAAAGTTTCACTTTCACCACTGACAAGAGAAGAGCTATAGGAACTGAGTGAGACACTAACATAGGTCCTTATAAAATAAAGTTGTGGATGAGTTTTGCATTTGATAACTGAACTCCAACTGCAATTCCAAAAAGATGTGTTCAAATAAAAATTTCTAACAATTTCCATTAATGCTGCTTATTAAATATTAACTTTTTAAAAGCATAGACCATCTGTCATGAGCTATTTGATTAGTAAATAAGAATAGAAGTACTGCAATGATGACAGTAGGCTGACAAGTCTCCACCCATGAGGGTACCACTGACCAGAAGTCCCAGTTGCTATACTCTAAAAATTATTTCCATATGTGCTGTCATGCTATGCTTTCTACAACTGTCTCCTAGCCAATGATGCGGTGTGGTATGGATACAATGTTCAAAACTATTAAAGTATTTGTGGCTGGGCATGTTTGTGCACACCTATAATTCCAACCCTTGGGAGGCTGAAGCAAGAGGATTGCTGTGGGTTTAAGGCCAGGCTAAACTGAACTGTAAAATCCCATCTCAAAATTGATAAATAAATAAATAAACAAATGAAATATTTGTGCAGTGGTGAATCAACATGGTTGAATAGGGGATTTATCACTTTGGAGTTACTCAGAGAAATCAGCTGAAAACACAGGTAACTGGAAGAAAGGGAGGCACATATATCCTGGTGCCAAAGTCAATGTGAAATAAGAGACTTGTAGATTAAACAAAATACATGCATAGGAGTTTATAAAGTGTTAAACCAGCCCACAGCCTATGGGATCTCTGCCTGTGCACAGAGCAGTAACTACCATTCTGAGAAGTTCCAAAGAAAGCTGATAGACTACAATAGCATGGGAAACTCAAGTCACACAGGATAGATTTGGGATATACAGCCTGGGCCCTCACCTCTTTGACCTTCCTCCAAACAGAGGATGTTTGCAGCCTGGCAGCAAATTTTGCTGACACATACAGGGCTGAATGACCAAGAAGCTACTTACTCCCTGATGGGCCACCATTTTTTTCCAGCAGCTAACTGGATCCTCTAGCAAGAACATGGTTAGGGACCACAGTGGTGATCATGAAGGTAATAAGTGGAATGGCAACACCCCTCCTGCCTTGCTCCCAGCTGTGTAAGAAGAGAGACATGGGACTTAACCAGACTTGGGGTCACATGGGGTAATGAGTGCAAAGTCAGCACTCCTGCTACCCTAATGACAGTGGCCTGACAGGAGAAAGCAGGGGAAATGAGTTGGTTAATGGCACAGACCCATTCTTTCTCCTATGAGTGTGAAAGCAGAGAGACCCTCCAGGCCAGCAGAATGGAAAAGAGGAGGCTATACAAGGCTGAGAGAGGCCAGCTGTGCAAGGGACTATGAGCAGGCTCGGGTTGTCTGTGTCTGAGTGCACCGCAGCAATAGGGAGAGAAACACAAAGACAAACAGGGTAAGGGGGCATGGGCAGGCCATGCCCGGACACACAGAAAGTTGCTAGCTGAACACTCTGGCCCCAGCTCCCACATCTGGAAGCCAAGATCCAGCCTGCACCCAGCACTAATACTATTATAGACTCGGCAAGGTAGTCAAGCACAGATTTAGGCTCTGATTTGGACACTACCACAAAACTGAGGAAATGAGAGGAATTTTATTTTTTTTTTTGTTATTGTTGTTGATGTTTGTTTCTTTGGTTTGTTTTCCCTTTTCTGTCTTTTTTAGGTTGTTTTGGTTTTTACTTTTATTGTTTGCTTTGTTCTGTTTTTCTTTTCTTTTCCCTGTCCTCAAATTTCTTTCTTGATTTCTTCATATTTTCATGTGAGTGAAAATTGTCTCTAGTCTGGTTGGCTTCAATATTCTTTTGCTTTCTTTTTCATTCTTTCTCTCTTGTCCTCTTCTCCAGTTTTCCAAAGCTTGGGTGCTCATCCTTTGTCCTTCAGTCTTGCTTCTACTACTTTACCATATATATCTTTATTTATGTATATCTTTATTTATCTCTCTGTGTTATACCTTATCCCTCTTAAATTACCCCATCCCCAGGGTAAAATCACTTTACTAAGGAGAAACTCTCTGCAGATAATTTCCTGATTTATATTGAATTCTGTTATACAACTATAGACCTTCTCCTATGGTAAAAGCCACCAAATTAATAGTTACCATGGTTTGTCAGTTCTTAGGCTATGCTTAATGCTATTGTTACTGCCAATTGTGTTAATTTAGCCAGGGTCTCTTGCCTGTTGCAATCACTAGTTCTCCCTTTTATGACAACACTGTGATTGAATGGGGTCATAATCATCACCATATTCCAGTAACAAAGGACAGGATGATGGCTAAATCGATAGCAAGTCCTCAACCTTAATAAATTTGGAAGGTAGAATCTGGGGACAGACACAAAGGGCAAAGGTTACCTCTATCTAGAAGACATCTCTGAGGAATAGGGACTCCTTGATACAAGTTATATAGCCTTGATATAGTGGCACCCTAAGCAGTTTACAAGCATCCAGACACAAAAAAATTGAAATAGTTAATGACAAGATACATCAGCAAAATGTGATCCCAGGCCTCTAACACACACAGAGCAAATACTGGGCATAATAAGATAGAGAAAATCAGAACTACCCACCTGAGTTTTGTGAAATAGTGGCAGGTAGGAAAAAAAAATAAAACATGAAAGAGGCTCTAGAGAAAATCAGATCAGAAATAATCTTTCAGATAGAAAAAAAGATGATGATCAAAATGAAGGACTTGATCAATGAATTTAGACTAGACACAGAAAAAAATTTTAAAAAATTTTTATAATTAAAAAAAGTGAGGACCTTAGAAAATTATGGCAAGCATGAATGTCCAACATAGGAGAGAAATGGAATCCATGAAACACATTCAAACAGATATTAAAAGTTTAAAAATTCCATTGAAAGTATATGCAGCTGAATGAATCAAGATAAGGATAGACTATTGGGTGTGCAAGATAGGATTAGAAGACATGATTGTAGGTAGGGATCCTGAAAGGAAAGATGTCTTAAAAATAGCAAGGGACCATGAAAAATCAATACAACGGTTGCAAGATGATAAAAGAACAACATAAGATTGACTGGAGTCAATGAAAAAGTGGGTGACAGCACAAATAACACCAAAAATCTGTTCACAGAAGAACTAGCAGAAAATTTTCTAAGCATGGAAAAAGAATTTACAGATAAGAGTGGTGTATAGAATGTCAATTACCCATGACCAAAATAAATCTACACCAAAATGTATAATAATCAAGATTCAACAAATTCAGCACAAGAACAAAATATTAAAAGTCATTAGAGAAAAAGAAACATTCTTTCCTATAAAGGGAAACCCATCAGAAACACATCACACTTCTCAACACAAACCCTTAAGTCAAGGAGAGCTTAAGTGAAGTAATTCAAGTCCTTAAAGAAAATAATCTCCAATCTAGATTGATATACTCTGCAAAACTATTTCTCAAAATCAATTTGGAAAAGGGATACTTCCATGACAAAGAACACCTGAAAAAAATTATGACTAGCAGACCAGCTCTTCAAAATGTTCTTTAGGATATTTCAGAAAGAGATGATGAAGACTACAATTCCAAGAGCACCAATAGAAAGAAATCAGCAGGGAGGGAAAGCAATAAAACAGAGTAAAAGACAAGGAACCAACAATAGGCAAATAATGTGATAAAGATAAACCAATATATGTCAGCTATATCCATCAATGTAAATGGTCTCAATTCACCAATCAAAATAAACAAAATGGCATAATGGATCAAGAAACAAGATCCAAAAATATGCTGCATATAAAAACATATTTAACTCAAAGAAATTCATAGATTGTAAGTCAAAGGATGGAAATATTTCATATGAAAGGAACCCTGGGAAAAAGCAGGACTAGCTATTCTATTTGCAAACAAAGTGAATTTCAAATCAAGATTGATCAACAAACAAAGAAGGTCACTACATTCTTGAGGTTTTTAAAATTTTTTATTTTGAAAAAAAAGAAGGAAAACACATAAACAAACAGATAAACATTTACAAAATAGCAGAAGAACATTACAAACAATACAGAGTTACAAAAAAACTGGTAGAAAAATAACAATGCTGTATTACATATTGATATCTTCAAAGTGGTTTCTCAGAAAAACTAATAAAGATATGCACTATTGATCAAGCAAGTAATCATTAACTGTTTCTTTCAGTAAAGCAATAGAAGACAGTAGTTCAACTATGTTAGCTATCTTGTATATACATACTTACATAATTTCCCCTTCTTTCCCTTGTCTTTTCTCACACCCCTGTTGCCCTTTACTTTTGAGCATTTTCCTTTCATTTCACGATGTCTTTCATAGCTCCTAGTTTTTATTCACTCTTTCAGGTCTTGCACTAGTGAGACAATATGGTGCTTACACATGCAGGTCTGATTTATTTCACTTATGAGTATGGTCTCTAGTTGTGACCATTTACCTATGAAAGCCTCTAGTTTATCTTCTTTATAGCTGAGTACTATTCCATTATGTAAAAGTACCACTTTTTTTAAATCCAGTGCTCCGTGGATGGACATCGGGGTTGTTTCCATAATTTAGCAATTACAAATTGTGCTGCTATGAACATAGGTGCACATATATCACTGTGATATGATATTTTTAGTTGTTCTGGGGAAATGCCCAGAAGGGAAATAGCTGGATTGAATGGAACCTGCAGACTTAGTTTGCTGAGGAATCTTCATACTGATTCCCACAGAGGTTCCTCCAGTCTGTATTCCCACCAGTAGTGGAGAAGAGTTCCTATTTATTCACAGCCTCGCCAGCATTTGTTATTGGTTGATTTCTTAGTGCTAGCCATTCTTACTGGGTTGAGATGAAATCACAATGTTGTTTTAACTTGCATTTCTTGAATGACTAATGATTTTGAACAATTTCTCATGTATTTATTTGCCATTTGTATTTCTTTACCTGAAAAGTGTGTGTTCATCTCAGCTGCCTGTTATTGTTTGTGTCTTGATGTCCCCCCAAAGCCTCATGCAGTCATGGGGCAGGCTTTTAGAGTTTGACTGATTATGGCTGTGAGAGCTACACTGGCCCTAGGCTGGATAGTTTTGCACATGTAGGGGAGAGGAAGAGACTGCTGGTCGCCATTCCTCCCTCTTGTGCTTGTTGCTTTTGCTGTGTTCTGCCACCATGAGCTGTAGCTCTCTGCCATGTGCCACTCTGCATTGTAACCTGCCAAGTATGAACTGAAACCTCCACAAACTGTAAGCGAAATAAACCTTTCCTTCCTTAATTTTGGGCACCAGCAACAAGAGAAAAGTAAGCAAGGCACTGCCCATTTGTGGATCTGGTCTTTGAATTTGGGGGGCTGATGTTTTTTAACTCTTTATATGTTCTAGATAGAAGACCTTGTCCAAGGGACATTCAACTAAAATTTTTTCCCAATTTATGGGTTTTCCTTTTACTCTGCTGGTGATTCCTTTAGATGTGCAAAAACATGTCAGTAGGGTGAGATCCCAGTTTTTGACTCTTTGAAGTATTTTATGTGCAGTTTGATTTTTGTTCATGAACAATCTGCCTACCCATATGTCTTCAAGATTCTTACCTACTTTTTCTTACAATAGATTTAGTGTTTCTGTTTTAATATTGAGATCTGTGATCCATTTTGACTTGA
>NW_004955404.1:23383606-23524630 GCF_000276665.1 Chinchilla lanigera | reverse complement strand
AGGACGTGCACAGGAGCCAGACATGGGCCGCTCCATCAGCAATCACAGTCTGTGTGTCCACAGCCGCCAGGAGGTCGGGGCACAAGCCAGTACATATTGTTAAAGAAAAATACAAGAGGAAGAGATAACAATCACAAATATACATGCAGCAAATACTAGCACACCCAACTATATAAAACAAATATTAATGGATATGAAAAATCAAACAAATTCAAGCTAACAAACTGGCATTTCCCACTAGACACAGGCATTCTTCTTTTGATGGCACATTACATATCTCCTGGTACCACTCTGATCTACACCTTGATGGAGTGATTGAAACAGGTTATTCTCATTTTCTAAAATATTTATATTCTTGTCTATTATCAATTCCTTTCTATACAAATATGATTTGACATAATTCCAAGAAAATGATTCTTTACAGTGTCACTTGTGAGCCTATCACATGTTATTATTGTGATAGCATAAAATTTATGTGGCTGACAATTCCTTTCATAATATGGAGCTGCATAGTAATTTGCCTATTTTGAATAAAACACTTTGTATTACTCACTGTTTTATTTGGTCAAAATTTCACTAGTTTCCTTTGCTCTAGGCACTAATTAAAAATTCATTGTCTCTATTTAAACAAGGATCATTCACAACTGTTCCCTTAATGAGAACTTTTTAAAATAAATCAGGTTCCAATTGGACTTGTGGCCTTGGAATAGATTTGTAATGCTCACAATATCCTAAATTACTAGATCTCAGCACTGTCAGTGTAATAAGTGGCTGAAAAGTATTCATTTTGATTGTTGAACCACTTCTATAGGGATTTTTTTACTCTTGGATTGAAACTTAGACATCACTTTCTTTTCAAAAAGCTTTCTAAGTAATTCTAATGTACATTCACAATTAAGAAGCTCCTTTTAAGTAAACTATTTTTCACAGTTCTGCACAATGCTTGCACTGCAATTAATTTCCCTTTAGTTGATCTGTAATAACAGGGACCTAGTTCCACTCTGTTAGCCAGCACCCCACCCTTTGTCTCTCAGAGCCAATTTTTATTGAGCGTTCATTCTGATGCATTTGCTTCAGTGAATATAGAATGGTGTCATATTGAAATTTGTGCCAAAATTGCAATTTTTTTCATTTTTACATGAAATCTATATATGTTACCTACAAAAATTCAAGGAAGAAGAATTTTAAGAGAAAAAAAAGTATTGTTTCATTGTTGAGTTATGTGGTGTTTCCAAAATGGACCACTAGGCAAAAACCCTGATACACTTACAAAATGCAGAATTCTTGTTTTAGGAGGTGGCGACACCTGCTAGTCAGTATGACATTCAACAGAGCACTTCACATATAAAGCAATATTACATTTTTACATGAAAGAGTGGTGTTCTCATGACACTGAGCATGCCGTCTTTGCTTTCCCTGTTTCACAGTTACATGGCTTATACTATCATGTTGTGGGACAGAATTAAGTTACTGAAAAAGTCTCTTTTTGGCCAGATTCTGAAGGATGAACGTGGGTATTCAGGTAGTAGCAGGACCTCTCACTAATGGTACATCTCCACTTTACAAATTTAGCCAGTGGAAAACTGAGTTTGAAATCTACAATGGGAAAAACCCTTTCATTTTCTGCTTGTTTTTATTAATTCCCATAACATACTTATGCTGAATAATTAAAGATGTATTTTAGGTGGTAGAATCACAAAGAAAATATTCAATGATGTTATGGTTTAGATTGAGATTTCCCAAAACTCTCATGTGCTCATAAGCAGGGTTTGTGAGAGGTAATTAGACTGTAGAGACACTACAGCTGATTTGCTGTTAGGAGATGAGGCCTGGTTAGAGGTTATTTAGTTGATTGTGTCAGTTTGAGAAAGAAACAACTCGACTAAATTGGCTCAGTATAGTACTAGCTGTGGAAGACCTACCCGAGAGTGGATTGTTGCCAGAATGCTTTGAAAGGGAAATGAAGGAACGTGGCTGCTTCTGTTTCTTTGGAGAAACTCTAGTCTGCACATTTACCTTGGACCTCATCTCCTGGCTTCCAGCACAGAACCTTCAACCTTCCATTGCAGACCCTTTTGGTCTCCTGATACAGACTCACAGGAATTCAAATGGATCTTTCAGATACTCAGTGCTCAGACAGAACTTTGCACTCTTTCACACCTGACTCTCTGGGGGGCTATTGTAAACCAATTTTGTAAATTCTTATATATTTTGTATATTCTTATATACATCTTGCATTAAATCTGTTTCTCTAGTAAAAAAAACTGTGCAGAGAACTTATATATGAATAAACTCTATATAGCAATTAGGAGAAATCACAAGAAACTAGGTATTCTCCAACTATTCTATATATTTTATTTTAATATATATTTTCTTATTTAATATGTAATAAATTTACTTTATTGACTAAAATATTAAACATTTTGCAGCAACTTTCCCAATTGATCAGGTTTTACTGCATCAAAACTCATACATTGATATAAACACATCAGAGAAATTTTTATACAGAAAATCCTTTGAAGCACATTTGTGGATACTTAGATTCCTCTCCTGTACCTTTATCCTCATGCATATCATTTTACCTTTGTATTGATCTTGTAAATTAAACATGCACAAAAATAAATATGCCTTTATAATTTCATATATTATTTCATGAAAAGAGAATATTTTACTAATTTTAAACACATATTAATATAAAAAGTTTAACTTTTAAAACTGTGAAATCTCTACGTTTATTTATTCATCTGTATCTCACTATATATTGGCAGACACATTTATGTAATTGTTATTATTTTTTAATAATGATTTATTACTTGGGAAAGGCATGGAAGAAATTTAAAGGTGTAATTAATTCAACGATTTCCTCCCTAACGTGTAGTGGTGTGTGTTCTGCATCCCATTCAACATAATACACGTTTTTCTCAATGCTCACTAGATGGTGCTATATATTAAATTTCATAACAGTTGTTTTTAATACTGGATAGATTGTCTTAATGAACTATCAGTTTTATTATCTTTTTATTACACTCATGATTATAAAACAGAAAACTAGTAGTATATGACGCTTCTATAACTGCATTTATGTATTTCATTTATGGAGAACGTAATTGGCACAAATGATGAGAAGGCAGATTCCGAAAGTACAGATATGGTTTCCCTGACTGGACTGCTGAGGCTTCTTCGTGGTGTGTAAGAGATTATCAGGTTCATCGTGCTTCATTTTCACTTTCTCTGTTGTTATTGCTCTTTCGTGATGACTAATTAAGTCATAATTTATAAATCCCACATAAGTCTTCTGTTCTCAAAAGTACAGTAATTATTGATGTACACTAATTGGCCATGCAGGATGGATCTGATGAACCATAAAAAAACTGCAGGCTGTTACTTTCAAATTACATATCACAGGTGTTAGCAACCTGAGTTATTGAGATCCCTGTCTAGAAAGGTCAAATACAAATATGTGAATATCATACCAGCATAAACATTACCTAAAAACAATTGTTTGTCTTACACTGATGTCACTAAACCATTTTTTTCCCAGAAAAATCGAATTTAGGTAATTTTGAGGCAAACATATCACTACATATCCAAATTTTTGGCTAATGTAAGCATTTAAACACTATTGACTTCTGAGTCAGACTATTTCCTAAAAATCAAAGCAGTTATTAATCTACAGTGGTTATGGAAGATGACCAGGTCTCCTAAATCACAGAGGAGTTTAATTTTATTTCAGTTATGATTTAGGTATACAAACTATTTTAAAAATAATATAGGAAGGAAAAATGGCTCTGCCTTTCATTTGTACTATTTTATTGATTCACTTTCTTCCATGACTTCTAGGGCTGACTGCCTCTCTCAACTCAATTGCTACCAGTTTTCTTGATTTCTCACTCTGTCCACTGTATGTTGGACGATTCTATGAGTATGTTAGGTATAACTGGGATTTATGGTGAATACTTACATCCAAAAAGAAAATTGCTACCATAAAACACACACTGCTGTTAAGCCCTCTCAAAATATTCTCCCATGTTTCAAACATACCTACTGCATTATTCTTGCTGCTTTCTGAAACAGTTCTGGAAGTCCTCTTTCCTGGGACTCTTTGTGAGATTTGATGAAATGAAATGAATGCTCCTGCCAAGTAAAAAATATAACCAAACTTACGAAAGAGAGCTGACCTGCTTCATGAAGTGGTTGTAATAATGGATAAATTAGTTTAAAGACAGGGAGATTATGTTGAGTGATACATTTTTGCTGTAAAATTGTTTTAAAATCTGAACATTCATTCTATTTTTCCATAACACTTCCTATTAGATTAAATGTGTTTCTTTCATTTCCATGAATTTTTTTTCTGCCCTGTATACTTTTTTCAGATGACCTCATGAGTGGGTACTACTTATCCAGTCAAGTTTTACTTGTCACTTTCCCTAAAAAGACTTGAATTATTCACTAAAACAAAACAATTACAGTAACCTCTATATGTGATCCAGTTTCATATGCTTCTTAGAATTTGTAATTCTCAAAAAATACTTTAATTTTTTGTAAAATTATTTTGAGTGCTTATGGACTTGCTATTTACTTGTTGCTATGTCTTTACAGAGTTTAAATTCCAGAAAAGGAGGTATATTTTGTGTTTTGTCCCAAGATTAATTTTTCTGATATCAGACTACTATATATTAAGCCCTAAGTAGTCATTTGTGATTGAAAAAATCAATATGCTAGGTAAACCCAAAGGCTCTTGGTATATAAGATGTATTTAAGTTATAGTAAGTGGAGTTCAAATTAGGAAATATTGTTGAAAGGTGCATCTAGTTTTTTGTCATGTGGATAGAGGATTTTGATTTTGTTTTGTCTTGTTTGTTTTTACATTAGAAATATTCTGTGATGTCAGTGGGGTTTCTAAATTCATCTCATTTTAATAACATTTTTCCTAATTTCTTAAGAGAAGGAATGAAAGAAAGCAGTAAGGAAGAGATAGATAAAAGTGAAACAAAATGTATGATAATTTCATGTCACATTGTTATAGTTTGTGTCTAGTTGTTCCCCAGAGCCTTATGGAGTCACAAGTGTAGTTTCTTAGAGGTGGCAGAATCTAGGGTGTGTGATACTGGGATTAAGGGTGTGATGTTGGGATTGATTCAGGGTGCAGTGGGATTAATGGTACCCTGCCTTGGGTGTGAGTGCTACTCACAGCCTGGATAGAATATAAAGGACAGAAACTGTACTGCCCTTGTCACTGCTTATTGCTTACTTTTTGTGGCTTGTTGCTTGCTAATTCATTTCTAGGTGCTTTCTGGATGCCCTGCTTTGCCATAGATTCTTTCTCCTCTGTGATTCCCCTCCGCCACGCCACTCTTCCTTGGACCCAGCTGACTGTGGACTGAACCTCTGCAAACTGAGATGAAATAGACCCTTCCTCCTTTAATTCTGAGTGCTGGGTATTTTGTGTCAGCAATAAAAGAAATAACTAAGACAAATATTTTTGAAATAGGAACTTCCAACCAAAGTCTTTTTTTGTGTGAGTGTGTTTTATTCTTCAAGGTTAACATTTTTAGTATGTTTTAGTTTAAAGCATAGGGTACACAAAAAGAAATTATTTTGTGTTTTACATCTTCTTTTTACCCATGTTAGCAATCATATTGATTAAAGGGTAAAACGTAGCTATTGAAAACTACAAACAGATAAAATTTAGGAGAATGGTAATACCCAAATGAGTAATACAACATTTTTGGCTTACTGATTCAAATGTCATTATAATTATGAATATAAATGCAATGTGATTCAAGCCTGTACTGATTAGATATGCATAATTTTTTTAAAGTTCATCAGTGAAGTGTAGTGGAGAACAACAACAAGTGTAGAGCCTCACTTTTATCAAACTTGTTGTAAAATATGATGCTACTTTTATGTTTTCTGAAAATCAAATTATTAATGCATGAGCCTTTGACAGTCTACTTATTGGAAGTTAGTTCCTTTTGAAGTGTCTGTCGTATGTTCTTCTATAAATAACATTCTGCAAATAATATCCTCTGGCAGGAACCGCTATCATATGTTAGTGACCTTATCTAATGATGTACCCTGACACTGGGGTGGGGGAGGGTGCTCACTCCTTTGAGAGCTTTGTGGTGAGAGTAGACTCACAGTCCCTAAGTACAGACAGTTTGTTATTTCTTCCTTCAGTACATATTCGCACAATTCATGCAAGACTTAGCAGCAGTGCAGGGAGTGTTACTAATGTCACTAATACCAATAGAGAAATAGCAGAGCATTGCTGTTCCCGTGTAATTGACCTCCACTTTGCCCTAAGAACTTATAGAACTCTTTCACTGTCAGCATGATCTAAACACTTATCCTAATGTCCTTACTTATAAGAATCTAGTCTGTAGGTTATTCTTAGTTGTCTCCAGCATGCCAACGTTGATTGATAATTTAAATGCTATGAAATGAGAAAATTCATTTCATCTGTAACAATTTGTAACAGATAGCCATATGAACAATTTGCAAATATTAAAACAATTCTCAATAACTCATGTCATATAAGCAGTTTCAAGTGAAATTATAAAATATCTTTATAAAAATGAAAATGCAACATATCTAAAGTTAGGAAATCAGCTAAACAGAAACAACATAGTTCCAAATAAATGAACCAATTACAAACCATAGGAAAATATTTAATAAAATATAAAGTAACCCCAAAGCAAATGGCAAGAAGGAAAAATATGAAAGCAGCAGAAACCCCTTAAAATGAATATGGGCAAAAAAAATAAAATAAAAAAGTAGTGGAAGAAAACCTCATTCTTTGAATAAAGTGGTGGAACTATAGCGAAATTCATCACACATACACCCCACATGTAAAATCCTCGTGTCGGGAATGGAAACGACTACTCCTACTAAACACATATGCATTAAAATATGATAGATTAATGTTATGAAACACTTCAGGACCATAAATTTGCCCATTGGTTGGTGACTTCCACAGCCAGGGCGGGACTTCCCTCTTCAGTGAATCCATCATCCACATCTGGAACTGTGTTAAGACAACCAGTGGTCTAATCCAGTATCACACACCTATGATCCAATCACCTCCTTGAAGTTCTCCCTATGAGTGCCTGAGGCTCTAGGGCAGTGCTGGAGACCCTATGGCAAGCTGGTCCAGTGGACTGTTCATATCACTGAAAGTTCTAAAAGATTCACAATCGCTGTTTTAAGAGGTCATCTCTAGATATAGACCATAACAATTGTCGTGGTTGATCTTGTGTGTCAATTTGTTTGGACTGAGAAATACATAGGACATTAGTGAAAGAGGTTTCTGTATGTGTCTGTGAGGATATTTCCAGAGATAATTCACATACAGAATTGTAAACTGATGGTAGCATGGATGAATCGAAACTGGCTGAGGGAGGAAGTCTACAAGTCTTCCTTTCAACTCTCTTCCTCCTACCTATGATGTGCACCTCTTTGTGCCTCACATGCCCCCATCATGATTTTCTGCTTCACCATGGACCCAGAACCAACAAAGTCAAGTGGCCATGTACTGAAACCAGGAGCCAAAGTAGATTGTTCCTCCTTAACCTGATTTCCTCAGGTATTTTATCATAGTGATAAAAAGCTGACCAATAAAATTACGTAAGAAAAACCTTATTCAAGATTTTTTAGCAAATTAAACAGTATGCCCATAGGGTGTCACTGTTAAATTCTACAAATATAGTTTTAAAATATTTGGAAAAATAAGGCAGAGGAGTATTTTTCAGTTGCTTTTATGATGTCAGTCCTAACTCATATCACCAATTTAAAACTAAAGAAAACCACAAAACAATAGCATTCATGGATGCTGTTGCAGAAATGACTAACAAGAAAATAACAAATCAATTCAAAGGAGACATTAACAAGTATAAAAAAGATCATGTTTAGCAGTGACAAGGACTGAAAGACTAATGAGCTTTCTAGAAGTCAGTGGTATTCATCATATTAACAGAATTAAGAATAATAGTTACATAATTTCAATAGATTTTGGGAAAGACTGGCTAGCTTCTGATCTTGATAATACTCAGCAAATTCCAAATGTAATTTATATTCCTTAACTGGTACTATTAGATAATGAAAGATTGAGAAATTTTTCTGAAAACTAAGGAACAAGGCAAAGTTATATGAAGGAGATACAGTTGGAAGGAGCAGGAGCAGAGAGGGAGAGGAAGGGTAGGGGATGAAAAATCAGCAAACAGACAAACTAACAAACAGAGTGAGACAGAGACAGAGGTATATAGAGAGAGACACAGAGAGAGAGAGAGAGAAGGAGAGAGAGAGAGAAAGAGAATTGAGATCTTAGCCTGGCATGGTGGTACATGCCTGTAATCCTAGCACACTGGAGGCAGAAGCAGGAAGATCATTATGAGTTCACGGCCATCCCAGGCTACATAGTGAGACCTGGTCTCAAAAGACAAAAAAAAAAAAAAAAAAAAGAAATTGAGATGTCTTACAAACATGTACCATCTCTTCACAATAATTGTGATCATTATTTAACTGCAAACACATACTAAGAAAAAAATTTAAATAAAAAAGCAAAGTTATCTATCACACAACCCTTATTGATTACTACAGCAAAGATATTAGTTCATTAAATAAGGGAGGAAAAATATGGATTGAGGAGAAAAATAAAAATTTCAACAATGAATGACAACTTGATTGTCCATGTCATAAATTCAGTGTAATCTATACAAAATCTATCAAACACAAAGGCAGTCATCAAATATGAGATAAGGAGTTTAGCAAAACTAGATACCAAGTCAATGTGGAAATAGCAGTTGATTTGTAAATACTACTTGTGAAAAATTAGTTCTGAAATTTACATAAAAGGTAAAGAGCTGTACACAGTAGCCACATCTATAATCCCGGTTACTCAGGATGCTAAAGCAGGATGGAAGTTCGAGTCCATCTTGAGTGATTTAGTGAGATAGTGTCAGTGTAAAATAGAAGAAGGGGAAGTAACTGGGTGGTAGAGCAGTTACCTAGCATACATGAAGGTCTATATTTAATCTACAGCATCACACACACACACACACACACATACACATCAAAACAAACAAAAATGAAAGTAAAAATAAAGACAGAGAGTAGCAAAAATAATTTCATAAAAGGAAAATGAAATTGAAAGACTATGATTTTCAGACTACAATGATCTGGGCAACATGTGGGGGAAAATACACAAAAGGACCCAATGAATGTGCAATACAGAATCCTAAAACCAACACTCACAAAATGCTTAGTTTATCTTCCAAGGGTGCAAAAGCAATCCAGTAAAGAAAAGATTAACTTCTTAAAAAATAGTATTAGGCCTGTACATCTGTATAGAAAGAGAAAAAAACTAAAGAAATGCTAATCACATTTGTTCTGTGATTTCAAAATATCAGAAAGGATCATAGAGAAAAATGTAACCTTTAGAAGCTGAAAATATTAAAAACTAAATTTAGGAGATACTTTGTGGTATGATGTTTATAACATTGCAATTTATGTGTGTAGATGAATTTCCTTAGCCATTCACCCATAGCAAGACACCGGAGTTGTTGTTTTTTTTTCAGTTTGGGATTATTATATGTGACGCTGCTTTGAATATCACTAGATAAATTTTTCTGTGAATATTTTCCTAACCAAAGAGTGAGTGCTTTTGCAGGTACAATTGCTGTGATAAAGTGATTTGAATTTTATAAAAATCATTCAACCTTCTTTTTACATGGACACTGAATTTTGCTTTTCCACCAGCAGGACATTAAAGATCAGGTTATTCTGTCACCATATCAGTATTGTACATTTAAATTTTTAAATAGCTTTTGAATAGGTGATGGAAATATCTCTTGATTTTTACTTTGCTAGTGACATTTATTGAACACCTTGGGAGGGTTTATTTTCCCTCTTTAATCCAATTATTTGTCAAATATCAAGTCAAATCACTTGACCATGTCACAGTTGTATGACTTCTCCCTGGGAACAAGGGAAGATTTGCTAAGATCTGGACAATTCTTTACAAATTCTGTGCACGTGCATTCCAAAGACAAACTCTAAAGCCTGAGCCTCTCCCCCGTGAACTTCACTCTTGCTTGTCAACACATCTCCAATGACCTATCACAGAGCCTCAGAGTGTAACAGCTTCCTGCCCTGCATGGCACAAGCCATAAATTTAAACTGGAAAATAAGCAAAAAAGCAGGCAAAGTAAGTAGTGTGCATATTTTTAAAGTCAAGGATTTATTACTTCCTGGTTTCTTTTTCTACAGTGCTGAGCTAACATACTGTTTATAAACATTTTGAAAATCTCTGGAAACATCCTGTTCAGTGTTTGCTACAGAAAAACTGGATGAAATTTATTTACTGTGCTATATATAAAGCTCCTAAATTCATCCAGAAGCACTTTTAGAGCAATACTTTATTGTAAAAACCAAGAGACTATGATACGAAATATAGGTTGCTTTCTATGAACATAAATAATTGACTTTTGCATGCAAAAGTAATTCACTCAAGAGGTTAATTTCCAATATTGATTTTAACTTAATAACGTAAAGTGCCCAACCTCGAATTCAGAGGACTGTGTACGTCGATAACTTACCATGCAATTTCTTTATTCCAGACCTAGATTTATTATGGCATCTGATCTGTGAAAATAATTGCCACATTTATTTACTATTTTCCTTACTAGGTAAAGATTTTCTTGATATACGGAGTGTATGTTTACTCTTAGAATTTGTGTTAGGTATTATATATTTTGCACTTACCAGGCATTTGATAAATAAGATTTACATGATTGAGAAGCAAATAATACAAAACATAAAGCACTTTAGATGAAAAATACGTTGTTTCAAGAAAGCACTTGGGGGGCTGGGGATTTAGCTCAGCGGCAACGCGCCTGCCTGGCAAGTGCAAGGTCGTGAGTTCGGTTCCCGGTACCGGAGAAAAAAAAAAACCAAAAAAGAAAGCACTTGGCAGGATATGCCTAATTTAAGTGAGTATAGGTATATGGTCTCAGTGAGTTTGGAATTCTTACCTTTGCTTCTTTCTAAGCATTTGAAAATTTTGATGATTGTTGATTTTTTTTTATTTGAATTCAAATAGGAATCACAAATACGTCAATCATAATGCCAGTAGAGAAATGACTCCTTTTCTAAAGAACAAAGCTGAAAATCTCCATAATTAAGGGGTTTACTAAGTGTTATCTATTAATACCAAAATGATGTTTGCCTTATTTTCTCAAAGTTGTGATATAATCAGAAATTCACGAAGATGAGCATAAAATCATATACAATTATTTTTCCTAAGTGTGAGAAATCATACTTTTCATTCCAGTTTTAGATTTGGTTCACGAAAATTTCTTTTCCTTTGATTAATTCTTAGTGAACTAATTCATAATGACATGCATTCAAACATATATAATGGAAATGCAAACGTAGTTTAAGCCAGTAGAAGACAAGATAGTCAATTTAATTTGTTGATTACTTGCTGCATACTAATGACTTTAATCTGTACCTTAATATCTAAAACAGTTATGCATCTATGCTAGCTTAGAAATCTATAATAAGTGCACTTAAATAATAGTGATGCTTTATATAATATTATTTTATATTTTTCTATTTTCAAAATAGGTGCTTAATATTAATCAAGAAAAAAATTAAAAAGGCATTTAACATTAAACTATTAAAACAATTTATTTTGCTGTTCTTTCCTCTGAGGAAGTAATTTTTTAATAGGTAGATTTTATAAAAAAAGAAAAACTCAGGTTACAGCTATAAGCAAAAGTGACTGAATTAGTTATTTAATGGCATGTTGTTAAATTATAGTTATAAATAAAGGAAGATTAATTCAAATTTCAAATGTATTTTAAAAACTATAATTTTCTGCATGTAGTGCCAAATTCTCTTCTGGTTTTATAAGTTTTATTCAGATAAATGGTTTGGTAAACCAACCCATAACTTTAAAATCTTAATCTTCATTATAGCTGAGTAATATTCCATTATACAAAAGTACCACAATTTTCTTATCCAGTCCTTGGTGGATAAATCAGACCTACATGTGCAGGTACCACATTGTCTCACTAGTGTAAAACCTGAAAGAGTTAACTTAAACTCGGAGGTATGATAGACATTGCAAAATGATTGGAAAATGCTCAAGGGTAAATGGCAACTGGCATGCGGGAAAAGAGAAAGGAAAGAAGGAGAAATTTTGTATGTATGTGTATACAGGATAGTTGACATAGTTGCTCCACTGTCTTCTATTTCTTTGCTGAAAGAAACTGTCAATGTGTCCTTGATTGATCAATATTGCATGTCTCTATCTGTTTTCCTGAGAAACCACTTTGAAGATATCAATATGTAATACAACAGGCATTATTAATTCCCTACCACTTTGTTTGTAACTCTGTATTGTCTGTACTGTTCTTTTGCTATTTTGTAAAAGGTTATCTGTCTGTTAATGTTTTCCTCCTTTTATTCTTATAATAAAAAATTTTTTTTAATCTTCAAATCTTTCGTAGTAAAAAAAGCCAAGATTAGTCAAGGATTATCATTACGTTTTGTCAGTGGAATTATGTGGAGCTTTTTTGTTCACCACCATGGAAAATCAAAATTCTAATGATCTCTGAAAAGCTCTGATTATGGTAAAAATTATAGAAATGAAACCTACAATCATGCAGTCTAGGAAATGGAATTATATTAATAAACTTCTATGTCTGGTCTATTCATACGTAAGAAAACACGATTGATAAACACTTGCAGCTGTAAGAAACTCTCAAAAACTTGGTATTCCCTTATAATTTGAATTACAAAGCAAGCATGAATTCCACTTGTAATTGATGAAAAAAGGAACTAAAAGTCCCATTTTGAAAGCTTCTTGAAAATACAGCATATGAGTCACATTTCTATGGCTGAAGGTTTTAAGCAGAGTAGCCTGAAAGTATGCTTATACCCTGAGTCAAGAGTGGATGTTAGTTATTGCTCATAAATCTCTATCATTTACATGGCAGAAAGATAGATCAAACTGAAGTTTATAAGCTTATGAAGTGTTACAACACATACTTTTATTCTGAAAGAATTTCTTTGACAACACTGTCATGAAATATGCTTTATCAGTTTATTCTCTCTTTTATTAGCTAGAGTGGCCCAAAATGGTTTTCTTGTGCAATTTTCTTTAAATAGAGTACCTTAGCTCTGATTGTAACAGTTGCTGATTATATTTTGCTAGAGAAACAATTGATTTCTTCTTAAAATCTTGACAATATAATGTGCTGCTGCTATGGGTTGGCAACTTACTTTTTAATTATTTACCATTTAAACCTCACATTTTCACCTAAAATTTGTTTTTTTCACCAATACAAGGTGAGTAAATGAAATGCAAAAGGGTTAGTGATGGGCAGTAATGGCAGGGTCTAAGAGGAGCAACAAAGCTTTTTACAGATCAACTTGACAGACTTCAAAGATACTGTATTCTTAAGTACTTATTATGTAGATGACTGTAATTTGGGTGGAATTTAGTTTAAAGAAATTGAAAGTTACTGACATTGTGTTTACAGAAGTTTCAAGGATTTGAGAAGTGTTTAAAAAATTACAAATTTCTCCTTTCAAATTTTGCTTAGGCTTGTTTGTTAAGAAAAAGGAAAAGAAAAAAGAGACAAAGCAAGCTCTAAGATCACTTTCTCCTTACCTATGAGCAATTTCTTTTATCTTTGCACGTTGCTTAATTGCTTCAAGAAATGCAAAGTGTAAACAACATATCAGTCATTAAAATACCTTTAAACTGAAGGGAACAAATCTCTGGGGTTACTTAGGTAGCAGAGGAAAAGTAAAACACTATGCACTTATTATTCAAATGAATTTAATGATTTGAGAAAGTTCTGGGTTAAGAGCTCCCTAACGGAATGAGAATATTTGGAAATAAAAATATACAAATTGTGGCTGAAAAATATATCAACAGATATTGTGTAAGATATTATGATGACAATTATGATTATCATTATGACATTGTTTGGAGACAAGAGCTCTCCGTGCAGTTCAGGCTCACCTCGAACTCACAGCAAGCCTCCTGTTTCTTCTTCGAGAGTGTTGCAATTACAGGCCTGTACCACATGGTTGAGCTGTAAATTAATATTAATACAATCATATTTCTCTGAGGTGAGCTCAATAACAGAAAATTTTGCCAATGCAACTTTCTAATGAAAATCTACTTGTTACTGATTTAATGAAAAATGATAACACAAGTATGAGCTCTGAATCTGAATTTAAGATAATATATATAAGCAGTTGTAATAAAAAGAGTAAATTGTACCACTATTGTTACTAGAATAATAGCATTTTAAAATAGGCTTCTTAAGATTTGCTTGGTTTCCTGCACCTATCAAAAACCCTTCAAACAATAGCTTTATTGAGACTAATTAGCTTGTATAAAAATCATCCCCATTCAATTGAAGTTTTTAGTGTATTTGTAGAGTTGTACTGCTATCTCGGTACTGTTTAACTTAGAATATTTCGTCACTCCACAAAGAAGTTACATACACATTACCCATTCATTACTTCTTCCTTTTCTTCTCAATGCTTAGCAGCCACTAACCTAATTTCCATATTTCTCAAGTAGATAATATAAGCATCTCTTATGAATAGTATCTCAGATATGTGATTTTGTATCTGGATTCCACCACTGAGTATATTTTTAAGATTATTCCGCATTTTAGGATGTGTCATAGTTCCTTTATTTTGATTTCCAAACATTATTCTATTATATGGATAAATGACATTTCACTGGTAGATTTATTAAGTTTTGAATTTAAATTGTTCCTTTTATTAAGCAAACTGCTATGGCACATTTGAAAATTGTTCATTCTTACTGTTGTGTAATTGTTTTTGTGAAGATTCTTGTCTTTTCATTCTATTGTTGAATGACATTTGGGTAAGTTTAAATTTTGCCCTTAGCAACAGGGTTGCTAAAAACCTCCTGTTTCATTTTATGGTGAACACATATCCACATTTTCCTCAGACATTTGCTTAGTGTTGGAATATATATCATATATGTAGGATTTGTTTATCCTGATTGATGGGGCCAAAACTGTATCACAGAGTGAGTGCTTGTGTCAAGCCTTTGCTTCTATGTTCTTGTAGCATGTGAAATGTCACTTTGAATGCACACAATTTATTTATTTTGATGGTTTACTGTTATATATCACTATATTTTCTACCTTTTTCCCATTTAAGACTATAGAGTAAGAATTATTCATGCTACTGTGGAAATATTAAGTCTGTTATTTTCAATTTTGAACCATCGTCTGATACATAGGGACATATCTGACACAATTTGTGACATTATGTGTTCTGCCTCCACAAGTGAGGTAGTTGTCATGGGTCCCTAAGTTAGTTCTCCTTAGAGTGTTTTTTAAAAAAGACAAGTATGAACATACACAGTTCTTTGGCTTCTTGTCCCAGATGTGATCCCTTCCTCCCACATTTGCTCCAAGGATTTTGATGCTGACTGAGATGAGTCCAAACCAAATAGGGTCCCCTCCTCAAGGATTTTTATCCTCAAAATAACTGTAATAAATAAATTTCTTTATTTACGATGATACCAGGTATCTCATTACAATGAAGAAAACTACACTAATACAATTTTGCATATGTGTATAATATATACTATATATAAGATAGTACTATTATCTTATATACACATACATGTTCTATTTTCACCCAATTTAGACAAGTTTAACATGGTAAAATTCTGACTATAAGTATCAATAGTGGAATTCCTGTTATGTCTCAAAGATAAGGCGTTTCTTTGATCTTAAATCAACTGTGCTTGATGAAAATAATGAATAATTTCAAATAAGGTTTCCTTAGTTTTTATCTAACTTCTTAAAAATATACAATGTTAATAAAACCATTTGCCCATAAATATTTAATTTCACTTGTTTCCATCTTATCTGAGGAAATTACAAGTATATATTATGTGAAATCATTAATTATGTTTGTGAAAATATACTACGTAGTCATGGAAGTCCAGAACTATAATTAAGAGCAAATTTCAAATGTTTGCAACTAAATATTAATAATATAATGGCAATATTAATTTTCTAGAAAAGTAGTAGAAAGGTCATGTACATTTCTACAATTTTGATAACATTCATATTTTTTAGAAAACAACATATAACAATGTATGACAGGGTCTGGGGATTTAGCTCAGCGGCAAAGCACCTGCCTGGCAAGCGCAAGGTCTCGAGTTCGGTTCCCGGTACCGGAGAAAAACCAAACCAAAACAAAACAAAACAAAAATGTATGACATAAGTTATAAGTATATAAAACTCAATATTTATAACAGAAATACATATAAATATATGTCAGATATGTAAGTTAAAGATTTATTTGACTTTTGAACATTTGTATACACACAGTATACATTTTGAGAAACACATTTTAAAATCCATTCAGACATTATTTTTAAAGGTTTTTATTATCATATATATTTCTGTTCTCAGTGACAATGAAAACTGATAAATAAAATTTATTTATGTACTTACTGTAAGAGAAATATATTCTCAGTGCAAGAGCTCAAGAGAAACAGAAAACATGAATTCTAACTGAAATACTGTATCACATGCATCTCTTTAGAAACCAAAGAAGGAGATAGAAAGAAAAGTTTTCTATGTATACTGATTGAAATCTCCATACTCTTCAGCTTTGTACTGGTGAGTCCTTACATTGTTAGTGTTTTATAGAGTCTTCAGGAGCATAACTTGAATGTATTCCTAACTCCCTAAACAACACTGTACATTTCATTCAGCTCAGGCTGCTCAAAAATCTCTTCCATTCCCATTTTTATCAGCACCCTGTGTGTCACTGTTCATTTTATCTTGCTAAGAAGATCCATTCTTGTTTGTTTTTTTTGTTTGTTTGTTTTCTTGGTTTCCTTCTTGTTTGTATGATGGTCAGTTGCAACATTTGTTCCCTCCAAAATTTAACTCTACACAAATCTTTGCAGCTCATTGCAGGTATTTTTATTCCCAAGGGCATATTCTTTTCACTCTGCATATAAATTCTTTTTTTTGCTTTTTTGTTTTTTTGTTTTGTTGTTGTTGTTGTTGTTTTCTGGTACCGGGAACTGAACTCACGGCCTCACACTTGCCAGGCAGGCACTGTGCCGCTGAGCTAAGTCCCCAGCCCTGCACATAAATTCTATTACATATGTGTATACTTGAATAGTCTACAGAGACACCCCAAGGCTTCAGAACAATAGGACACTAGGATTGGTGCTCTATTCAGGAGACTCTTGCTCCTGTTATGTTAGTTGAAACCACACACCTATGTGAATATGTAGAGACTGGAAATTATTTAATTACCCATAACAAAGACGCATGGATCCCAGAGGTAGCAAAGCCAGCATACAGAACCTACAATTTGTATATGTCAAAAAGTAGTAAATTTTGCTAGGATGATTAATTTGAAGATGTTAAAAAAAGAATAACACATGTGTTACTCTGAGAATATATCAAAATTTATGTAAAACTTCACTCTAAAATTTTACATTGCTTTCAAAATCTCTCCAATAAAAGTATTTAAAATAGTTTGGTGTATAAATTTTAGAAAGTATATTATATGCTTTAAGATTGATTAGTACCACTTGTGGTGGCTCACACTTTAGTCCCAAGGCTCAGGAGGCTGAGACAGGAGGATCACCATGAGTTCAAGGGGTAGTTTGGGCTACATAAGTGAATTTAAGGCCAGCCTGCAATATACAGCAAGACCCTCTCTTAAAACAAAACAAAACAAAGCAAGATTGTTAACTGCGTGGAATTACTGGTCCCAATATATGATGCTAATAACACTATCAGAAAATTTTAAAATAATGATATATAATTCTAGGCACCTCTTACTATAGCCTTGCTAACAATCAATGGATTAAAACTATATATCGCTTTTGTTATTTTATAGTTATCATTTCATGTGACTACTTTATGTTTCAACTATTATTTTTTCTGTAATGATTTATCTTTTCATATGTGTTTTGCACATCTTGTAATCTCTATTTTCCTCTGTGGTAGAATACAATTTTCCACGTATATGTAGCATTAACTTTTATTGTTGTAAATATATACATAAAATTTATATTCTTTATGTTCACTATTATTTATAAAATAAATTTAATTTTGATATTTGTCTAACTGTTCAGAGAAAGTCTTCAAAATTTTGTTTTAACCTCTTGTCATGGTGTTTTCTGCTCCAGTTCTTTAGAGCCACTGGCTCTTTTGTCCCACTGAAGTGTCTAAATCATTCTCCACTTTTTACAAAATGAAATATTCAGAGCGATGCCTTTGCTATGATTATGTAAGATGCTTACACCTTTGCCTTGTTCTGATGTATGTTTTTCCAGTGATCAATTCTTGGTCCACTTTTCAGTTCATCACTCCACAACATTTGACACATCTGACCACATCAGCTTCTTGGTGCATTATCTTCACTTGCTTATTTCATCTCACAAGACAGTCAAGTAGTGTCTCTAGTGTTGGCTCTGCCTCTTTTATTATGCTTCTAAATGTTGGAGTTTCCCAGGCCAGAGGATGACATCTTATTTTCCTAGTCTGCATTCACTACTCTATTCATGACATAGTCTACCAATGGTTTAAAGAACTTATTTCCTTCTCTCTTTCCTCCCTTCCTTCATTCCTTTGTTCCTTCCTTGCTTCCTTTGTTCTTTCCTTCCTTCCTTCTTTCCTTCCTTCCTTCCCTCCCTCCTTCCTTCCTTCTTTCCTGCCTGCCTGCCTCTTCCTTCCTACCTTGTCCCTGTTCCTCTCCCCTTTGCTCACTTCCCCTCTTCTCTTTCTCTCTCTCTTTCTCTCTCTCTCTCTTTTTCCTTTCCTTCTTTGGAGTACTGGATATTGTACCCAGGACCTTTGCAATAAACTACTTTCCAAGGCCTTTTTCAGTTATTTATGCTTAATATTCAGACAAGATCACACTAAGGCTCACTGAGTAGTCCAGAGAGTGTCAAAGTTGCAATTCTCCCACTCCACATTCCCAGAGTTCAGTGATTACAGGAATCTACCAACACAACTGGCTATGATCTTCATATTTTGTATGTTTGTCTTTATAGCTTAGTTTTTTTTCTATTAATTTGACTCTTAGATTTCCTATAGCAGAGCCTGAAAGAGGGATTCCCATGGAAAGGACTTACTAAGGGAATGCTGCCATGAGTAATCTCAAAGAGCTTTAGGGACAGGAATAAAGAAAAGAGAAATTCAAGCAAGGGTTTGTAACTCTAGCCTGACAGTGTAAGCTGAAACGGGAAGTTTGTTTCTCTTGGATAAAAGGGAAGTAGGCTATTGTTTTTCATTGGTCCTTACCCCAGAAAAAAATGTCTAATGTGAGTCTCCAGTAGCCCAGGGCACTGTAGAAAAGGAGGTACAAACATCAGTACAGGAAGTGCATGCAGCTTCTGGAACAACAGCTGCTAAAACAACACTGCACCAGGAAAGAGAATCCTAGGACATTTAGTGGTGCAGCCGCAGCTTCTGCCTCCATGCCACGCTGCATACGGGTATCTCTCCTTTAGTGTCTGTGGGTCACCTAACAGAAATCAGCTTTAAAATGGAATTTTGTTCCTTTACTTCACTCTTCCAGTTTAAAAATTGTCCAGGCTTCAGTAGTTTATAAATAGAATGTTGTTTTACTGTTACTTAGACCAGAAAACTAAGAGACCTTTTACAAATATTTTACCTTTTTTTCATTCAGGGTTCCTGCGAGGCTGGTCACTGAACCTTGCAAAATTTTCTTGATCGTCACAGTAGTTTATGACCTGAAGGGAAAGAAGGGGTAAGCATTGTAAAAGCATGCAATTTCTGTCAATCTATGTAAATATATTTTCACATTCTGGTTATATATATTACAATGGCAAAGACACAAAAGAAAAAAATGAAAAAAAACAAGCACGTCAAAGCAGAGTGTTAAATTGAGAATAAGTACTTGATAGGTGGGCTAGCTTATTCGGGAACCTAATATTTCTCACAATCCTGCATAGAGCACACTAAGAAAGACATCAATAAGGAAACATGCACACTTAAGTGAATACTCACTAATTTGGTAAATTAAGACTATCTGTATTTCAGTGCCAATTTCACATCTCTTTTTTGTAGCTGAATCATCTTTCAGAAGTAGCTGAAAAAGTGTTAGGAGCGAAAAGATTCCCAGTCAAATTCTGTAGCTTTTGTTGATTTAGACCTATGAACACAGTAGTGTGTTAAATTATCACAGGTAAAAGCTAGCTTTTTAAACTTTAATGGATTTTCACAGTTTGCATCTGAATAAATTCTTGCAGCTCTTCTGACTTTGCTGTTTCTCTAACTGATGCTGGAACATCTAAATAATACAAGACTTTTATCCAATGAATCAATGATTACATAAAAAATAAATGAGTGCTACGCATGCAGATACAGAAAAGAATCGTAATCACAACTTGGATTTAACCAATCAGGAATTCATGCCTAAATTAAGGAACTTATTAAATATTGCAATATAATATTCATTCTTAAAATCATATTTTCATTTGCAGAGGACAAAAAGACACACAGCTATCCTATTCTCTGCCGCGATTCTTGCATGCTTTGGAAGTAGGACATAATAACAGAGTTTTTACCTCCCTAAGACTATTTCTCAGTTGGCTGTTTCAAAGTAACCTATTTATTTTTAATGATTTGATAGTCTGTCTTCACAGCCTTTACAAGGTTATGTTACTTTTACTTTTATATTACTAAAAATACTGTTCAGCTTAAAGTACTAAAATCTCAAGAGCTGCACATGTAAGCAGAATTAATGACTGGCAGCGTGCGTCCTTCCTTTAGCCCATCCTGGAATTCAGAAGGCTGCATTTAATGGTCATGACTGCTGCTATCATGGGGTCTTTGCACAGATTTGCTGCCTGGAAGATCTCAGCAGGATGACAGAAATGTGTGTTCATGGTTGAACACTAAGAGACTTTAAAGTCTGTAACACAAAGACAGAAGGATGAATATATTTTTTTTCCCTTTGTGGCTGGTGAAATTCTTTTTATAGAGGAAATCTATAAAGGCCAATGTTGTAAAGTAGAAAATTCACCCCAAAGCTTCATTTTCTTCAATAAATATATTGAGTGATTAGTTATTTATTACTTTTACTTGCGTTACCCAAAGGATCTCAAGTTCCTGCTATTAAATAATTCCTTGACCTGAATAATACCTTCCCCTGCCTCATTTTATATATAGAGAGAACAAGTTTGAGAATTTAACTGAGAAATTGAATTTTCATTAAAATCTATATTTGCCCTTTTCTCAGATATGCAAAATTTAAAGGAATGTATTATAAATTATTATAAGACATAACTGTCAAGCTCAAAAATAACAATTAATAATATATATTATTTTTATTACTTTTTGAGATCCTGAAAATTAGCAAAGACAGCTAAAATTTATTAAAGATCATAACCCTTTTTCCCATTTCAAATATAAATTCAGTTAGTGCCATGAATTTAACCTTATTTTTTTAATCAAATGTTTAAATTTTTTGTTCACAAAAAATTTAGATGACAAAGATCCTTATCACATAGAAAGCAATGTATTTTATATTATGAAAACTTTATACTTAATTTGTTTCCTATTTTCCATCTATGATTATATTTTATAATCTAATTTTATTTTTATTTCATTCTGAAGAACATGTTTGCTAAGTATTTAGTTGTTTGAATGGGAAACATCTTATATAGCAACTTTCCCTTTAAGGACTTAGGCTTTGTCCCCAGGGTTTCCGTGATAGCATTATTTTTAGTACCACACAGGAAGCCCTCAGACCTGTGTGTCTTCTGCTCTTGCTGCAGATTGAAAAGGGCATTCAGCTGAGAGCGAAACTGCTGAGTCAGGAGCCCTGTACCTTTTCAGTTTAATTAGATGTTGACAAAGTTCTCTCAAAATATTATAAATTCATTCTATCAGAAACATTGAAAGAAAATAATTTTGTCTTCATTAATACCAGAATTTTCATCTGTCGTACTTTATTTTTGCCAAAATTGTAGTTTGAAATAAGTTTTGAATTTCTTTATTCATATTTGCGTTGTAACTTGTATGACTGAACTCATATTTTTGCTCAATATAAAAAATTTTAATTCTATGTGTTTTCAATGTTTTATGATCTTTGTTCAAAACTCTGTAAGTTGTTTAATTTTATATCTTTTCATATTAAAATGTTTATTATCATGTAGTATTCTCAATATCTGTGGGCTGTACTTTAAAATTTTTCCTAGGGGACGAGGATATAGCTCAGTGGTGCAGTGCCTACTTGGCAAGTGCAAAATAATGAAATCCTTTTCTTAGTTTTATTTTCTCTTTTTTCTTGATGAGAGATTTAGTGACTAGTTGTATCATCTATCTGTACTCAAGAAAAATATGAAAATCTTGTTTTAGTATTTCTATAAAATATTCACCAATATATTATATCATCCTTCCTATTTTTTATTCTAGATAAATTTTCTTATTATCCTATCATTCCTTTTTCTAACTTTTCAGTGTTTTCTTAGTCTTTTGTTTTGATTTTGCTGTGCTCTTTTTAATGAATTTTGCTATTCTTTTCGGCAGTTCACTGTCTTCACCTTAACAAGTAGATTTAACTTACTTTTTTAAGTTTGATGATTTTAGCTGATTTTAATTTTTTATTTTAGCTAAATAGTCTTACATTGCTGTTTCTGGAACATTATCAAATTTCTTTCAAACTTTTCTATGCATAGTTTTTCTTTATTCAGTCTTTCAATTAATGATTCAGATGCTAAGTCTCAGGTAATGTCTTGAATATTAGCGGTAGAACAAGTAGGAAGGAAAGTGAGAAATCACTAATCACTTCCCAGGTCTTCTAATTATATGTGATTCCTTAAGATTAATTCCATTTGTTCCATGTAAAAACTGCCTTTTCATTATTATACATCTAATTATTTTAAATGTACTTTAAATAAGACTTTATAATAAATGTTTCATCTCATATTGTCTCCTGCAAGTACTTAAGGATGTGGAAATTTCCATAAGGATCTGCTTTAAACTTAGCCCTATGAACAGATTACAAAGAATTAAGATGTGCTCTATATACATATCAACTCACCTTACTGAATATATTTATGTACTATAAACATGTACTAATAAGAATTTGACAGAAAAAAATATGAAACAATTTTAAAATAATTATTCTCCTTAAAGTTTTCATGTTTGAAGGTATAGCAAATGCAAAATCATTATTTGGTCATTTTTTTCTTGTCTTGATGATCAAAATTTATTTTTTAACATTAATTAAAATGGCAGTGAATTATACATTACTCTGTGTCATTAGATTATGTTGAAACC
This sequence comes from Chinchilla lanigera, assembly GCF_000276665.1. NCBI lineage: Eukaryota > Metazoa > Chordata > Mammalia > Rodentia > Chinchillidae > Chinchilla > Chinchilla lanigera. Next base: position 23,501,270 of record NW_004955404.1, on the reverse strand, counting down.
CATATATCTGAAAGCAAATTATCTCTCCTAAAATTCCTAAAAAAGTATGATTTGCCTGGATTGGTAGCACACACCTATAATCCCAGCAATCATGGAGGCTGAAACAGGACAATCACCAGGTTGAGATTAGCCTGCGTAATCTAGACATATAGTGAGATCTTGTCTCAAAATAAAGATAACAAAAAGAGCTGGAGATATAGTTCAGTAGTAATCTCTAATACTGCAAGGAAAAATAAAAATGCACCATTTCAATTCAAATAATCCAAACTACATTTAGTGAAAATTACATAGGTAAACATTAAGTTTTTGTTAAAGAATTAATACTTTTTTCATAATTTTGGATTATCAATGCTAAAATGTTATTTCATTATTTAAATAATATTGCTTGAAATATAATTTTTGAGGTGAGTTTGTTTTAAAACAGTATAAAATGTTAAGTGATGAGGCTTTTAAGGTTTGACTAGGCTGTGGGGGTTCTTCTTTTATGAGTGGAATTAAGACCCTTTTCCTAACATAATTATACTTTCAACAGCAAAATCTCCATTTATTATTCGTAAGTAATAAGAATTATCAGTACAGTAAAATAATTGTTAAAATTTATTTTACATTTAATTTAAAATTGGAGTAAAATTACCAGTCCCAAAGCAGATTTAAAGAGTATTCAATCATAACTAGGTGTTAAAAATTCAACTGTTAATTCTAAAATAAGTATAAAGATTGAAAAATTAAAATTTTTCAAAAAATTTTTTTGAGGTTTTTTGTTTTGTTTTGTTTTTGCAGTACCGGGAATTGAACTCACGACCTCATGCTTGCCTGGCAAACACTATGCCACTGAGCTAAATCCCCAGCCCCAAAATTTTTCAAAATTTTAAAATATGATATAATATAAATTCAACTTTAGGGTTAGCCCATATTTCTGTCAATGTGAATAATCTAGTTATTGTATTTGGTGACCTAACTATATCTTTACTTTCTGTTATAATTAAGGGATAATAAAGAACATTATGATAAACAATAATTTTATTAGCATGTATTCAACAGTCTACTCCTGTGTTAGTGACTATAAACATATGATTAATGTTATAGAAGCAGCTCCCTTCATCAGAAAACGCTGTTTTTGTTGGCTCTGACACATCATTTTGTCAGTCATCTCTAAACGTAAGGTCGCAGCTGTTATGTGGCATTTTGACACAATGGAAAATCATATGGTTCCATGGAGAAATAAAAAAAAATTTAATAACCTGACATTTGAAGGAAGGAACAAACCATTTCAAATACAAGTAATTTTACATGGATATTATGTGAAAACCACATCATTGTAAATGAAATAGAAAGGAATGCTTTTTTAGGCCACGTATACAACACAAACCTAACAAGGCCATCATTGTCGGTGAGTTTCCTGTGTGTAAGACTGATATGGTCATGAAACCTTGCCAGTTTCTTATAGCCATGCTAACCTCTGCAGGTGAAATTCACTATTTGCTTACAAAAGTGCTTTCAGTTGTATTATGTAACTATCTTGGCATTCTTAGCATGGAGCTGATATAGGTGCATAGGATAGATAGGTGCATAACAAAACTACAGAGAACACATACAATAAAATACAATGAAGAGCATCATTATGCTCTTTCAATTATCTTGAATTTTTCTTCTAAGTAAATTTCCAATTTGCATATACCATATTTGCTAAATGTACATTTATTATTGCTATTTTGCACTTGCTTAATAATTACTAAGCAGTAAAATTGCATACATTTCATGTTGATATCGATATTGCTTCTACTTTGTGAAAATATTTGTACTTTTTTTTTGTTTGTTTTTTGTTTTTGTTTTTTTCTGGTGCCGGGAATCGAACTCATGACCTTGCACTTGCCAGGCAGGCGCTGTGCCACTGAGCTAAATCCCCAGCCCCTGAAAATATTTGTACTTAAAAGCTGTAGTTCTTACAAAACCGAGATATTTAGGATATTACTTTTGACTTAACTTAAATATTTATTCATCTCTTAAGTATAGCTTTCATAAAAGGAAATGCAGTCATTGTTATTAATCAATAATCTATTATGGCTGAACTGTTACTTAAAGTAAGTAAATTATTCTAACCTCAGATTTAGTTAAAAGCACCATTTCTTTTGATACAGCTATATAGCCCAGTTTCATTGGTGACATTTTCATTACACCTATGAACCTCTGAATATATTTCCCAGATAAAAATTTAAAGGATATTTACCTTAGGTTCCTATATATGCATAGTTAGATAAGATGTTTTAGTCTATAAATTTATCAAAGTTAACAAAAAATGCATGGTGGTTTTTTAAAAATTTGCCTTTTACGCAAATTTGACTTCTTATTCTGTAAAATGTTGAAAGCAATGTCTTAACATCTTTTTTATCTTTTGGTTTTATTAGATCATGCCTGAAATATATATGAAAATAAACAGTAGCAAAATATAAATTTTTCCCTCATTTCATTCAGTGCAATATTTGTAAAAGACTTACATAGGCTAATGCCTGGTATTATAACATCATCTATAATTCCATCTTTCTCCTTTCCTCAGTCTAAATTATTTTGAATAAGCTATATAAAAGTCTCTTGATTGGTTGATCTGTTTTTATTTTGGCCTATTATTAGATAACACCCTGAGAACTACTTCTCAACCCTGAATCGTATAACACAATTTCTGTTTCTAAAATAGTAAGAGAAATTCCCATTACAACTTTCTCCTTGTAAAATATTCCAATAAGTTGTCATTACAATCAGAATTAAAACAAAAACAATTTATCCTGTCTGTTGAGTATCAAATGACTCGGTTTAAAATTATTGCTCTAACTATTGCTATAACTGTCCAAATGCATGACTAGGATTCAGAATTCTTTGGCTATGTGTCCTTGTCTCAAAAACACCAGCCTCACTTCAATATAATAGGCTTCGTGGAAACTTTGTCATACACTTAGAATTACATTATTTCTATTCAAGTGCTGTTTCTTTTACATCATATTGGTTTAAATTTAACTGCAGTTTCCTCAGAGAACCCTTCCTATTCATTTCAGCTAAGTCTTCATTAATATCTACCACAACATTGTTTTGTTTTATTTATAATACTGACTAGTATGAGACATAAGTTTATTACTATTCTGCTGATCTCTTCAATAAGATAGTATTTTCTTGAAGTCAGGAATTCCAGTTATGACTACACTATATCCCCCACAAAGGAACTTCAATAACATGAGAGTCACGGAACAAACATATATCAATTTACAAATATAACCTAAGAAAAGAGCAGTAATTCAATACACACTGGTGGCTAACCAAATACTGTGGTAATTAGGGGCAAAAATATTTTTCAACAATGTTTCGGGATGTTTAACTATTGCAAACTTCAGTCTTTTTCAGTGTTTCTAGATGTTTTCTGGTGTGTGTTTTTAAGTTTGCTATTTTCTTTTTAATTTTTATTCCACTGAATAACAACCAATGACATTTTCAAACAAAACTAATTGGTACAAATTTTTGTAAACTAGGAGATTAGTTATATCCATTTACTCCCAATTCATGAAATGTTATTTATGATGCTCACCAGCATAAACCAGACAGCGTTCACTAAGCTGATGGTCTAACAGTGCACAGTACAGACAAAATATCTGTCTTCATAAATATACTGTTGCAATAAGGAGAGAACTTCAAAAAATAAATAATTATATTCATATGATATGTTCAATAAAGTATTATGGGCAAAATAAGCATGGTAAATAATATATGGAGTTTTCTAAGAAAATGATTGATATTCTTGAAAAAATGAACTTTGAGTACTAAAATCTTAGAATTGGCTCTATGACCCTATTATATTTACATAGGAAGATTTCCATGCTACAGAGAAATGTGAAGGACCTGATTAAAGAAGATAGTCTGTTTCAGGAAGATCAAGGATTCCAGTGGTGCTGTAGCTCGTTGAGTAAAGAGAAGGCCAGTACAGTTAAGAATAGTTTGAGTCATGCTGAGTTTTGTGATCCAAGGAAAAGACTTAGGCATTTATTTTAGTGAGATGAGCAACTGTCTTGGTTACTTTTCTCCCATTGCTGGGACAAAATACTTTATGCCAAAAATTAAGGAAGGAAAGGTTTATTTCGCTTAGAGTTTGTGGAGCTTTCAGTCCATACTTGGCAGGTTACAAGGCAAGAGCTGCACATGGTAGAGGGCTACAGCTCATGGCGGCAGAACACAGCAAAAGCAACAAGCACAAAAGGGAGGATTGGCAGCAAGCAGCCTCTTCCTCTCCCTTACATATGCAAACTATCCACCCCAGGGTAGGTGTAGCTCTCACACCCATAATCAATCAAACTAAAAGCCTTCCCCATGGCCGCATGAGGCTTTGGGGGTACACCAAGAAACAAACCATAACAGCAACCATTTGGAAGACTTCATGCAGAGGACTAACATAATCTGAAATATAATTCAAAAGGCCATTTGGAGCCAAGTAGAAGAAGGAAACAGAAGATTACTGTAATTATCCAGGTGGGAGACATTGTAAAGCTTGAACCAAGGTGCACTGGTTGCTTCAATAATGGAATTTAAAGTGACTGGCTGTGAATATTTTCATTTTTGTTTCCATTTGTTGCGTTGACTGGTTAAGGATAAATGGGAGAGATTAGAAATCATTTTGATTAGTTCTGTTCCCATGCTTATTAGGTATCTAGCTAGAAAAATCAAGCACATACTTTCATGTATAAGACTGAAATGTGGAAATCTGGACAACGAGTATATGAAAAAACTGGATGAAACATGTCAAGGCCTGGAAGGATTACGTATGAAGAAAGAAAAACAAGGCATAGTCTAGTCATGATCCTTGGGGTGTGTTATAACCTACAGGTGGTAAGACATTAAGGAGTCATGAAAAGATATGGATAATGATGTGGTCGAGTAACAGTGACAGGAAAGAAGCAGGAAATAACAGTATTTAAAAGCTAATACAGAGATATTTTATGAATGAGTGTTTGGAATGAGATTGTTTCTTCTGGCTATATCAGAGAAAGTAAAATTACATTTACTGGAAACCAGTATGAAACATGACCAATCATGTAAACTATGATTTCCCGCTACTATCCTAGTCCACCTCCTGGCAACACTTAACTATTGCTGAATAGGTAAAGGAACACAAGTTCAGCAGTGGTGTGTCACATTAAGGAAGTGGAGGATTGCTTCAGTGGTTATACTCTAATAAAAAGTGTTACACAAAGGAGAAGCCCAGTTATCTTTCTCCAAGGTCTTCCCTGGTGCCTGGGATGGTCATGTGCCCAGCTCAGATGGTACAACAGGGATCATGTGTACCTTAACACTGGACACATATAGGTAGAATTGGAAATATCTTCAGAAGACCACTTGACTATTGAGAACAGCACATAATTGGGGGAAAATTCTCCAAGGAAGTGTAATGAGCTCTCTAAAATATTAAAAAGAAAAATCTTTGAGTTCACATAAAGCCAGGAATAGCCAAGGTGGAAATCTAAATGATCCAAGAGCATCAACCAGAATTCAAACAAATTTTTTGCTTTGTCCTGGAAAAAAAATCTTAGAATAAACATGTCTCTACCTAGGTAAGGAAATTTTTAAAAAGTCCTTTAGCTGCTGTACAAAAGTTTAATGGTTTTTTGTATTATGACTGCCCTATAAATGTCCTAAAGTATCCCTTTATTTTTCCATGGAAACAATCTCTTGATTATAATGTGTTATGTGTTTACTTTTAGCATTGTCACCCAGTTTTGTTTCTAGCATTTATTCAGTAACATCGCCAGGGAAGTATTGGAAACAATTTTATAGAAAGTATTCATTCCTTGTGTCTGAAGTTTAAGATAATAATTTGAAATTTTATAATTTCCTCTAATATTTATGGAATTGCGGCTACCAAAATTGAGGTCAATGAATTTCACTAATGATTGAGTTGTTACTTAGAGAACAAACTGGCAGCAAAAAGAAAAATAATGGTAAAATATGTAATTTGAAATAAATAGACATTGATGCACACCACATGTCCTCTAGAATAATTATACACTCAGAAGTGTGAGAGCAACGAGGCACCACCATGGGTGAAATAGTGTTTAGGGTCAGTGAATAGGAGCCTTAAAACATGTAGACAACCAGCACCAAAGGACTTTACATTGTTTAGTTTATGGAATCACTAATTTGTAGAGTTTAACTCTGTGGTCTTGGAAGCTAACTCTCATTAAGATCATATTAAAGAAATAAGTACTTAAATACTCAGAATTAAAGCATTCAGATCAAAAGTTCTTTTTTAATTAATTTGTTTAATTTGTGCAGTGCTGGGGAATGAGCTCAGGGCCTTTTTGCTAAAAGGAATTTTTCCTTTTGTGTGTGTATTTTTTTCATTTCCATTTAAGTTATAAAAAACACAGTAGTATTCTTTGTAATCTTCTATGTGAATGCTAGTTTATCATGTTATAATAACTGCAATGGATGCTGTATATTAGAATGTCAATACATAATAAACTTACTAGTACCATGTTTTCCAGTTATACTTTTAAAGTATCTTATGATCTTTTAAAATTTATCTGACAATAACAAGAATAAAAAATTAAAATATAGGAAATTAAAATGAAATAATGTTTGCATTTACAATCCCTTTATTGCTTGTTTTAAATTATTTGTCCTACTGAAATTAAAAAATATAGTCCCTCAGATAGAAAAGGACAATGTGGCTGTATCCATGCTTTTTGAATTTTGATAAAGACTAGTAATTAGGATTCTTTCTGGTGTTTGCAACTTTTTCTGTGAGCTTTGTCTTCAGATAAGGCACAGATTGGATTTAGAGAAACAGAAAAAGTTGAATTCCATTTATCCATGTCTCTATCATACTAAATCTATTACAATACTTGGGTTTGGTATTATTCCATATGCACATTTTGAAACACATTTTACATTTTTAAAACTTTTGGAGATCTACATGTACTTATTTGTGTTTTACCTGTTTAATCATTCTTGTGTCATTAGAGAGTATATGCGGGGCATAACTCCAATTTGTTTCATAAAGGTGCATTCTGTGGATGTATAATACCCATGTTTATGCTTTTGAATATTTCTATTGATGAATTACTACTTTTAATTTTATGAGTTTTTATTATAGTAAACAATGAATACTTAACAGGAAAAAAGTATCAAAGAGTATTAAATGTTTAATATTTATTGTATATTTATGAAAAACATCAAAGTTTTCAACATTGAATCTTAATGGGTATACAAAGTCTAAACAACAGAAATAAATTTGAATATGAACTACAACAAAAATAATCTTTACTTCAATTATTACACCTATGGCAGTGTTCACACATCACAACTGCACACTACATGAATACACATTGGTTGGACTGACAGCACATGTGTTTTGCTTTCCTGGTCTTTTGGCAAAACATACTTGACATCTCTCTGGTCTTACTGTTCTGTCAGGAGGTTCTTATTATATAATATGTAGTTAACATAAAACATAAAGTATCAATAAAATAACATATTAAGTTCTTATATGTATTGCACAGGTAGGAATAAACATCAACATTTTCACTGTTTACTTGTTTACTAAACCTAAACAAATAAAACCTAAGTGAACTAAAATGAAAATACAAATAAAGTATACCACAGAGTGCTGGGGATATAGCTTAGTGGCACAGCACTTGCCTGGAAAGCACAAGGTCCTGATTTTAATTCCCAGTACCAAAAATAAAAAATAAAAAAAAACCTACAAAAAAATCTACCACAGAAATAATCTTTGCTTCAACCGTCACACGAAGAGCAGTCTTCACACATGACAACAGCATATTTCATGCAAAGTATCATTTATATAGTTAGCATGTATGTTTTGTTTTCTCATCCTTTTTTGTAGGGCACAGTTATCTTTTTGGTTTTCCTGTTGTTATAGTAGGTCTTGTGATGCTGCACCTTCTTGTATAACTGTTAACTCACCACTGTGCTCCACAATTTTTTTGTGTAGTTCCCAGGCAGAAACATTTGCCCTTCCTCTGCTATAAATGATCTCCTTGGAGTTCGAGTCTCAATCCTCTAAAAACATTTCTCCGTGATATTTCGCAATTGTTATTTAATTTGTAAACTATCAAAGTACTTATGCCACAGACATTTAGGATCTAGTAAAACACAACCACTGGCCAATGCTTTGTGCTTTGAGTGACATCACATTTGCTACAAAATTCATCAACTCCATCTAGTTATCCTTTGATATTGTTGTAAGAAGTTACCATCTTAGGTTCAATTTTGTTGCGGTTTTAGTAGTTAGAAGCAAAGATGCTGAATCACTCCTATCCTTTCCTTTTGTTCAATTGTAAAAGTCACACCACCCTAATATACTTCCTAAAGCCACAGCAACCACAAAATACCACAATATTTTCATCAATAGTCCTGTATTTAGAAGGTGTGTAAGGTTTTTGATTTTTTGTTTGTTTGTTTGTTTGGCTTTGTTTTTCTCCGGTACCGGGAACCGAACTCACAACCTTGCACTTACCAGGCAGGCGCTTTTGCCGCTGAGCTAAATCCCCAGCCCCAGGTTTTTGATATTTTGAAATGAACTCTCAAACAATGTACAGATATTAGTCAAATTATCAGCTCTTTTTCTTTCTTGGTGGGTAATTGTGGCAATAATATCTAGCTAGAAAAATCAAGCACATACTTTCATGTATAAGACTGAAATGTAGAAATCTGGACAATGTAATTATTATTCTACAAACCTCAAGCCCACACCCATAAGTCTTTTGCTTCCATAAGTCCTTTACTTTTCTGCGATTTTTATGAGAAACACCTGCAAAATACAGTAGACCTATGATTGCTTTCTGTTAAGATTGTGAGGTGTCATAATAAACACATTTTTTAAGTGTGGCTATTGGTGCATACAGAATGCTTTAGTTCCATTTTATCATTTGTGTATATCACAGCATCTTGTGGCATTTTATCTGTTACAATTTCCAACTTTGGATGGCAGTGCTGGCATTCTGTCCACGAGGTTTCACTCCTGCCAAGATCCTCACTATATTTTCATACACAGTTCTAACACTGAATCATTCCATTCGGTTGTGTGACAATTTTGTACCATTTCAGATAGTCAAATATGTACCAACATTGCTGTTTTCTTTGTCATCTGAATCAGGGAGGCCTTCCTTCCCTGTATCTGTCATCAGTCAATTCTCACTCCATTTCACTATCACAGGAGCTTTGGCTCACGTGGCCAACATCATCATCTGTGCAGCAATCACCTAATGTGTCACATTTGACCTCCTCCAAAACCTGCAAATCTGCTTGTTCATGTGCCATTGTTTTGAATTGAGCTACTCCTACCAGAAAAATGGAAAGAAAGCTTTCTAGAAAACAAATCCTGGAAGCACAGCCATTGCTGCTGTGGTGCTCCTGTACACACCTGGCTGTTCCTCTGCCAAGCAGGTGAGTGCACAGATGGGTTCCTGCCGTCACCACACCCAGCTTCTGTGGGCCACAAACGCATTCCTTTATGGTAAAGTCTATGTTTACCTAACCAAAGAAAATTATGGCTGTATTTGACCTGCTCCCACCAAGGTTCAGGAAAACAGGCGCAAAAAACTGCTACATGGAACAATATGTGAGTAAAAGTCCCTTCTTGATACTTTTGCTCAGGTACATCAACACAGTTACCATTGGTTCTATTCCTTTTTATTTTATTTTATTTTATTTTATTTTATTTTATTTTATTTTATTTTATTTAAGAGAGCAGTACATGAGAAACAAACAAACAAAAAATAGAACAGTAGAAGCATACCAGCATCGCGAACATAAATAAATCAAAGCAAGAATATTTAATGTGATACAGGGTCTCAAGACAAATTAATGCAAATCAACACTGGTTGTTACATTGCATATGGCTATCCTTAACTACATTGCTCAGATTATCAGATGCAAGAATGACAGATTGCTCAAACCCTTAAAGAGAATAAGAAAATGATTCTTCAATAAAACATTAGAGATAATACAGAGTTTCACTAGACAAAATGGTAGGAGTTCACCATTGTAATTCCATTGTGTATTGTTACCTTCAAATCAGTTGCTCAGATCACCAGACACAAGCACGCAAAGTCAATCAGAACATAAAACATTGTAAGCATTAACTGTTCATTTCAATACACCATCAGACAACAGCAGTACAGTCATCACAGCTATTCATATATACATATATTTATGTTTTGCCTTCCTTCTTTCTTTTTTATTCTTTCCCTCATCCCAGTTGCTCCCTGCTTTGCACAATTTCTTTCCCTTTCCTATCATCTATTGTACATTTTGAGTTTTACCTAGTCTTTCTAATACTGTAATGGTTCTAAAACCAGTTCCTGAAAAAAACTGATTTATGCTGGCAAATACCTTTGCTTTCTCATCGGTCTTCTTTAACTGTGCCTTCTTCTTAGGATTTTGTTCTGTTTCTGTTATTTTCAGAATCTGTGACTTTTATAAAACTTACTTACTTTGGTTATAACTTGCAATGATTGTGCTGCAGTTTAACTTCCCAATTGAAGAGATTAAACATTTTGTGAAAGTAGAAATGTAGCCTTCATTTTGCAATAATATCTGTGTGTCTCTTGTTTTAATTTTTACATAATTAAAAAGAGCTGTCATCTTCAAAAATATTTAATGAAAAAATGAAATATAAACATTCCTCTCCAAAGACCTAGTGTTTTCTGAGACAGTTACTTAGTACAAAAGTGGATCTGGTAGACTTCTTCCAAATTTCAGCCTACACACACACACACACACACACACACACACAAACACACACACACACCAGAGAGTTACCATTGGTTCTATTCTTTTCATAGTCATATAATGGATCTAAAACCAATTCCTGAACAAAACTGATTTATGTTAGCAAATACCTTTGCTTTCTCATTGGTCTTCTTTAACTATGCCTTCTTCTTAGAGTTTTGTTCTGTTTCTGTTATTTTAAAAATCTATGACTTTTATAAAACTAACCTTGGTTATACACACACACACACACACACACACACACACACACACACACACACGGCAGATAGTTTTTTACATTAAAACCTAAAAAGAAAGAGAAAAGAAATTACAGGAGCATTTATATAAAATGATCAGTTGTTCAGTTCTATACTGGCTTATATTTTTGGAAAGAAGATATGACCAAAGAAATAGGTGTAGGACCTATCCACTCATGTTTTAGTTGATATTTAAAGCTATAAATTCTAGGGTAGGTTAAACAGGGAAAATATCAAGATATATATGAATGGATCACAGGAAAATACCTGTAAACATGCCAATAATCAGAGTTTAGCAGACAAACTTGAAATGAGTAAAAAGAACACCCAGTGATAAAAGAGGGTGCAGTATTTTCCTTAGTTTAAAAAGAAATTATTGTACAAGAGTGTCATAAAGCTCATAATTCAGGAGAGTGTAACTGGAAAGTAACCATTGGATCTGGCAATTGAAATGGACTTTGTTACAGTAATACTACCAGGTACAGTGAATGTTGGGCTGAGAGCCTTTTGAGAAATCAACATGGAGAGGTAACCAGGTGGCACAGACTGATAGACAAAAGAGGAATTTCCCTGTGAGGGAGTGCGCAAAAGTGAGTACCTCAGGGAGAAGTTATTTTTTTCTCTCTTTTTTTAAAAATGAACACATTAGATTATAAAATTACTGTACTTTTTTACCAAGTTTTTTTAGTCACTCTACTTAAAATGTTTATATTTTTTCTATATGGTTCTGAGATAATTTGAAGGCTAACTTTTTATGCCATGTGAGAGGATTTTACCATGTGAGGAGATTCTTTATCATATTTAAGAATCATATATATGCTTTTAATATATTTATAAGCTATGTAAATGTATATGATCTTTTTCTATTTATTTTGGCTATCATATTTGTCTCTGTCATTTTAAATTGATCATAATCTATTTAATGTATTTCTGATTTTTTCTGTCATAATATATGGAAATTTTCTATATAATTTTCTTTCAAATTATTCCATCTTAAAAATAGCTTCATTAAACTTCCTTTTACAGAATACAGTAACTTATTATATACATATATATATATATATATACTTTTTGTTGGGAACTAATGATTTATTGTTTGTATTGGATTATGTTTAGAGGAAGTATAGAGTGTGGTATGATAAAATTGACAGCAGTTGAAATTATTGCATTGTTTAAGTCATTTACTGCTGGGTTCTTGCTGGAGTGTCCCTGTCAAAACTTTGATTTTTCCAATCTAGTCCATGTATTCGCACACCCATGGATTGGTTCTATATCAGTGCTTTTAGATTACCTTCACTTTAACCTATCCTCTCTGATATGCAAAAGAATAAGAAAAGCTTGAACTTCTTTCTTCACAAGTCTACCTTTTATGGTTTTACTGATACTTTTATTTTAATTCATAAATATAACAGTTATTTCTAGACTTACAGGTTAGGAAAGCAGAGCAAAGTATGCTGCTTCTTCTAGTTTTTGCCAAATACAAATGTATCATCTTGATTCTCAAACTCTAGAGTCAACAAAATCACCTGAAGATATTGAAAAACTAAGGATTGGGAATCCACAGACTTTTTCTTTCTGGTACTAGGGACTGAACTTTGCCATGAAGAAAATCCCCAGACCAGTTTTGTTTTGAGACAGTCATGCTAAGTCACTGAGTTGCCCCAACTGGGCTCAAAAATTCAAGGGTCTTGTTCAACCACCCAGAGCTAATCATAAGTGAAATAAATTTCACACACATGTTTAAAGACTGCATTGTTTCTCTGCTGTGAGAAACTGAAAGTGAGAGTATGGCCCCAAATATATAATAGATGCTGGGAGAAAATATTCAACAAAGAAGGGAAACAGGGACGGGGAGGGGAAAAAGAAAGGGACAAGAAAAACAGAGAATAGGAAGTAAAAACAGAATCAAAGCTTTTCTAAATAAGGAGGGAAAGAGTGATTGAAGGCAGGGCAGGGAATAGGATAAAAAGAAGAACCATGATATATCACATACAAGTACAAATTCCCTCTAATGAATGTGATTATTACATATATCTAAAATGTACCAATTTAAAAAGTAAATTAGAAACAAAAAGATAAGTTGTTCATTAAGATGGCCAAATAATAATGTATCATTTATATTGCTCCAGTTGTCTTATAGACTATTAAATTTAATATTCTTAGCTAGATTGAAGTCATTGTTCACTAGAATTATAAAGTGGAGTTTGAAATTAATACTGGGCTTCTTTTTTTCTACAAAGATCTGGCAATGAGCTTTGCTCACTGATGGAAAATGATGCATTTCTAGTGATCTAAATATTATAATTGAGTCTCAAAAATCAATACACACATATTTTAGGTTGTTTAATACACTTTATAATAGCTATTTTAAGCCACAAAATGTACCATGGCTTTGTTTGGACAGGTGAAGAACATAATGTATAGAAATAAACATAGAACTGAAAAATAAGTAAATGATTACACATAGTATTATTTCTCTAATAATGAAATTATAACCAATGCAAAGTGAATACTCTTTAAGGAAAATATGATTTAAAAATCTTGGGGCCAGAGATATAGCTCAGTGGCACAGCGCCTGCCTGGCAAGTGCGCGGTTCTGAGTTTGATTCCAGGTACAAAGAAAAACAGAAAATAAACAAAACAAAACAAAAAAACTTTAGGATATACAAGTGGAGCACTTAATATTTGCTAAAAATGAAACAGAGAAAAACTAAATAGTAAAAACAAATGTCCAAAGCATTACAGGTTCCTCATCCATATTGCTGTCTGAATTTTCACCATTTAACTTGATATCCTCTCTCATCTCTCACATTTTACCTATCCAGCAAGGCTCTGTGTCTTTCCATGTGGAACTAAACTCATCTGAGAGTTTGGATATATCTTCATGACAGCCAAAGAAATCCAAAGTTTTAAATTTGACCTAATATATTTTATAAAGTTTGTACATTCTTAATATGTTCTGTATATACTGCATAAATGTTACATTATTTTATATCTTCAAAAGAGATAGGCATAAGTTTCTGAGGACTGAAAGAGACACAATACAAAATATACTTCTCATTAAATGAATCATTAGTGGTATAAAAATGTTCAGAAATTTTGCTGTTCTATTCACATACATTACGGTAAATTTCAAACACACATAAAATCAAATGGCGAAACGAACATTAATGCATCCATCATGAGGTTAAACAAATATCAAATGTAAATTTTCCCATTACAGCTGTTTTTCTTGTCCAGTCACTCCCATCCCACACAGTGCTTAATCTATCTGTAATACTGTATGTTTGCTTGGTATTTTAGTAGCATTTTAAACATACATTTTTCAACTATTGCCACAATTTCATTGCCCCGATTATTGTAAAATTATTAATGTTATTATGTTTCTGTAATTCAGCTAGGTAAGTAATATAGTTTTTAGAAGAGGCAGTTAATTACTTAAGAGTATTTTTAAAAGAAAACACCATGATACTTTTCAAAACAGAAGGGAGGCCAGTGAGAAATTGTAACAAAGGGCACAGATGGTAACCTCTTTCCTCCATCCCTATTATTTTTTCAAAACTCAGCACAGTAGTAACCTCAATCATAAAGATTTTGCCAATCTTTAGGGTTTTCTGCTTAATTTCATACAATGATGAAGAAAGTTAGTGTCAAATGAGGAATACTTTGGTTCATTTCTTCTGACATATTGGGACTGACATGTAGTCCCTCAGAAGTGTATCATTAATCAAGTGTGTAATGTCCAGCACATTTAATATTAACTACATACACGTATTGGTTACCTAAAGGTGACTAATACATGCTGAGCTGTGCTCCAGTCAAAACAAGCACAGTGGAATTTGAGAACATTTTAGAAAAGTTTTGCCCATTAGCACCAGAATTGTATATTGATTATATGTAGAAACACAATACATTCAATGTATCAAATTCAATAAAATGTATACTACAAATAATTTTATTTATTTCATTTAAATTTATCTGATAGTTACTAGCAAATCTAACATGACACTTAGAAGTTTAATTATATTTTTATTACATTGGACTGATCAAGACGTCCTTACTCAGGTGTTATTTCAACAAAGTGGACTCACTTTCACTTTCCTGATAGCAAATGGGGTCTATGATGACATGCACGTACTATCGGGCATCCAATAACTTATTGAAACATAGGAAATGATAGTACTGATGACATAATTTAGAAGGATGATCAGTTAGAATCTGAATATATCAAACTGAGAAAATAATTTGCATTTTCTGATCATTTACTGAAACAGCTAATGATGGTAATTTGAAGATGATCAGCAAATTCATTTTCCATATGTAAGGAGTTACTGACAAATTATTTCTAATTTTGTTGCAGCAATATGATCAGCAATATGAGTGAACATGTAGAGGTTTGGGTCCTATTCAGCTACGAATAGTCGATATCCAGACACTTGGTCCTTGTTGTTGTGAAGTATAATTTTTGAATGGTGTTAGAATTGTAGAATTCAATTTGTTACCATAAATTAGTGATGCCTGTTGGAGGAACTTAGACTAGGCAATGCTATTTGTCTTTACTGTGTACCACTATAATGCTGTAAGAACAGTGACTGGAGAAATATCAACTGTCTTCATTATGAAGCTTACTAAGAACAGAAACTTTTGTAACACTGCTGTATTTCCTAAATACCCTTAATTACTCACTTCCAAGTTGGAGAGTTAAATGCATGTTTAGTTATAACATATTACTCCACATCAATAAAATGAGAAATATATGTTCATGTTGAATCCATATTGAAAGGGATTTCTCAGTGTAGTTCTGTCAAATTGCAGAGTATACATAATTACCTGGACATACTTTCAAAGATTCAACAGCCTTTAGGTAATGTTTGATGCACTACATTTTTAAGAATAACCCACTTGGACCACTCTGAGAAAATTAGATAAATGTTGTCAAACCTGCTAATTAAGAACAATTTCTAGGAAAAGCCTCAGTTTTAATCAAGAAAAGAGAAATTATTTATCATTTACTATTTTTAATCAGAAATACTAAGGAACAAAAAAGGAAAATAAGAGCATTCCAGAAATAAACCAATTATTGAAAATATGCTTTCAAATATTAGATTGAATTCAGTAACAGAAAATTAGTATTCTCATGTTAAATTCACCACATGTGAGATCCAATGAAATACTGCATAGGGTAGAATGGGGATACACAAAGAAAAGAAGACCAGGTTAGAGCTTCATTCAGAAAGAGTATGTCGGGAATTTGTGAGTTGAATGCATACATGTGATACCAGTGAGAAGAGGAAAAAATGATAAGCACTGAGTTTTTTTGTCTGTTTGTTTGTTTTGTTTTGTTTTGTTTTGCGGTACTGGGGATTAAATTCACGACCTTGCACTTGCCAGACAGGCACTTATGCCACTGAGCTATATCCCCAGCCCGAGCACTGAGTTTTGGTAGTACTAACTGCTGTACTTTTTTAGATCAAGGAAGCAATATCAAAAACATAATTTTAGGAACAATTTTAATTGTTATATCACATATAAAATTCAGTTTTTCTTCTTAGTAAATTACAGTGGAAATATATATAGTGTCCAAAACAATATACTTAAAATATAAATACAAAAGGTTACTGTGAGTAATCTTTTAGGTACCAAAATGTGGGTAATCTTGTGGGTACCAAACTGTTTATATGTTAGATTTAAAATTATCTATTATTAATTTATGCATTGATTTTGTTTTGTTTTGTTTTGTTTCGGTACCGGGAATCAAACTCAGTACCTTGTGCTTGCCAAGCAGGCGCTTATGCCACTAAGTTATATCCCCGGCCCCAAGTTATGCATTGAAAAGTTATGCAATTTTGCACTTTACAGTAATCAGTGTGAACCCAACATTAAACTCCTACTCTCCCTCATACACACAGTCCCCATCTTAGTTATAGAACATTTAGCCAAAATAATGTAAATGGAAAAGTAGTGAATGTGTTACCTGTAGTAACACATTTCTGTTTGTTTCTCCTTTTTCAGAAAAATAATTTGCATATGTATTGTGTATTTGGTTTTCTCTTGACCTGAAATGAAGACACAGCAGCCATCTAGTGAGTGCACAATGGTATGATTTACCCATATTATGTAAGAACAGAAGTTATTGTGGTTGTGTGTTTCACTTTTAAAAATGATTGTTATGCAATAGTTGAATAGATCTATGAGGTATAAAGGTATACCAATTGGGTATATTTTTTAGGAGTGCTCAAATGTTATGGATGACACATATTAGGTAAGGACAAGCATTACTTGTGGCTATATTTTTCATTTTTTTTTTTTATTTTAAAAAGAAGAGAATAAAACAAATACAAAGATAAAAACAAAACAACAAAAACAATAAAAACAATACAGAATTTTACAACAAGGTCATAGGAAATTAAAATAGTTGTTATATTACATATTGCTATCTTCAAAGTAATTGCTCAGATAACCAGAAAGGCATGCAGGAGAAATGAAACAATTAAGCATTAACTGTTCCTTTCAACAAACAAATGGAAATCAGTAGTACAATTACACTAGTATATACAGGGGTAATTTTACTGTATATATATATTTTTTCCCCCGCTACTTTTCTCCTTTCCCCATCCCAGCTGTTCCTTATTTTTTTAAAAAAGATGAAGATAAACAAAATAATGAAACCAAGTTTAAAAATAGGCTATTAGGACAACTACAATTGTTGATACACTATGTATTGTTATCCTCCTAACAATTTTTCAGAGTAAAAGATATAGGCAAGATATCTTGTCTATACAATATTATCACAGAATTTTTCTGTTTAATAAACTGAGACTAGCTGTGTAGCAATCTTAACTATTTTGCATATACATATATATTTCCTGTCTTCATTTCCCCTTTCCTCAACACAATTTTTCTTTTTTTTTTTTAAGTTTCTTCTCAGTTGACAATATCTATTAAAAGTGATTGTCATACAATAATTGAATAGATCTATGGGATATATAGGCATATTTCTTGAGAGTACTTAAATGATATGAATGACACATTACATAAGGATAAAAATTACTTGTGGTTATGTTTTTCACATTTAAAAGTGACTGTCATGAAAAAATTGAACAGATCTACAGGGTATGAGGATGTGTTTCAGTACACTCAAATAGTGTGATTATCAAACCAGGATAATTGGCCTCCATATAACAAATTTGCACTATTTTGAGATGTACCACTAAATCCTGCAAGCTACTATTACCTATTGGGCTACTGAGTTAGAAGTGTTGTTTCCTTTACCTTGTCTGTTAAACATTCTGTAATGAGATGCACTGAAGCCAGCATGTTAGTGCTGAACTGATTAGCTATAATTCTGTAATCAAATAAGAATAACTTTGTTTCCATTCAGTCAGATGATTGATTGCAACTATCAAGAAGTATAACACTAACTTGCTTCCTGAAATGCCCACATTAGAGGTACTATCATTACAGTTTTGTTGCAAAAAATGTAGACATGTTCCTGATGCAATCATTAACTTATTTAAAATTTTGATAGAAACATTAAACCATTCCAAATATAATAATGCTAAAAGAGAGGTCTATAATGACATTGTAATGGAAGCGATGACTTCACAATGCTATAACAAATGCAGAATATTAGAAAACATGCACATTAGAAATATGCACAAGGTTTTTAACTCATCCATCTATCCAAACATTTTCTTGGAGGTGCTTTAATACCTGCATTCATAAATACCTATGTATTTTCATTATTTCAACATGAAACTGTACTCAGTCAACCAAGAAAATATTCTTATGCAACAGATTTCAAATCAAAATTTGATCATAGCTGAAGTTAATAGCTATCCTTAAGATAATAAATATTCAGAAACCAAATAGTTTTATTCTAAAGGCTGTCGTCAGTAAGATTACAAAAGCACTCTTCCTTGTGTCTAACAAAATTTTCATTGTACAGTTTAACAAATGATTATTTTCTGCTTTAAATTTACTACTATTAACGTTTGGAACATTTCATTGTAATAAAAAATTGTGGATCAGTCATCTTTATACATTTTTAAAAATTTGAATTAGCTGAGCTAATAAGCATGTTTGATTTAGCTAAATTCTGTTAAATCAGAGAACATAAAATGTGCTATGAAAAATCTGGCAAGAAAATAAGTTGTTGAATGAATATCAAAACATCCTTTAAAATCCAATTCTATTAATGGACATGCATATCGAGTACACAATCAGCTTCGTGCTTTGAAACAATGTTGTGTGGATAAATATTTGGTGATGATCTTTGTAAAGTATGAATAGATTTTATTTCTAAAGGACCTGTGTATAGCACTATCGTAAGTAGGTTCAACATTAAAAAGCATGTTCTTATAATTTCTTCACAGTACAGTGAAGAAATTAAGAATAAAATCTATGATAAAGATACACTAAGATGCTCTGAGACTTTGATATGTGTTCTTTGTCTTCTTTATGTCAAATTTTAATTGGTTTCATGCATAAATCTGTATTTTAACAATATTTACAATTAAGAAAGGTGGTGGTAAAAATAAAATCTAGAAATTTGCACATGTTATGAATCATATAACAAAGCAAACATACAAAAAGAGCATAAAATTTAATTTTTTTGTTTTTACATTTGAGCAAGAGGCTTAACAGCCAGAGAAAATATTAGCTCGGTCTACTATTTTCCTTTGACTTTCACGTGAGTAGAGAGTCACTGGATACCTGCACAGATTGCCTGCAGTTTTATGGAACTGGGGTTAGGGAATGTAAAAGAACATGGAGAGTTATGTGTGGAAAAGTACTGGTTGCTCAGACTGAATCAGTCCTGATGTTTTCCCCATAAGGAGAGCTCCAAATGTAGATACCTTGGATAGAATGCTCACCTGCATGAAAGTATAACTGGACAATGGATCTGAGTCATTGAAGGAAGCCCTACAGTCCATGAGCTATGGATGTATCTTGTGTGGGGAGGGCAGCTTCTCCCGGAGAAGCCTGAGGATGAAGCCACTGTCTGTAGCTTGGCACAAAAGAAATCACACAAAAAGGCTTTTGGCCATATTCTTTATTATTTTTATTCACTGCTTTATATTTAAAACATAATAATTTGTTAATAGCTATGTAATAAAATATGCCATATTGAAGTAACATTTGTCCTCCTCCAACTCCTCCTCAAAATTCTGTTTCTTTGTCTTCCTTCTTGTCCCATTTACACAGAGTCATGCTTGTCTAGATTGTTTTCAGGTTTTACATTTCTGTATACATTATAGAATGAAGTTCTCAATTTCTACAAATGTGTCTAGTGAAATATTTTCTGTTAGATGCACACAAATTTGCACAATGTTTTTTATTTCAATTTTTAAAATTTCATTTTATGCACAAAAGTAAAACAAAATTTCATAATAAAATAATAGAATATGAATAGCTAATACACTGAATATTGTTATCTTTAAAGTAGTTACTGAAAGTAAAAATATAGGTATAAAATTTCTCCAAATGATATTAGCATAAATCTTTCTTTTCAATGATCTGAGAAACATTAATAGCATAACTAACTCAAATGGGATCTTGTATCCTAAATCAAAGCTTAGAGTACAAATTTTAATAAAATTGCATTTTTGATTGATGATATAGTACAACGCTATTTTATATAATGTTACTTTTTGGTTGTACATATTTATGTATAGTATTTACTTCCACACTATAATAATCATTGTGCATGTTTGTCCCATATATATTCTTGTCTTTCATTTTTAGCAATAATACCTTTGGAAAAATGCTTTCATTAAATTTATTTTGAGGTATTAGTTTGTAACATTGTAAATCCAACAAACTCAAAATACTTTTTAGGGTCATTTACTATTCCAGCAGGGATACCTGACCTGTGTTGAACTTATCAAACACAAAGGTGGGTCTTTTATTCACTGGCACAAAAGTGAAACACTTTCTTTGTCTCTCTCTCTCTCTTTCTCTCTCTCTCTCTCTCTCTCTCTCTCTCTCTCTCTCTCTCTTTCTTTCTTTCTTCTCTTCCTTCCTTCGTTTCTTCTCTTCCTTCCTTCCTTCCTTCCTTCCTTCCTTCCTTCCTTCCTTCTTTCATTCTGTAATACATCAAGGATTATAGAGGCTCAACTGCTAGAGCAGCCATCATATAACCACAAGGAAAAATAGTATTTACTTAGTCATTCCAGATAACCTAAAGAAACTGGGCTCTTTCATTCCGAGGCCTGCTCCATCTCTAAATATTTTGTTATCTTTATCAGTGCACAACCTCACTGATTAAACCCAGGGGCATTTTCTTTCTGTTGGTTATTGGCATCTCAGGTTGATATAGTTATGTGTGCACTGTATTTAGATGAGGAAATAAAATAAGAAAATGTCATATATCCTAATAATGTATAATTTAAAACAATAGATTCTCACTCAAGGAAAAAAGGGCTTCTATTTCCAAGGTAATAATATTGAAATATGGGTATCTTTTTTAATTTAATGAAGAAAATATAGAAATATTTCTAATGTGCTGATGTTGAAAATGAATAACAATAATTCACAAGAAACAAAATTTGTAATCAATATGTGTTCATCAGTGACTAATGCATGAATAAAATGGGTGAATATACACAATGACCTCTCATTCAAACACAGAAAAGAAGAAAATGCTGTCATTTGTGTCACTATCAATAAATCTGGATGACGTTATACTAATGAAATAAGCCAATCACATGATGTCACTCAAGTGTGAAATCTAAACATGTTGAATTCACAAAAGCAATAATTGAGAATGGTTATTAAAACTGGACAAATTTCATTTGTTTTGTGGGGGACTGACATTGAGAGCGGTAGATCAAAAGATGCACAATGACAGTTGGATAGAAAACAGTTTATGACATATTGTGTAGGATGATGGTGGTACACGGTGATGACCTAGTGCACTGATGGGGGACCTTTTAGAGAATGAGTGCCAAATTGCAGCCCCAAACCCACTTATTTATGGTGAAGTGCCAAAGGGCAGTTAAACCTGCATACTGACAGAAAGAAACCAACTCAGAGTTACAGACAAAGTGGTAGGAAATTAACAATGGTGGTTGTAGCTCTGCATTGCTTGTATTGTTCTTATGCTGTTTTGTAAATGGATGTCTGTTTGTTAATATATTTTCTTTCTTCTATTTTTAAAGTAAATTTTAAAAAATTGACGAAGAAAGAAAGCTACTCCACATTAACATATTTTATCTTAAAAGAATACGCAATAACAAGCATACCATAGGTCATAACCACTGATATAATGTATTATTGAAAAGAGATGAGAGTGACTATTAAATATTTTCTTCTCAAGAGATAACTGTGTGATTAATATATATTTAAATTAGCTAGATCTTGCCATTTCACAAGGTATAGGTACTTATCAAAATATAACTTTGTGATATTATAAAATAATAAACATATTATTTGATCTGTCAATTTGAAATTAAAACAGACTAAAGGAAAAGAAAGAATGATTATATATATTGAAACTGCCTTGCTAATATTAGTGATTTTTCTTAATAGTAAAATTCCAAAGATCCTTCCAAAACATCTCAAAAGAGTCAATTCTGAATACATAATTCAGCAAAATACATATACTGTTCAGGCCATTCAGAATCAAGAGAAAATGACAGATATGCAAGACTGAAAGACAGCCATGGTATAGGTACAGATAACATAATGAAGAATTAAAAAGCCATAGTTATGTTACAGAGGATTTAAATACTCCAGGTAGTTGAGACATAAAATCTCAGATAAAACTGTTAATGATTGTATAATATGAAAATGTTTGATTATTACTTACATTTAACTTAATTTTATTTTATGAAAAAAAGGTAAAGCAAAATTTCATAACAAAATAATAGGAAAATAACAATAGTTAATAAACTGCATGTTGTTATCTTTAAAGTAGTTGCTCAGAATACAAGATATAGGCGCAAAATTCCTCCAATTGATTCAGCACAAACGTCCCTTTTCAAAGAACTAAGAGACACTAATAGTATAATTGACTTGCATTTTTTCCCTTCTCCCTTCTGTCCTTTCTCCTTTTACCCTCTTTAGTTCCTTTTTCATTTTGAGCAATTTTTTCCCATTTTCACAAATCTATTGTACATTTTAGACATTATTTGCTCTTTCAGTCTCATACCAGGTAGAGAATATGATGTTTACATATAAGTCTGTTCTTTATCAGTTATGTTTTTTTGTTTGTTTGTTGGTTGGTTGGTTGTTTTTTTGTTTTGTTTTTCTTCTGGTACCAGGAATCAAACTCACGACCTTGTGCTTGCCAGGCAGGCACTCTGCCACCTAGCTAAATCCCCAGCCCCTTATATGAGTTATGAATATGGTCTCAAGTTGCATCAATTTACCTATAAGTCTCAAGTATGTTCTTCTTTATTGCTAAGAAGTACTGCATTGTAAAAATGCCACATCTTTTTTATCCATTCCTTGGTTGATGGGCATTTGAGTTGTCTCCAAGATTTAGCTATTACAAATTGTGCTGCTATAAACATGGGTGCACATATATCATTGTGGTATGATGTTTTTAACTCTTCTAGGAAGATACCCAGAAGGGGAATAGTTAGGTTGAATGGGACCTCTAATTCTAGTTTTTGAGTGATCTCCACACTGATCAGTGGAACAGATTCAAAGTTGCAGACACAACTACAAATACACTCTATCACTTTATCTTTGACAAAGGGGCTAAGCATTCACTGGAAGAAAGCTAGCCTCTTTAAAAAATGGTGCTAGGAAAACTGGCTCTCTATATGCCAAGACTAAAACTAGACCCAGGTCTAACACCATGCACTAAACTAAAGTCAAAACAGATCAAAAATCTAAACATTAGAACAGCAATACTGAATCTACCGAAAAAGAAAATAGGTAGAAAACTTGAAGACATAGGTTTAGGCAAAGAGTTCATGAATAAAACCCAAACTGCCCAGGAAATGCTTATAACAATCAACAACTGGGATCTTATCTTATTAAAATACTTTTGCACATCAAAAGAAGTCAACAACACAATGAAAAGAAAACCCACACAGTAAGAAAAAGTTTTGCCCAAGTGTCCCTCAGTCAAAGGACTTACATGTAGAACATATAAAGAACTGAAAAAATCAGATCCCCCCCAAATTCAAAAACCCAGTCAATAAATGGGTATCTGAGATGAACATGTACTTCTCAGATGAAGAAATACAAATGACAAATAAATATATGAAAAAAAAGTTTAGCATCATTGGTCATTCAAGAGGTGCATATGAGAACACTGGGATTCCATCTCACTCCAGGAAAAATGGCTATCATCAAGAAATCAACCACTTGGAGGGTGGATTTAGCTCAACAGCGCAGTGCCTGCCTGACAAGTGCAAGGTTGTGAGTTTGATTCCTGGTACCAGAAAAAAAAAAAACAAAAAAAGAAAAAATTTTTTGAAAAATAAATCAACCACTAAAAAATGCTGGAAGAGCTATGGGAGAAAAGGAACACTTCTCCACTGTTCGTGGGAGTGTAAACCTGTACAACCATGTGGGAATCAATGTGGAGATTCCATATTTAGCTTTAAAAAGAACAAAAACATTAGTAATAGCTGTCCAGAGAATACAAAAACACGAACAAAGCATCTTTGCAATACTTCCACGTTTAAAGCCAAATGAGCATAAAATATGAAAATCATGGACAGTATTCATTATGATCCAATGTTATACTTATTTGAGATTATTTACAAATATAATGTTACTACACAGGCACTAATAGCATTGTATGCTTTTCATCTGTAACTATATGAGTGATTACATATATATGTGCACAAAAACTGTAACTTCTGGAAACATAAAAAAGAGCTCATTGAAAACATGACAATCAGTGTATATTGTATTGTCAAAAGCAACACAATGAGAAAACTTCTTACAAAATTCAATAGGTAAAAAGTAAGAGAAAGTCAGAAGTAGTTAAATTTCCCTACCCTTATCAAATTTCTCCTTCTATGCTACTATGTCAGTATCATAAATAAATAGTTTATGTATATATAGAGTTTATCGTTTACATATAGTTTATTTTGACATATATATAGTTAAAAGTCAATCAATGAATAATAAAGTTATGATAGATTGGTAAAATTTTATCTCTCATTGCACTAAGAAGAAATAATAGAGAGTACAAAATTAAATTAATCACATTTTTATGAGGGAGGGTTTTATATCTATTTTGGATTCTCCTGAATTATTTGAGGTTATTTTAATAAGAAATAAAATCAAAGATCTATTTTGAAGAGTAATAATAGCTTTTGATCACTCTAAATTAAATGGCAGGAAAAATTCAAATAAATGATTTGAAGATCTTCCCAAAGAAGTTGTCCAAACTAATTGGTATAGACATTTCTGTATATTTTAATAAACCATTATTGAGTGTAGTTAAAAACTGAACAAGGATAAGAAAAATCCTGGGGTTGAACACATGTTTTTATACAGAGAAGACAGAGACAAGCATAGGTAATATCCTTGAGAAGCAAAATCAATAATCTTAGGATTAAAAAAAAATGTTGGATGTACAGTTGGAAATGATTCTAATCAACTCTAATTGAATTAGTTATGATAAATTGCATTATAAAATGGCAGACATCGACAATCTGAATTTATATATTCATTTATCAGTTTCAAAACAAACAGCAGTAGCATGGAGTGGTGAGACAGTTACTGTATGTTCACGCCGGCCTGCACAGCAGGTAATAAACATGTTCAAAATAATTGATCAACCTGGAAACAAATATATAAAGAAGCGCAAACACTGTCACACAAGAGGGCCTGATGATGTTTTACAAACTTCACCAAGACGGTTTCTCATCTTCAACGAACATTCTATTCGTATTAGGTAAATCTTAAAATTCTTGCTCCTGGGGTGGGAGATCAAATGAATAAATTAACAATTATCTTTGAAAATTGTTTTTAACTTTGTGTTGTGAAAAAGCCCAAATCTTTGGAGAAACGACAAAAGAAAATCAAGGGCAGAGAACATCTATGGAATAAAAATAATCAACATTAAAATTCAGAAGAGTTGGGAACAGTGATAAAAACATATTGATCGCTGTTGCTGAGATAAGAGTCCAAGAATAGATGCTGAACAATAGTGTAAGAAATACAGAGAATAAGAATGATACAGTTTCCAACTAATGGAAATGTGGGGGGCAGATATGCTGGAAATATATATCAGTAAGTGGGGAGAGCTCAGTAAGCATCCAGTTAAAAGCAGCGTTATGATCTCTCTCCGCTTGATGCACCAAAATAATTTCCATATAAGTCAAGCAGATAAATAGAAGGAAATGTAAAGGTCACTATCTTACCAGAATACTTAATACAACAAGATAATTTTGCAAAGTGATCCAGGGCACTAACTATGGACAGATAAATCCAGAATAAACTTGAACTGCAATATTTACAAGCAGCATGGTCATGTAAAAAGACTTAACTATCTGTGTCTTTGGAGTTTCATCAGTGAAATGGCATTAAATAAGAATCTATATTTTATAAGAGATGCATAAATATTAAATTACTTTTTTCACTAAAGTAGAGAGAACTATCAAATGCCACGGTGGATGCTTGGGACCCCAGTACTCTGGGAGGTGGACATGAGCTTGCAAATTTCAGCCCAGCCTGGGCAATTGAGCTACTTAGCTACATGTCTCAAAATAAAAACTAAGAAAAAAGCCTGGTGATGTAACTCAGTTCAATGGCCCTGAGTCTCATCACACTACCACAAAATAAAAAATAAAGGGAAATAGTAAAAGAAAGAATTTTTTAAAAGTTTTCAATATGGAGAAATAAATGTAACTCCTGATAAGAGGTGAGAAAACATGAATATTTTTTTAAAAATAGCATAATATTATGCACAAAAGAGGTGAAATTCATACCATTAAAAATGCATTTTCACCTTGAACATCCATAAAAGTCCAAACATAAAGATTAAGAAAAAATAATTGAATATATTAAAATTCTTTTAAGAATGGTAGGGACAATAGCACTTTATAAGCTTAAACAGAAAAGTGTTAGATTACATACAAAGAACTTAGGATCAAATACAAACTCACTGAACAACTCTCTTCCCCCTCTCCCCACTGCCCTTGCCTACCCCCCCTCTATTGTTTTCTTTAAGCTTTACATTCTTGTTAGTGATTTACTTAACATAGCACGATGTCATTAAGGATCACTCATGTTGTAATGTGTCCTAATTTCTTATAGAGAGACACAGTATTTCTGCATACACATATTATTTTGATTTATCTGTTAATTCATCAATGAATACTTCTATTGGTTCCACCTTTTGTCTATTGTAAATAATGCTGCTTTGAACATGATTGTACAAATACATCTTTGAGAACCTGTTTTCCATACTTTGGAGGGTACCATAAGTAGAATTGCTGATCATATGGCAATTCAACTTTTGGTTTGAAGACCCATTATACTGTTTCCTACAGTGAATACACCATTTTATATCTTCATCAATTGTGCAGGAGGGTATTGATTTCTCAGCATTCTCACCACTTTTTGTAATTTTATATTCTGTGAGCAACCTTAATGAGTGTGAGGTGATATGTCATCTTATGTTTGATTTTTGTTGTTTTGTTTTGTTTTTTGTTTTTTGTTTTTTTCCAGTACTGAAATCGAACTCATGATCTCATGCTTGCCAGGCAGGCGCTGTGCCGCTGAGCTAAATCCCCAGCCCCCATGTCTGATTTTTATTAACTTGTGTTTTCCCAGTGATTATTTTGAGCCCTGATTATTTATCACTTTTATAATAATAGACTCTTTTTCACTCTCTCCCTCCCCGTCTCTCTCCCGCCCCCTCCATCCTGCACTCCTGTAATTTATGTTACTCTGTCTTCAAGTCAATTGATAATTTTCTCATGTGTTTCATCTAAATCCTAACCAGCCCATCAAAGTGTTTCTTCGTCTCTATAACAATGTTTTTCACCCTACATTTTCATTTAACTCTTATAGTTTTAATCTCTCTAATACAATTACCTATATCTGTTATTCTTCACTGTGTTTTTAGAGCTTTCACTTCTGTATTTTATGCTTTGCAAAATGTTATGTGTTATCTCACATTTTTATCATGCAGTTCCAGTACCTATACATTTGACACTTTATCATAGTTTCTATCTCTCTGATAAAACTAATTTTTCTCATTCTGCACCTTTGTAATGAACACTTTCAACATGTTATATTTAAAATAACAATTATTTCACCCTCTTTAACATATAGCTCCGGTACCTATGTCATCTATAAATCCAGTCTTTGATCAGTTTGTCACTTGGCCCTGTTCTTTCCTGCCTCCTCACACACATTAGGATTTCTGATGAGAATCGGACATCTTGTGTAGGATCATAGAAAACGAAGTACATTTAATATTTAAAAATTAGTACAACCTTACTTTTGCTAACTCTGTGTTGTGATAGTTTGAAGTCATATTCTCAGTTTGAGATAATTGGCCTCTGTTTTCTATTTATTACTTTGTTTATCTTTAGGGCAGCACAGATTTCAAATTGCTCTATTATTATCACATATTAGGATGTGGGCGTGTCTGTCTGAGGTTTTCCTAAATGTCGATTGACCCTTGTTATGGTTTAAATAACTATCCCCCATTAACTCATATATTTAGTACTTAATGCCCAAGGCATTAATGCTCAGGGTAGGACCTAGAGAGATGATTTGGTCATGAGTACAATAAATTTATCACTGGATGAATCCATGATGAGTTCACAGCAGAATGAGCTATTAAGGTGTGGGGATATTTGGAAGAAGTAGCTCGCTGGGTATCCCTGGTCCCTGGCTGCTTCCTCTGTCTGGCTGTCTCGCTCTCTCTCTGCCTGCTTCTTGGTTGCCGCAAGGTGCCCAGCTATTTTCCTTCATTCCCTTTCTTTATGATGTTTCTTCTTTGGAGCCAGTTGGTGACTGTGGACTGAAACTTCTTAAACTGAGCCAAAATAAGCCCTTCCTCCTTTATTCTGAGGAATTTCCTATGTACTTTTTCTCAGGAGTTTTGTCCCAGTGATGGAGACCTGGCTGACACCACCACAATTTTGGTCTTCTCTTTGTACTGCATCTCAGTGAGTACCTGTGGGTATTCTTTTTTGTTGGCGGTGCATTTTTAGCTAATGAATATCATAGCATAATGAATATATGTTTCTTGGGAAGTTGTTACATAGACACATCACACCTTAATTCCTCTTCCATCTCCTAAAAGTTTACCTCCCTGTTTGAAACGATCTTTTACTTTGCTCTCTACATTATTCATATTTTGGATTTCTCATTTAAGAGAAACCATGTGGTATTTAACTTTGTGTGGCTGATTTATTTCATGTAGCATTGTGGTCTCAAGGTATTACGCACTTGAACATATTTTTGCCGTGTGCCACTGATAGGTTCAGTCAATACTTTTCTGGTTTTCCCCGGGCAGCAGGGAGTGAGAATTCCCTGGTCTTCCAGGACTCAGGTTTGGGGAAACACTTTGCACTTGAGTCCCTGGAATATGACCTTATTGTGCTTTTTGTCTTCTAGCTTTAACTGTGGGCCCAGATTTTTCTTGTTACTCTTCCAGTGCTAGATAATTTTCACTTGCCTTTCTTTAGCTAAACCACATTGTTATTCTTGTACAGCACTGGTTTTTGTTGCTGTTCCTCCAGCCAGTCGGGGGTGTGACATGTAACAGATAAAGGAGTTCCAGACCTAGTATTTCTACCCTCTCACAGTGACCGTGGTTGTCCTTCTGCAGACATGATCCCTGAGAATAATTTTCAGGACCCCGATCATCTGCAATTTTTCATTCATCTAGGGCATGAACAGCAGTATATGTCTACATGTGTCCCCTAGAAGCAAGCACATTAATCCTGCTCATTGTTTCTATGCACTTGATTAATAGTTTCTGTGCACTGAGGAAAACTGTAAACCCTTAAATCTAAGTTTGCTTTATGTTTTCACTTTTTCCCATTTTAAGTAACATTATATCCAGGTTTCTCTACCCTAAAGAAAATGTAAATTCCCAAGAGTTATTTCCTAAGGTGACATAAATATAGTCAGTTCCCAGAAAGTAGTTATGTAGTCTAGTGCTGTAAGTTCCAGCGTTAGAAAATGGAACAGTGGTAATGCTCAGACCCACACACTTCCATTTGTTTTTGTGCTTTCCTTCAGAAGAATCGATTCCAAAGTGAAAAGTCATCTGAGTAATTCATTTATTTTATTCTTCAATAAACACCAACAAGTTTTCTACATGCTTGGCTTTAATTTAGTCCACTTATTAATGACTTCATTAAATCACATGAATTCCAAGATCATGTTCTTTCAGTGAAAAAGTTAACAGAGTATTTTATGGTTCTTTAAGTTAAAACTGCAGTACTACTTTTTAAGTAATTTTTTATTCTCTTTGCAAAATTCAAAGGGAAGTTAAAGAATAAAGTATGAAAATACACTTAGAAAAGACTCAGATTTTATTTTGAATATATATATGTATAATCACAGAGATAAGAAAATATATACTGACTTTAGCTTCCTGGTTATCCTTACCCATTATACTTACAGTATTTAGGTTGTTTCCAAGATTGAAATTTTCCAAACTGCTTTAATTCTTTCTTTTCTTGAGTTTTAAATCTCTTTGATAGTTTATTTTAGATTGAACATTACTAAACTTGGCATGGTGTAGGGATGTGCTGGGGAATGTTTATGGACTAAAGTTCACAGAGGCAAAAGGTAGAACTTTGTGTATTTTCAAATTTCTGTACTATTTGTGTAAGCACTTTGTGTATTTTCAAATTTCTGTACTATTTGTGTAAGCACTATTGCCATTTTAACATATTAATATGCTTTCACTGAATAGTTAGAAGTATTTTTTGAACTGTTAAAATCAGCTTCCTTTACATCAGCAGCATAATATAATTATTCATGCTGCAACTGGTATGTGTACTAAGAAATAATTAAGGATATTGGAAATCTCATTGTTCATTCTACAGTGAAGTCTCAGTTATCAAATATTGTGTCAGAAATTTTATAATTTCTCCCTCTTCTTTCTCTCTTGTCATTGCCTTCACTGCCTAAAAATCTGAGACCAAAAAACCATTTCCTGAAGTGATGTACATTTGAGTGGGAAGTTTGATTCCATTCTGAAAAATTCTATTTCACTTAATATTTAAAAACAAATTCAAACTAAATAACATACATCCAAGACATTATAAACTTAAACATCGTGATTTAAGTATGTTCTTGACTTTTCATTGTTGAGGACAATAAAAATAAATAGAATGGGTATACATTAATTCTACATTCATATATAAAGGAAAAAGAACTGTATAGCAACCTATAAAATTATTTTAAACAAAAATAATTCAAAATATAGATATCTTATATAGTAATATAAATTTTAAATAAGGGCTTTTAATACTAAAACTGCATGGAATTATTTATCCTTATAATTTCCCATAGAATTACAAACAAGAAACATAAAAACAAAATTATTTTGTTTTATATTTTAAGAATGTACCTGATGATTAATATAAAATGTAATCAAAATAATTAAGAGCTAAGGAAAAAAATAATAAGAAAGTAAAAGGAGAAAAATTCAAAATGACAAACCCAAAATATATTATTAGGAGATAGAAAATATAAAGCAATGGCTTCTGGAGCACCCCTAGATATAAAGGATCTGGGAAAAAAGTCAGTTTTCATTTCCCAGGATATATTAAATTGAATTTCAAAACATTGAAATGTCTGAAAATAATAAACACTATCATTTGTAAAAAAAAAATCTGTATATTAAAAAATGTAAAAGTAAATAATATGTATACTGAAATGTGAACATAACTTTCCAAGTCATTTAATCCTATACAAAATATTACTGCATCATAAATGTATTTTATTCAAATAAACTTAATGTTGATAGGAAAAGAGAAATAATGTAAAGTTAAAATTGTTCTCAAGTAATAGAAATAAATGCAAGTCAAATTTTAGAGGTCAGAACTGAAATTTGTTGTTGTAATCATTACTTATTTTTCAGTTATTCTTAAATGCTACACTTGGAAATACAGAGAAAGTTAGAGATAAATGAGCTTCCTACTATAATTGGCATCAATTGTCTAATTTCATATTTGAGGCAACTATTTGAAACTGAGTAATATTTTCCCTGAGATTTTTCTCTGTTGCTAGTAATACACGAATTTCACACTAAACAACATTACCACTTTTTTTTAACATTTTGACAAAGGGTCTCATTAAGTGGCTAAGTTGCCCAGGCTGAGCTCATAGGTCTAATCCTTAGTTTCCCATATGTATTTTAAATGCTCAGTGGAATGACCATCCATATTTGGATACTATAGGAAGAACAGAATCCTAGATTGAACTCAGTAAACCCGGGATATAGTGCAATAAGTTATGCCTTGTATTTTTATGGATAGTATCACTAACAATTACACTGATATTTTGAGTGATGAGCTGATTATTTTTGCTCTTCATACACATGGTGAAAATTACAGATCTTTTCAATATATTCCAGTTCAGGATCTATTAAATAGGTGACTACTTTAGATTCTTAAAATTTCACACAATGTCTTTATATGTAGAGGCTTATACATGTTTTTTATGAATGTTTAAGATAATAGTTAAACATATCTTCCAGAACTTTGGGAAGAATTTGAGAAAGTAGGAGAGGTAGGTGGGCTGCTTGACATCCTCAGAAATACATCTGACTACTGCAAAGTAACTTTACAAGCGAGTGAGCCAGTCTGCCCTGTCACTCACAGACAGCTAAGTACAAAATGGATTTCAGGTTAGCACTCTGAGATGTCAGATTTAATGCATGACTTGAATGGCATGTCTTGTGGTGCAACGCTACACGAGTGCTTGGAGTCCCTGACACATTTCTAGCAACGTGACTGATGACTGACAATGAGTTATAAAGAGAATTTCAGACATGATAGAAATAGGTCAGTGTTCTGTTTTCTTTGTGCATTCTCAGAACAGAATGGACATCTGAAAAAGAGAGTCAGCTTAATTTTATTATACTTCTCCTTTTTGAAAAAGCCTTATTCAGCCAGATAACAGGAATATGATGCTGAGACCACTGAATATGTAGCCTTCCTGATAACATGTGAAGAAATTCTCCTCCAAAACTACAGGGAAAGAAAACATTGTACAAATTAAGGTTTGGATTATAATCATTATTACATAAACTACCTGCAAGATCCTATATTATTGGTAGTCATTTAATTTGCTAGTTAACAAAAACAGAAAAGAAAATGATTAAATGATCTCAAACCTTCTTACAGTTAAAAAAAAGTAAAACAAAACCCCCAAATATTCATCATCTTAATTGCCTTCGTCCCTTGCTCATGTGGTTATGTTACACAGTGAACTTTCACCAGAACAGTTCATTTTATTCAGTTTTAAATAGAGCTCCTGCCCATGTGCTAATGCTAAGTATTTACACAAACACTGAAAATATGGTAAACTAAAATATTTCCTCTCATCAGGGACAAAACAAAGATATGTCTGGGAAAATTAGGACAATTCATTTTAAATGTACAAGAGCTTCTGAATCTATGATAACATTACACTTCTGAGAAATATATTAAATATAATGAGACAGTATCCTTAAAAGAAAGTGTACAAAGGCTGAAATACAAGGATAAAATATATTTGCTTTCCATCCACATAGAATTTTGTGTAATAAATTTAACATCCATGTAACACTCAGAGTAAACTAAAACATTTACTTTTAATGTTTAGTGATTTTCTTTAGTCATAAAATATCTGAATGTTATTGATAAAATGTAATGGATTGGGTATAATATGTAAGTATGTAAATAGCGATATTTAATGTTAGGAGATACTAACCAATCACCTTAGAAAAGCACCTTAAGGAGATGATTAAAATATTTAGAGATCAATCATTGAACTTCTGCAATCATCTAAAATGCCATCTAGTTTAAAGATTACACATGATGAAAAAGAAGAAAATATGAAATGTAATAAAATCATGGAAGACAAGCTCTAAAGAAATGCCTGCTAGTACTATTCATGAAAAATTAGAAAGTACATATTGGAGAATAAATCTTGTTTACTTGGAAAACATAAATGTATTTATTCTGAAAGCCTTTAATTCAAAATTTTCTTATCCAAATATAAAAATAAAGTTAACTTAGAAATTTGGCTAAGTATTTTTCACTGTCTAAATACCATTCTCCCCAAGTAATAATATCTATATATATTGTATGTATTTCAATTAGTATGTTCTGAGAAACTATAAAATATATTTGAAATTTCAAATAGTAGTCTTACTTTGGAGACTATTTGAAGGAAATCCATATATTAGCCAGCAATTAAAAAGCAAGTCACAAATCATTACAGTAAACCATGCATTATAATACAGGTAACTGTCAAGAAGGAAAGAATATTA
Source organism: Chinchilla lanigera (assembly GCF_000276665.1). Taxonomy (NCBI): domain Eukaryota; kingdom Metazoa; phylum Chordata; class Mammalia; order Rodentia; family Chinchillidae; genus Chinchilla; species Chinchilla lanigera. The sequence goes on along the minus strand of NW_004955404.1, from coordinate 23,466,812 downwards.
CTGAAGATATAAATGAAAGTAAAATAAATGAAGGTAAGTGGCTACCTGTCCAATCAAAAGTCTCTACATTTTTGGTATTAGTGCAGAGTTCAAAGGGATCAGTTTTTCCTCACTTGATTGCTTTTGTATGTCCAACATGATATAAGGTGTCTCAGGCCTTGCAACTGGGCAATAGGGAGATAACACCTATTATAGTGACCTAATCAAGTTTCCTACCACAATTTCTGCATGTTTCCTACCTGGGTATTTTAAACACTGTGTTACCAGACTTCTCATCCATTTAATTCTGCAATATTATCTGATAAAAGAGTTGTTATCACAGATCTGTATGTGTTGAAATATTCAAATTGGTATTTTATCATGGAATCCTATTTTAGTAATTATGACTAACATTTCTCTGACATTTAATCACTGTCAAATTGCATATACATCCCTGAGATTCAAATATTCCAATATAGATCAGAAAATCAAGTAATCGTCGTAACCTTCAATGCTATCTGTAATCTAATGAAGTCATAACACAAGATTAGCTGATAGATTTTTCTTGTAAATGCACTTATTATACCATCTTGAGTGTTAAACTTAAGGAGAAGCTAAAATGATTGCACCAAGAAATTAAATTCATTATAACTATTGAAATTCTCTCAGATTTCATATACCTTCCCAGGCAGTAAGCAAGGAAACTGCAGCATTTCAACTTTATTCTCTCGAAGACCTCACAGAGCTCCAAGAATTACCTTAGCAAACTATTAATTTCTCTCCTTTTCCACTTATTATCTTGTTAAATTAATTCATACCAATACATATATGAACTCAGTTTAGCATCTTCCTTCACCAAGTTTCTCAGAATCAGAGCTTGCATATCTGTTCTACATATCATTGGAACACAGACTACTGACAGCTACTGACACGTGGAAAGTCACCCTGCGCTTGCCTGGATAATGCCTTCAGCTCCTTCATCTGAGCTATGCTAGAGTACAAATATCATTGCATACATGAAGGTCAGGAGTTATCCCTTAGTGATCCAAATATTTAGTCCACTAATTGAAATAATTTTATATCAGAATAGACAAGTTCCTCCAGCTCAAAGGTGAGTGGCTGCTTCCTCAAGAGAAGGAGAGAGATTTGGGGTGGGAACAGGTGAAATAATCACATAGAGAGAGTTTAATATTAAGGCTATTTTGGAAATTTTGGCTATGGTTTAGAGGAAGCTTGAAACATCTATACTTCAATAAAAGGAAGTAATGTTTATGGAACACAGTGAGAATAGCATTAAGTACAAGACAGAATCTGTGTATTTTGATAGAGGAAAGTAATTACTTGGAAAAACAGAGAAAGAAAGGAGAAACAAATATTAAGACTTCCCTGCTTCTTAACTTCTAATTGGCAACCGGTGTAGTGATGCCATTTGTGACAGCGCATATGGGTTAGACACACTGTGGTTACAGCAGGTAACAAAGACATAAAAATATAGAACTGATGGGAAAATGTAAAAGAATACAGAATATTTACCTTTGTTTTCCTTTATCAACTACTAGAGCAGTATAAAACAGATATTGTATTTTAACTAAGTAATATGATCTTAATATATAATAATACATTTGTAAATGATGTCAGTAAATTCACCCTAAAATTCAAATTTAGACATATAATTATTACTGCATAAATATGACTCCATTAATTTTAATACATAAAATAACTAAGAAAGACTAAACTAAAATTTGAATGATAAAATAATTCATCATGGATTTAAGTAAAGTGCTAGGGTGCTTTTATTTTCATATTTAAGGTTATTAATATATTGATTATATCTAATTACATTTTTAAAAATCCTACCAAATGTGATTTAATATGTTTCAAGTGTCTGCAATACCATTAAGACTATAAAAATGAACATTACAAGAGAAATATAAAATTATTATAAAGTAAACAATGTCAACAAACAACTGTTTTATTCTACTTTATATTGACACTGACCTGTTGTTTTCTGAAATTGCAATTACTTGACAATGTACAAGTGAATTCCATCTCTTTTTACTTCCAATCTTGTAGAAAAATGCTAAAAGTAATTATTAAAATGAACAGTTTTCCAGTTTTATTCATAGTACATGGTCTCTTTATGACCATATCAATAAACAAACTAATAAATATATTTTGTTCCTTTTATTGGTTACTTTTGTGTATGCAACAAAGTTGGTTATCTTGAAATACATGTCAACTACGTAATATTACATTATAATTTCAGAGAGAATTTCTGACTTATTTTATAAAACCCAGCTGGCTTGAGTGTGTTTGTTTAGCTTTTAAGTCAATCCATATCCAAATGATCATTCTTAATTGTAGAAGATGATGACATCTCATCAGACAGAGTCATGACTGCCTCCAGTGAAGAAGTGCACTCATACTGTTAAGATCTGGAATCCAAAATATATTTTATTCATTCCTCACAGTGAGCAAATTTAATTATGTATTTTGATTCAACTTTTCAAATGGATTAAAGTAAAATAGTCTTCCTTAAGTATGGGATTTAGCCTTGAAAATCCTAGTGCAAAGAACTCAGCTTCATTATATGCGAACACAGACTTACTGACTAATCTCTAATTCTCTGCTTTCAAAAAAGAAATGAAAAAAAGTCTAAAATAACCCTTTAAACATCCACATCACTAGGCTAAAGTCAACTTGTTAACGTGTGGCTGTACAGGTTCAGGCCGTTCACTTATCTTCTGTTGTGCGACATCTTCGCTACCACTCCTACTATATGCCTCGTTGAATTTGATTTCATATCTTTTATACACTAATTTGTTATGGTTACTGTATTATCTAAAATACAGAAGTCTTTTTGGTATTTTTGTTTTTACTAAGAATCTTATGTGAATTTATTTGTCTGTTTATTTCGTTATTTACTCTGGGGTGATGGAGATTGAGAGGAGAAATTTATGGATGCTGCTGAAGAGCTACAGAACAGAGGTACAGAGCTGAAATATTAAAAAGAAATCTATAGGGAAAACTCTTTCTCATGAAATATAATATTACAGAAAGCAACATTTTCCATAAAGGGCCCAATTGATTTCTGACTGTCTTTCTTAAAAACATAAAAAAAGACATACATGTATTAATACATTTTATCTAGGGTTTATAAAAAATTGGGAACTACCTGTGAATTTAGATTTAATTACTTTTTGACTCCCATATCATAACAGATCACACAAATATACATACGTATGCCATAAATATAGCAGGAAAAAAACACTACAATGTTTTTAAATGATAAAGTCGATATTACACTAACATAAATCTGCACAAAATATTGACTGATCAAATACATACCCACACCCTGCATTACCAGAATTATATCTTTAAAAAGTACTTAAAAACTGAGACTGATGTTTTTTATATCATATATAATTAATAATTATAAGCAACTTTTCAAAAATTAATAGATGTACTTATTAAAGGTAGATACATTTCCATCATGTATTATTACACAGTTCTTAAATGAATTAAGTATTTAAAGTATATACACACACTTATTGGTTGAAACTTTTGCTAAAAGATGTGAAAGACCCTGAATAACAGAGTTTTACAATTGATTCTACTTTTCTACACATGTTTTACATTTCCAAAATCTTACTTCTGCATGCCTGCTGGCCACCATTCCTTTCTGTAACCACTTTTGTTATAACAATGTTGACAGGCACTCTGCTAGAGATATAGGAATGAATCCCTGAGGGAAACATAATTCAATTTCATGGTTGAGTGTTTATCTTGAAACAAACTTATTAAACAAGAGTAAGTTTTACAAAATGATTCTAATGTTAAAAAAGTAACCATGACTCAAAGCAAAAGATAAAATGAAAGGCAAATGTCTTCCTCTAACTCAGCTTTTCAGTAGCATGGGTTAACTATTGCTACTGCCAAAACTAATGTGAGTGAATAGAACTTTAAATATCAAATTGGAATAAATCCAGATTACAATAGTTTTCTGTTATTGCATTAATATAACTGTTTTAACATTCATTTTTTTATGATTTTATTTGGTTGGTGATTTGTTGGCTACCTTTGTATGCCAGTAAGATATAGCTGTGCTCCTCCTTTCACTGAAAAGTTATCATCAGTCTGAGCAATTTCCCTGATTGTCCCACCCAGTTGCAATTTTTGCTATGAGGAACAGACATCAAATACTTTTACATATATTACTGTAATTCCTTGCACATGTGTCTTTTTTAAAGAACATGTTTACTTGCATTTACCTGAGAATGTATATTCTAAAATCATAAAAAAAAAATGAAACAAGTATTTAGCCTTGCATGCTGGTGCATACCTGTAATTTCTGCATTCCAGTAGGCAAAGGCAGGAACATCACAACTTTGATCTCTGCCTGAGCCATTTAGCAGCCTGGCAACATTATATCACATAATAAAATACAAATGAAAAAATGCTTGAGAGGTAGTTCAGGATATAGGCTCTGGGTTTAATCCACAATACTAGAAAAAAAAATCAAAGAAATAAACACACAGACACAAACAAGAATTTTCATACACTATCATCATGTTGCTACAGAATTTCAATTACATTTTAGAGTTCCTGTTAACTCTGGATGAAAATGTCACTGTGGATTTCTTTCATCATAATCTATGTTTTAATTGATATCTTTTTGACAGTGATTAATTCAGAAATAAAACATACTCAGTTTATTTCTGACAAAAATATGAATGTATGCAATATTAAAAAGTTCCTAAAATCATCTAGATAATTCAGTAGTAGTTTATACATATTTTCTTATTTTTAAGACATTTATAAACATTTAATTGTTTATTTCTCAGCTTGTTACTTGTGACAGTGGAACATTAACTTGTAACTTGGCATTTTCTGCATGTTAAGTTCAAAAACTTTTATTGTTAGCTCCTGTGAACAAATGGAAAAGCCAGATTGTGCAGGGGAAGAAGTCAAAATATCATTACAGGGTTGTTAAAACTTCAACTAATTCAATGAAAAGCTAATGTATTTTAACCATTTCTATAGGAATTGTCTGAATATGGCTGAAAATATAAAACTATTATATTATTACTTTGCTCATTCCCTAAACTTGAACTGTCAAGAAAAGCAAGAGATTCTATATCACTTTCCATGCTTAGGACTTGAGAGTAAAATAATAATTGTTGAAATATTATCTCGGGATTTCTGAACAGCCATGTAAGAAATCCAAAGACCTAAGCTTGTAATTCTCAAGACTCCAGTAATCAGCCTTCTGAGAGAGAATACTGGTTATGTATAGCTTTCTACCAGTCTTTGCCAGACATCTAGATAGACAAGGGAAGCAATTTCAAATTTAACAGAGCTGTCTTCATACTAGCTAATCACACTGAATGCTTTTAGTCAACCCAACATGTAGCAAGTCTATCAAAACTGACTACAACTTAAATTACATACATATAAACATTAAATTAACTAGCTTTCAAGTCTCTACATTATGAAGCCATTTATAATAAAATATAAATGTAGACCATTTTAGCTACACTAAAAACACTGTTCACATCTTCGATTCCTACAGATAATAATTTATTGCAAATAGTAACTGGTTAGTTGAAAAGGTATTCTCCATAAGATTGTATTTGTCCATGTATTATTAATTCATTTCTAAAAGCAAATTCAGTTGTATTTTATATTAAGAGAAATACTAACTGCAGTATACTATGTAAAATATTAAAGTCATAAATATAAGGAGATTAAAGTTAAAATTTTGTTGCCAGAGTTTAAGAAATTATCAATAAAATGATGTATTTCAATTTATATTTGTTAATATACTTAAAGGGATCACAGAAAAACATTTCACATATTAAGAAATTACAAACAAACACACTATTAGTTTACTTCATCATGAATCTGGAAGGCACAAAGTATGCCAGACTATTCTTCCAGTGACTACGCATACCAAATAACTTTCAATTAAATAAAACACACAAAATTAGAAGAGTTGCTATGGTATGAAGGACGTTCCAGCCAAGAAAAAATAAATCCTTTATTATATTTGGTATATCTTTTACTCTGCAATAGAACTATTCAATAAAACACTAGAATAACTTGATATTTTAAAACGTAACCTTTAGTTTTATTATGTTTTGCATGCTGTCTACAAAGATAGACTATCAATATGTGTATCTGTGTGTACTTGTGTGTCTACAGTAATGCTATGTAAAATAAATGAGAGATTTTCTTTACTGTATCAGGCAATCCTTTTCTCAAGAATGAAATAGCTGAAAAGAATATAGAGGATGAAGTTCAGTCTTTCAACTTAGAACAAAAGTAAGATAAAGTTATTTTGTGTCTTTGCGTGTATGGTTTCCCTAATGCACAAAGAAGTGATAATGATTGATCTATTGTTTAATAACCTCAAGACTTAGGCTGGAGCAACACGAGGCAAGCCTTGCTAACCTGGACTATGATATTCTAGCCCCTTACTTCAGAATATAAGAACTAAGTCGTTAGCATGCTATCCTACCCTGCTTAGATTAAGGTTGAAAGGGCAGATTAAAAGTTAAGATGCTGTAAGTTTATTGGTTTGAAAGATACAACTTTTACACTTAAATCTTCAAATGATAGGATTTTAAAGTATCTTCCAGCGTAAGAAATAGTAATATAAGAGATACAAGGAAATCTTATTTAATAATTCTGTGGATGTTTTCTTCCCATTCATCTTCCAGCTTTCATTTCTCCTTACACTAGTATACACTAAAATTTAAATTCAAAACCTCAAAATTAAGCAAGCTAGTACAAGAAGATGCTTATAAATACCTAGTTCACTATTTTATCACATATAGAAGTTTAAATTTAAGCCCCTATGACGAGTATTGTTTTCATTATTTCAATTTTTACTTTTACATTTAGATGTTTAAAATTGTTTTATTTCTCTATAGAATGCTTTTAACCCTTAGGAAAACTTTATGGAGATTGGTATTAAGTATATTTTCTTGATGTTCCTCACACATGTTAAAATAGTTTCCTTTGAATGTGTTGCATAGGGTGAAAGTGATCTAATTGAATTTGTTTCCTCTTCTCACAAAAGTAGAAAGAATTTGCAAATCTGTTTGATGTTAATCACTTTACCTTCAAATAAAGGCTGTGTTAACAGAATACCAAAGTGACTGAGCCTCAAGTTAATTTATTTAGGGAGTTACTATATGATGAAATTCCTATCTTATAGTTTTATGGCTTCCCAAAATAAATGTCAGAGAAAGCTTGAAAATTAGATGAGACGATTTATGAAGCCATTTTATTGACTTGGAAATGGGGGTGGTGAGATGAAATTAAATTATCTTAGTTATAAATTTAGTGATTACTTAGGAAAAATAAAAATTGGTCATCATAATTCATAGAATATATTCATTATTAATTAATATATCCAATTATATTAGGTTCCAACCTTGTTCTAAGTTTAATAGGGCCTTGAAAATGAGAAAGAGATTTTTGCTAACTTTTTAAAAGGTGGAGATACATTTTATAAATAGGATAGAAAAGTACACCATAAAATTTCAAAGAAGCATTTTTTTCAAAAGGTCTCATAAAGCATGTCTGTATTTATTTGAGCTTTGAAAGATGAACAAAATTTTGTTGGTAAGAAATGCTGACAAATGCCATAAACAAAATTAAATATAAATTATGCTGCTACTACAGGTCAGTCAGTTTCGTCAAAGAAAAATGGTCACAAACAAAGAAATACATCTATTTCAGATTGCATGTAGCATGTTGTAAATATAAGGGGTTTTCAGTTTACAGTCATTGGTTTTACAAGTATGAGACACAAATTGTGTCAACACTTATGCTTAATATTTCAAAATTTAGTGGATTTTTATCTTTAGCAGTTATAGATCAGGCTGTTTTCCATTAATGAAGTGATTTCTAAATTATTTCTCTGAGTTTTCAGTTAATTGAAAGTATGCAAAGCAAGTTAAATTTTATATTTTAGAATTAACTCACTCATTAAACAGGATATATAATAGTTTTCCTTGTCTCATGGATTCTTTATATTTCTTCATGAATAATGAAGTGTAGACTGATGCACGTATAGAAAACAGTGAAAGTAAAACATCGCAAAAAGTATTATATTATTTCAAGCTATTCATTGCATTGCAACTACTTTTTTATACAATAAGGGAAATACCAATGAGCCAGCTTTTCTTACGTTTCTCACAAAACTTTTTTCCAGTATTTATTGTTTATTATACTATATTTGACTTTTGCTGATTTTTAATCTAATATTTTGCAATTTTTTCAGAACGTAGAAAATATTAAGAACAAATATATTTTTAATTGCACAGTAAAATTGTTAGAACACTAGCAAATGTGTCTGGCAAAGTTAGAAGTGTCTCCTAAAATTAACATTCAAACAAGAATTTGGAGTACTCAGTAAAAAAGACTATGCATGATAATTTGATCAATTTCCAAAAATCTTCCTTTATATCAAGATCTTTATTCAGCATATTTTGTGTCATAAATTAATAAGTTTGAATAATAATTACAGTTCAGTTTTTTCCTAAAGCTAGATTCACAAACTTGACCTCCATAGTCATATATATGGCATGTATTTGGTGATCTGAGCTTTTCTATAAACAAGTCATCAGAAGAGCTTCAGAAAAAAAAATACTCTAAAATTTTACTTAAAGGCCATATGAGATTTTAAATGGCTTTCTCAGAAGCCAGTATATTGTTAATTAACAGTATATTATTTCAACACATAAATTTTGTAGTTATCAAGAAAAGGAGCTATTAGCAACTTACAAATTGAAAGGCTACCAAATTAATTTTTTCAAAATTTTGTTGAATGAATAAGTTCTAGAGGAGAAAATATCAACATTAATCATATTTAAGTCACAATGTGTTCACTTTTTTATTCTCTGGTACTATGGTAATTTGTTGAGTAATTTAAATATTTAACTAAAATAAATTGACACAAAGTGAAAGTATTCTCCCATATATTACTCTCTATTTTTTATTTACAAGCACCACCATACATAAATGAATTTAATCATTTCTTTTAACTTGGAAAATGCAGACTAACAAAATCAAGATTTTTCAGTTTGTTCAGGGTTCACTACCAATATACCATTAACTCTGAAACTTACTATCTACACAAATTTATTTCTTACAATATGGAGACTGAGAGGGCAATATCAAATCCTAGACTAATTCGTTTTCATCAAAGAGGTGACTTGTTATAGAGAAAAGTTTGTGACAATATCTATATGTGGCAAGGAGAACAATTAGCTCTCTTTGGCGCTTTTCATTTTCATAAATGTACTAACCACATTCATGAAAGTTCTGCCCTCATGACCTAATCACCCCCGAAATTCTCCACTTCATAATATCATCAATCTGGACTGAGGATTTTAACATATGTATGTCATACAGGCACAGATATTCAGAAAATTTTAAAATAATTCAGACAACTTTATTTTTTATTTATTTATTTATTTTTTTTTTCTTTTTTCTCCGATACTGGGAACCGAACTCACAACCTTGCACTTGCCAGGCAGGCGCTTTGCCGCTGAGCTAAATCCCCATCCCTAGACAACTTTAAAATAATTAAGCAGAAACATTAATGACAGTAGGGAAAATATTCATTCAATGTTTCCTACGTGATGAAAAATATCCTGATATTTAAATTTCTGAACACATTTTAGTGAGATCCAATCATTCAATCTAAGAATTTTAAGAAATTTTGCAGTGTTTTCCAAACGAAGCAGGTTATTAAACCACACCATTATCAATTGCATGTAATACTGTTACTTCATACCCAAATGTTCAACTTTTTAGTGATCAACTCTTTTTTGCCAGCATTATTTCAGAATTTGAACTCACGACAGAACATAAAACAAGTATAACACTTACTTTTCATGACAGTCACATTCTACCTGTGGAGATTATAGAATTATTGTGCTCAATTTCAGAGAAGATAGTAGAGAGAGTAAAGCAGGGTAAGATGGGTGTACAGTTCTAGGACATAGGAGTTGGTCCAATTTCGGAACGGACAGTTTAGGTTGTAAAGGTGACATTTATCCAATGGATTAAAGAATGTGAAAAATAGATTCATGTAAAGGAATAGCATAAAGACCAGAACCAAAAAAAATCAGAGTCTACATTTACATGAAATATTCTGACATACATTGCGTCTGGGACATAAATGAAGAGAAGGAATAAAAATGAGAAATGAAGTCAGGGAGGCTGTGAGAGAAATTTTTAGACCACTGTGGAAATAATTTAATTTACTTTAGACTATATTGATGAGGTAAACTTTACCTTTATTAAGGTAAAGAGGATGTCTGGTTTTTGTTTGGAAAATGTATTGGGAAAGTTGAGGGATAACGATGACAGTTGAAAGGCTGGGGCAGTTCCAGTCATTCAGGTGAGAGATAATGATGGCTTCAATTATGATGCTTGTAATGACAGTGTTGAAAAGTGGGCGTGTCCCGAATGTATTCTTTAAATAGAGCCAATCTAAATTCCTGATGGGTTTATGAATAAAAGTAACTTTAATTTTAGTCCCAAACTTGAGCAACTGAAAATATATAATTTTCATTAACTGAGATGGATTAAGCCACTGGTGGAGGGGTGAGGCAGTTTTAAGTGACCGGTACTTCAAGCTTGGAAATTTTATTACCTTGTTAGATGTCTATATATAAAAACTACTGAGATAGGGGCTGGGGATTTAGCTCAGCAGCAAAAGTGCCTGCCTGGCAAGCGCAAGGTCATAAGTTCGGTTCCCGGTACCGGAGAAAAAACAAAACAAAACAAAAAAAAATTACTGAGATGTTGGTAGATAAGGTAGAAATCTTGCAATGATCACATCATTTTACTTTGAAATCCAAGTAGAAACATGTTTAGAAAGGTTAAGTTCCCTTGTTATTAGCCAAAGTAAACAAAATCCTTAGTGCTCTATATAGAACATCCAAAATCTAACCATCTTGAAATAATATGCTTTATTTAGCTTTTTGGGTAATCATTCAGCAATGTCTCTTTGTCACTGCGATCAGAAATCCACCTGCAGGGCTGGGGATTTAGCTCAGTGGCAAAGCGCCTGCCTGGCAAGCGCAAGGTCATGAGTTCGGTTCCCGGTACCAGAGAAAAACCAAAAAAAAAAAAAGAAAAAAGAAAAAGAAATCCACGTGCAAGCATAAAACAAGTAATAGATTTCATTTTTAGCTGCATTCTTTTGATTGAAAATGTAATGCAATTGAGGTTAAAATGATATATACTGTAAACTTAAATATCAAGAAGAGAGACAGCCATTTACTTTTTGCCTAATAACTGCTCCTTCAAGGGGAGGGGGCTTGAAGAACTCAATACTGGTGGCATCAAAAACAGCATGTTTTTAGTAACTTTCATAAGAAAATGGGAAGAGAAAGCATTCACTTGTTCCCAAATAAAGGTTTAATGTGGAGCTAGATAACCTGATCTGGCCTTCAGCAGCATTCACCAATTTTCAAGAAGACACTAATTTAAATATGCCAGAAGTTAGTGATTGAATATCATCTAAAATTGATACTGCAGTGTTTCTTATAAATATTTTATGAATTGCCTAAACCTCGTACCAGTCCAATGATTTAAATGGAGAATTATCAAAAATTGCACTTTATCATTAATTTAATAACAGGAAATATAAAAATGAAACCTGTATCAAATTTATTCAATAATTTTTCTGTGAATGGGTTTTCATAAAACATTCAATAAACATGTAATGTTACAATCTGGACAGTGGTATTTAGTCTCTTTCAAATTATTTTTTGCATTATTGTCTTTCTTTAAACTATGCACTTTACATTGTCTTGTTGGCCTTTCCTTTTTTATTATGGGTGGTCTAATTTCAATAAAATATCTCCCCATTACATGTAATGACGAAGACTTCCATGATGGACATCCTCAAAAGGATGTTACTACCTCATATTTTTAAATGATTTGGTCCGTTAGATGTAATCTAAATTGTAAATGCCTATTTGAAACCCCTTGTTTTGAATAAATAACAAGCAGGATCCACATTGTTTGGTACAGAAGGTGAATAATTATTTTATAGTAAAATATGTACTCACATTTTGATTACAAGATAGCTTGCTAGGTATTGGTCAATTGGATCATCACTCATAGAGTTATTTTAATCATTGACCGTTATTGTAATTTCCTTAGTTCCATTTCAAGTTCTATCATTTCTGTATTATGAGCTATTGAAAATAAGTAGGTATTTCTTAGACTTTCCATTTTATAACACAAGGTTTTCCTCTCTGTATGCTAACATTTCTTACTTTTTTAGCTTTGTTGTATATATCTTTGGGTATTTCCTTCCTTTTAAGTCTCAGTGTCCAAAATGTCTTCATTTATCATTGTAAAGGAATATTAATAAGTTCTGGAGAAGTATAAACATTATATGTGATGTACTTATGATAAGACTTTTTATAGATTGTAGCATATTATAGATTATTTTTCACAAATAATATAAACATGAATTAGTAAAAAAACAGAAATTATTATTATATTTCACTAGAAACAGACATTAAAAGTGAACACATTTTAAATAAAAATGCAAAAAATTGTCAATATAAAACAAATAAGCAGGGGCTGGGGATTTAGCTCAGCGGCAAAAGCGCCTGCCTGGCAAGCGCAAGGTCGTGAGTTTGGTTCCTGGTACCGGAGAAAAACCACACACACAAAAAATAAAATAAAATTAAAAAAAAAACAAATAAGCAGATGTATGAGTGTATTTCCTGCAATCAAGAATCAACTGGTTGAAGTGACAACTGCCTGAGGGACATTCAGACAGTCAGTAGATAAACACAGACACTGTCTGAGTGATGGTTGGTAAACTGTTAAGTGCTTAAGAATGTGAATGTAATTTTCAACATAGCTAGATATTTTAATGTATCATTTATTTTGTTAACTTTTGATTTTACTTAACACTTCTCTTAAATAATATATTTTAAAGACCATAAAATACAATTTTACAACACATTAAACACAGTTTAATAATTATTATGCATGTGATATAATAGGACACCTCTGATTCTCTTTGCTACAAGCAATCCTGGCTGAATGGAATTATACAGTGTTGAATCTCTGAGCCAAAGCTTGTTTGAGGGACATGACTAACAGGAAAATGAAGTGGATCCAATCAGGGCACAAAGTCCTTTCCAAGTAAGTGTATGCCAGAATTCAAAGCAGAAAGCCACTCTATATCTACATTCAAATGGCAAGATGGTGACAGGAAATACAACACAAAATCCAGGTATCACAGGGACAGGTAAACATTTGAATAGAGTTAGATAGCATCAGAGAGCAAAAGCACCCAGAAGAAAGTATTTATGGATACTGGATTTAAAAGGCTAGCACAGGTAAGACCCATAGATAAGAGGACTAATATATCTGGGGTGTTTTAATTTTATCAGAACTTATTAAATTTTTTATGTAAATTCATAGGGCACAGAAATACAAATAAATAAGAAAAAATTCATATTACTCTTGTTGTTTTTGAAGTCCTGTAATGCACTGAGATGTAAAAAATACATCAACATAAAACACATGTATTTACTTACAAATGTGTAGAATATATACAAACAGTGATAGTACATAGGATTTCCAGAGTTGAGAGAAAAGTCTAATAAATATGAATTTACTAAGATATGAATGTATCTAATAAACCTATGAGAATAATTTTTCGTGGAGGGAGAATACCATAGACATAAAGTTACATTTGATTTAGTTTACTATAGCAGAATATGAAACAACTGATTGAAATGACATTTATATCATACACATATGAGAAACACTTGTATTAAAGTTTTAATAAAATGTATCAATGCCTGAGAAAGAATCCACCATATCTAATTGTAAACATTGACTGTCAGATTATAAAAGTGCAGTAATTAAAATACTGAATTAAAATATAAATTCTACTCTGAAAATAATAATAAAATATGAATTCATATTCACATGTGAGTAAAGGAACTAGATATATAATGAGATAAATTTTAAAGCAATTGACTGCTGCATTTTATTTGAACATTGCTGTGTCAGAAAGATTTACTTGATATCTTAGTATAAAAGAGAAGTCATAGCTGGGCATGGTGGCACATGCCTGTAATCCCACCACTTGGGAGGTTGAGAAAGGAGTATTGGTATGAGTTTGAGGACAGCCTTTGCTACATAGTGAGTTCAAGGACATTCTGAACTGCAGAATAAGACCTGTCTCAAAAAAAAAAAAAAAAAAATGCAAGACAAAAAAAGAAGTTCCTCTCACATTTTCATTTAAATTATCTTTTTTGCATTTTAAAGTTTTTAATAGTAACTGCCCTAAAGTTCATCTTATTTATGTGCTTCATATGAACATCTATGTAGGAAAAAAAAAAAAAAACAAACAAACTTTGAGATAAAAACTTTTTTCTTCCACTACTTCATAAATTTGGCTTGGAAGACTCTCTGGCCTGCTAAATATGTGAGAAGGAATTTCTAAGAGTGTGAAAAGGAGCTTCCTACAATTCTAGGAAAGCAGACATGACTCAAATAGAGATGGATTATCTTTTCAAAGATATAAAAATATTCTAATGAGATTTCAAAATATAGTTCAATTAAATGAATGACATATTGGAAAAACCTCAGAAGCAGAATAATTGTTTGGTAAACATATGAAAAATAAAGAAATTTCTAAGTCAAAATAAAATAAATTACTAAGGAAATTACTAAAGAAATGTCCAGAAAATTTAAGTCATAATTACCTTAATTTAAACTACTTTGTAGAAGACATGTTTGAAAGTGTTTGATCCTGGAAGATGCTGAATACCAAAGCTTTGATTAATTTAATATTTGTAAGTTTATTTGTTTAGAAAAGTAGCAGTAAGTATAATTCTGCCTTCATAATAAAAATAACAATTTTTCTATATGTAGGATTGTCAAATTGCATTTAATTAATATTCAGGATTTGTACTTTACAGTCAAGAAACTGGTGTTGAGGAGACCATTTTGTGGAAAGTTAAGACCTTGTGGGTACCTGAAAGCAAATGTGGGCTGGTAATCTGATGGTCACATTGAAGAAGGAACTTTTTAGAGATCAGAACACTGCTCATCCTCACTCTTAAGGGGCATTTTACTCTTTCGTAGTCAAGATCAAAACTGAAAGACTTGTTTTTTTATTATTCAAATCCAATATAAATGAATTAAAATTAGAACTAAGTTATCTGTTTCAGAAATTAGGAAGAAGACTCAACTCCTTGAAAATACAGACATAACATAGAGATGCACATGTCCACATGCATCTTGCTGGTTTTTTGAAATATTTCACCCATTTTAGGTCAAGGACATTGGCCTCCCTCATCAATCTTTTGATTTCTTCTTAGAGTCAGTGAGTCTCCTAAGGGAAAATCCATGGTTCAATATCAACTTTTTCTTTCGTGTTGTAACATTTTCTATGATCAGGTTTCCAATCCCTCTGGTGAGTGTAAGGTGAAGGAAAAAAGACAGTAGAAAAAAGTCATATGGTATATAGGGTCCAGGAAGGTCAGAGCTCTTGTGGCTAAGATCTCAACTTCTCCGATCTGGAATTATTTATTGGATCCATATCAGGAGCATTCAGGGAATAGTTCAGGCAAAAGGCATGATAGTGAGAAGGCCTTGTGAAAACAGAACAAAGACATTCCAAGGAGCAAACTTTTGCTGTATGAGAGAACCTTTTCATCTCTAAGGCTTGCAGTTATTGCTCTGGGGTTCTCAGCGAGGTTTAGTGTCCTCATCTGTGGTGTTGTATTACCTTCAGAGACCTCACAGTGTCACAGACCACTACAGGCCTCTACTGTAGGTATGGAGACTCCTGTTTCTGCAGTGACTGTAGGTATGGAGACTCCTGTTTCTGCATGCCAGCTGCTGGCTAATCAGGTAAGTCATTTAGGCTTGGGACACACTCCTAAATTAATATAGAAAGCCAATTGATTAATTCTAGAGCCTGATCAGCCCCACCTCACTGTGGTCTCCGTCATTCTTTAAAATTGTGTGAATATGTAATATGACACTTTTAGTCATACCAGAATTTAAGTGATAGGTTTTGTCTCCATGATGGGTTGCTACTAAGAAGACAGATTTTAAATATAGAAAAAATCAGCAAAGATTAAAACAACGCACATATTAGTTATCAGAATTTGGGAAATTTGAATTCTCTAAATTCTTCAAACTTTTTCTTCATAAATGCACAATTATAAAAATTAGAACATATTGTCTGCCCTGGAAATATAGTGCAACAAATATTTTTCAGTAATATATTTAACTAATGGTTCTTGCTTAGATGATTACAATCAATGGACAGCTTAACATAAATTACATAAGCTGAAACATCAATAAAGAATTCCAACTGCTTAATCATACTGTATCTAATTATCTGAATTTGGGAGACCTTGTTATGTATTTTGTATACCACCAGGTGTGGAGATTTTAATTGAGAAGATATTAATTAGAATTTTTTTTTATTTTAAAGGGCGTAGTAAATGAGAAACAAACAAACAAAGAAATAGAAAAGTAGCAGCATACCAGTATCACAAACATAAACAAATCAAAGCAAGAACATTCAAAGTGATACAGAGTCTCAAGACAAAATAATAAGAATCAACAGTGGTTGTTACATTACTTATCGCTATCCTCCACTACATTGCTCAGATTACCAGATGTGAGAATGAAAGATTGCTCAAACCATTTGGGGAATAAAAAAATAATTCTTCAGTAAAACAGTAGAGATAACACAGTTTCACTAAACAAGATGGTAGGAGTTCACCACTGTAATTGCATCGCATATGGTTACCTTCGGATCAGTTGCTCAGTCCACCAGACACAAGCATGTACAATCGATCAGAACATAAAAACTTGTAATCATTAACTGTGCATTTCAGTATACCATCAGACATCAGCAACGCAGTTATCACAGATATTCATACATATATTTATGTTTTGCCTTCCTTCTTTCTTTTTTCTTCTTTCCCTTGTCCCAGTCGTTCCTTCCTTTGAACAATTTCTTTTCCTTTTTTATCATCTATTATATGTTTTGAGTTTTACCTAGTCTTTCAGGTTCCTACAGGTTAATTGGAATTTCAGGTTTCTTTCAGATTAATTGGAATTTAAAAAGCACTGAAATATTATTTTTCAGCCATCTTTAATGACAAAGGAGAAATAAAAGAGCAAATATCTCACTCAAATATGTGTGAGTCTCTGCTCATTCCCTGTCTTTAAGTCTTTCTGTCCCTTTCTCCCTCTCCTTGTAACCCTCCCACCTTTTCCTCTCCTTAACCCTTTAGTATTTGACTCACAATGATAACAAAAATCCCATAGAAAAGCCAAGATATTTAAACATTGGGTTGCTAGAAGTAATCACTGAAAAATTTCCCAGAAAACTTGACCAGAAACTTAAAAAATACAGTAAGATATATCATAATAAATTCTCTTAACAATGTTCAGGAAGAGATATTTGTGTTTACAGTGCATTGTTACTTCTTGATTTATAAAAGAAAACATTACAATGTAAAACAGTAGGCTTCACATGCTATTTAACTGAATAAAATTTGGAATGAGAAACAGTTTTCACTGATTAAATCTGTTAAATACTTACCTTTTTGCAAATTTTAATGGAAGGAGGCACAGTAATGACCCTCTTTACAAGAGCATTGTATAAACATGTAGCATAATATAAAAACTAGACCCTAAGTATAAGTCAAGTACATGTTGTAAAAAACAAAGATATTTTGATACACTCATCTTCAAATTAGTTTTCATTTCTAATTTTTAAATTTAATTAAACATTTTAAAATGGCACCTACTAAAGTAAATATTTAAAGGGTATTTCTTGGTTACTTTTCTTCGTTGCTGAAAGAAAATACTTGACACTCAAAATTAAGGAAGGATAGGTTTATTTAGCTCACAGTGTGTGGAGGTTTCAGTCCATACTCAGCTGGCCCCAAGGCAGAGTGGCACAGGGCAGAGGGTTACAGATCATGGCAGTGGAAGATAGCAAAAGCAGAGGAAAAGGGAGGAGTGGCTGCAAGCAGCCTCTTTCTCTCTCTTACGTTGTAAGCAGGCTGCCCCCATCCAGGGGCCGTGTAGCACTCACATAATCTCCATGCCCTTCTCTTGCACAGGCTCAGGATGAATACAAAGTAAGAACCCTGGCTCCCTGATGAGTTACATATTTAACTTTCTAAACTTCTCAAAGTTCTCAAAGACACACTGAACAACATCCCAGAAGGATAAGGGCTTGTCCTTTTCACCTCAGGATGCAGAACTGCTGAGTCACTTAGCCAAACCTCTAGACTCCCCAAGCTGACAGAATGTACAACTATAATAGGGTACCACCTGGCATTTCAGTAAATGTGTATACTGTGTAACTTCTAAATGAGGAGAAACATCTACCTCATCAAACATCTATTATTTTGTTAATTTTATAGTCTAAATGCATATTATTTTCATAGTTGATAAGTTCTAGAAGCTTTGCATACATGAAGTCCTCATTTTCCAAATATGTGACATCATTTGTACTTAGTAATAAATTGTTGAAAGAAAGCCATAGTAAAATTTTCCATTTTATATTAAGTAACAAACCTCTGAATTGTTTGTATTTTAAGGAAGTCTAACATAAAAATGTACTTTCTCTGAAAAAAATCATTTTGTGAATATCTGAGACATTAAATTTGCATTCATCTACTTTTATCTACTTGAATATGATTTCTGTGCTAAGGCAGAAATATGTGAACAATTTCTTAAAAGAATATCTCAAAGTTTATCTTTTTTCTGATGAAGTTTGAGTTCTACTTTGCTATTCTAAAAAACTATCTCTAAGTCAGTGCTATTTTTAAAAAGCCAAGTGCACATGCTTAGAAGATTTTAAAAGGTATTTCATAAAATAAAATTTATCTTGTACTCCAGTTTGATTTGAATTCAAATAAATTCATTTATATTTTGGGGCACAAAATACAATATTCAGTTTTTGAAGATGAATATCTTAAGATTGTATCCTATATTAATATCCCCTTAGCTATATGCTTTTGACTAATGTTTATTTTCAGAACTTCTAAACATTGTGAAACATTATTCAGCAGAACACACACGGAAGAGTAAATACCAAGGAAATTTAATATTGAAATTTTTTTGGAAAAGGAAGGAAAGAACTCAGATTCATGCAATAAAGAATAAAAAGTATGAAATTACTGCAGATTCCACAGAAATTCAGATAATTAATACCTACTTTGAAAATCTTTACTCCCGTAGGATAAAAACCCAGAAGAAATGGACAGATTCCTAGATATGTATAAATTACCAAGGTTGAGTCAAGAAGATATCAAATTCCTGAACAACCCAATATCAATTAATAAGATTGAAAGCATGATTAAAAACCTACCAAGAAAGAAAAGTGCAGGCCCTGATGGATTCACAGCAGAATTTTACAAGAAATTCAGAGAAGATTTAATACCAACCCTCCTCAAACTCTTCAATGAAATTGAAAAGGAAGTAATTCTCCCTAACTCATTTCTACAGGCAAGCATCATAATGATACCAAAACCAGAGAAATACCCAACCAAGAAAGAGAACTACAGACCAATCTCCTTAATGAATATAGATGCAAAGATACTCAATAAGATACTAGCAAATAGAATGCAGCAAATTATCAAGAAAATCATGCATCATGACCAAGTCAGATTCATTCCAGAAATGCAGGGTTGGTTCAATATTAGCAAATCTATAAATGTTATATGCCATATCAATGGTGCCAAAGACCAAAACCACATGAGCATCTCAATAGATGCAGAAAAAGCTTTCAACAAAGTCCAACATGCATTTATGATAAAAACTCTGCAGAAAATAGAAATAGATGGTCTTTACCTTAACCTGATCAAAGCCATCTATGACAGTTCAACAGCCAACATCATTCTCAATGGAAAAAGCCTGCAAGATTTTACTTTAAAATCGGGAACAAGATAAGGTTGTCCGCTGTCATCACTCCTGTTCAATGTAGTTCTGGAACCACTAGCCAGAGCAATTACACAGGAGAGAGAAATAAAAAGAATAAGAATAGGAAAGGAAAAAGTAAAATTACCACTATTTGTTGATGACATGATACTTTACATGGAAGACCCCAAAAACTCCACAAGAGGACTCCTTGAATTAATCAACAAATTCAGCAGTGTAGCTGGATAAAAAGACAACAGCCAAAAATTCATCGCATTCCTATACACAAACAATGAACAGACTGAGAGAGAAATTGAGGAAACCACATCTTTCACAATAACATCCAAGAAATTGAAATATTTAAGAATCAATCTAACAAAAGAAGTAAAAGATCTATTCATGAGAACTACATTACTCTGAAAAAAGAGATTGAAGATTTCAGTAAAAGGAAAAGTATTCCTTGCTCATGCATAAGAACCAACATTGTGAAAATGGCCATACTCCAAAAACTACTGTACAGATTCAGTGCAATTCCCATTCAACTACCATCAGCATACCTCACAGATCTTGAGAAAACATGCTTTAAATTCATCTGGAGCCAGAAAAGATCCAGAATAGCAAAAGCAATCCTGGGCAACAAGGACAATTCAGGTGGCATCACAATCCCTGACCTGAAATTATATTACAAAGCTACTGTAATAAGATCAACCTGGTACTAGCTAAAAAACAGACCTGAGGATCCATGGAACAGAGTGGAAGAAATAGCCACAACCAAAAACACACTAAGCCACCTAATCTTTTATAAAGGGGCCAAACAAACTCACTGGAAAAACGATAGCCTCTTTAATAAATGGTGCTGGAAGAGCTGGCTTGCCACCTGCCAAAGACTGAGCATAGACCCAAGTCTATCACCATGCACCAAACTCAAGTCAAAATGAATCACAGATCTGAATTTTAAAACAGAAACACTAAACATATTGGAAGAGAAAGTAGGAAAAAACCTTGAAGACATAAGGGTAGGCAGAGAGTTCATGAACAAAAACCAAAGTGCCCATGAAATACTTCAAAGAATCAACAACTGGGATCTCATCCTACTGAGAAGTTTCTGCACATCTAAAGAAATCACCAGCAGAGTAAAAGGAAAACCCACAAACTTGGAAAAAACTCTAGCTGACTGTCCCTCAGATAAAGGGCTTCTATCTAGAACATATAAAGAATTAAAAAATATCAACCTCCCCAAATTCAAAAATTCAATCGAAAAATGGGCAGCTGAGATGAATACACACCTCATATAAGGAAATACAAATGGCAAATACATGAGAAAATGTTCAACATCATTAGTCATTCGAGAAATGCAAATTAAAACAACATTGAGATGCCACCTTACCTTAGTAAGAATGGCTAGCATTAGGAAATCAACCAATAACAAATGCTGGCGAGGCTGTGGAGAAATAGGAACCCTTCTCCACTGCTGGTGGGAATGCAGGCTGGTGAAACCACTGTGCAAATCAGTTTGGAGATTCCTCCGAAAACTAGGTCTAGAGGTCCTATTCAACTCAGCTATCCCCCTGCTGGGTATTTTCCCAGAAAATCTAAAAACACCATATCACGGTGATATATGTGCACCTATGTTCATAGCAGCACAATTTGTAATTGCTAAATTGTGGAAGCAACCCAAATGTCCATCCACTGAGGATTGAATAAGAAAATTGTGGCACTTTTATATAATGGAATATTACTTAGCTATAAAGAAAGATAAACTCAAGCCTTTATAGGTTAATGGTCACAGCTAGAGACCATAATTGTAAGTGAGATAAATCAGACCCGTATGTGCAAGCACCGCATTGTTTCACTTGTGTAAAACCTGAAAGAGTTAATTTAAACTATGACGTATGATAGACATTGTGAAATGATAGGAAAACGCTCAAGGGTAAAGGGCAACTGGGATGTGGCAAAAGAGAAGGGAAAGAAGGAGAAATTTTGTATGTATGTATATACAGGATAGTTAACATAGTTGCTCTACTGTCTTCTATTTCTTTGCTGAAAGAACTGTAAGCTCTTGATTGATCAATATTGCATGTCTCTATCTGTTTTCCTGAGAAACCACTTTGAAGATATCAATATGTAATACAACAAGCATTGTTAATTTCCTACCACTTTATTTGTAGCCCTGTATTGTCTGTACTGTTCTTTTGCTATTTTGTAAAATGTTGTCTGTCTGTTAATATTTTCCTCCTTTTATTTTTAAAATAAAAAAAGAATTTTTTTCAATAATGGTGATTTTATTTTACAGTAATTTATAATTCTTCAAAAACAAAAATATACAATCCTGCATATTCTTGAGCAAGTCAATAACTCATTTTCATTCTCTTTATCTTTTTGTCTTTCTTTATTGTTATGTATATGTGACTGCACATAGGCCTTTCCCACAGAACCAGGTCCCCAGCCCTATGAACCTCCAGATTTGGTCTCATTATGTGACAAAAATGCTCAGTCGTGGATGGAACTTGAGACCCTCCAGCGTAAGCCTCTCCGAGTGCTGGGATCGCAGGCCTGTGCCACCATGCCCTATCCTGTTTTCTCTATATATTTGTGAATATTCATGGAATAAGGTGATAGTCACATGTATGCATTGTACAATGTTTAAATCACGTTTCACATATCTATTTCCTTAAACATTTATTATTTCCATATGAGAAAAAAAAACTTTGAAATTCCCTCTTTTTAATTTTTTGAAATGAGTAGCATAGTATTAGCCAAAGTCCCCTTACCACATAGCACACCAGAAATTTCCTGTCACTGGACACCCACTAATCAAACATTTGCTATCCTCCCCCATCTCTCCCCACAAAACACAAAAGGGTTCCTCTTTTCCACAGCTTCAGCAGCACTTGCTCTTTTTGTTCTTGATTGTAGCTCAAGGTAATTAAACACTCAATAATATTTCCAGCAATATTATATATTGTATATCATTTTTACCTTATAAAAGAGAAAATTATTAAGAATCTGAAATATCAGAGATCACATTTCATTAATTTTAGTACCAGAAATTAAACTCAGGACCTTGTTCTTGCTAGGCAGGCACTGAGCTGCTGAAGTATATCCCAGCCCTGCATTTCATTAATTTTAAATAAGGAATGTTCTATGTCTTTCTTCAAAGCTAGTATTATATAACAAATCTAATAGGAATAAATTGCATATTGTTTATATACCTTTATATGCTTGTTTAGTCTTTACAACAAATGTGTATAAGGATATAATGTTTACTTTGTCTTTAGAACACTATGGTAGTAATATGACCTCCTATTTTTTCATTATTTTTTCTTCAAAAATAGACAGTTGTACCTGGTTCTTAGTTTGGGAGAAGTAAGTGAAAAGTATCTTTTGGATATCTCTCACTATTATCTGCTATTTCTAGCACCATTCTTTAATATTTCTGGACAAGTATCAGCTTATTTTTGTCTTTTTAACCCTGAAATTCTAAGATATACAGTAAAATAAAATATTTTTTAAATTAATGAATGTTGAGTTTCCAAAATATATAACAAAGTAGATTCTGTGGCGCTTCATAGTTTATAATGTACAAAATACAAACCCATCCTGATCTGCAGTTATGTTGAATTTCTTTATAAAAACATAAACAAGTCATATGTTACACAGTATGGGACACATCATATGTGATATAAATTGAGGAAGAGTAATATTACCTAAGACTAGAATGGATATCTACAAGTGTCAGATATTTGGGGATCAGTTACAAAATATTTTATGCATGGATGATATTTGTTCTTGGAAACATGGAAAATTGGATTGACATAGAACTAGTAGGAAAATGGTGTGAATAAAGATAAAGGGGAGTTCTTTTCCTTTTTTTCTTTTTTTTTTTTTTTTGTCTTTTTGAGTCAGGGTCTCACTGTACAGTTCAGGCTGGCCTTGATCTCACTTTGTATCCCAGGCTGGTCTTGAACTCTCAAGGATCCTCCTGCCTCAGCTTCCCATGTGCTGGGATTACAGATGTGCACTACCATGTCCCACAAGGGGAGTTCGTATTGTGCCTCCCTTGTTCAGTAAATGTCTCACATTTGCCTCTTATGCATAATAAAAGTACAGTTTGGCAACAAGTGTGAAATAATCAGTAATGATGATCAGAAAAGTAAATGCAGGCAATACAAATTTGACTGATTATTTTTTATTTTGATAGTTCAGGGGATATTTCTCAGAAGTGTGACTTGTAGTCTGCTTCATTATCATTTACAAATTTTCCACAAATAATACATGTACTGATTTCTAAACCTAAGGAAGATTCTACCTTGCTTTGCCCTTGGCAGAGGAGTGACCTGAATGATTGCTCAACGCAGAAAGCAGGATTTTAGTTAATTTAATCTGATGATTATGATCTGCATTCTACTTTTGCTAAATATATGCTGTACATGTCAAATCTATGTAGGTAAATTCCTCAGATTTATGGAGAGGATAACTCCTTATTCCTTAAAAAAGAAAAAATGGAAAAGGAGCAAAATTGTAATTTGAAATAAGCTGATAATTGATTTTTGGTGATTATGATATTGTGTTCTTATTTTATGTTGTATGTTTGTCAGGTATCTTTGCATGGTTTAGTCTTCAAAGAGAGTAAACAAATGTTCTTCCTAGCTCTGTCAGTCTTACACAAAGCAGTTTTAAAGGAAACATGGTGCTTTTTAAAACCATCCCTAATAAAATTTAAGCTGATTTAAAATAAAACAAATAAAATACTTCTCAGGAAGGAAATTCGTTTTATCTTTGTTTGGCTGGCTTTAAAGATAGTGCTCAAGAAATGGAAAATTCTTGTTTACATGAGAACTTTAAAGCAATTTCCTGCCGCAATACTACATATAATTTTCAAGTTATCCTACTCTTACTTGTGTGTAAGGGACGGATACCAGATACTTTTCAAATAAATAGTTTTGATATAGAGAAAGAATGAAAGACCTGAAAAACATTCATTTAATCAAGTGAAAATAAGAAAGCATGTGTAATGCAGAGAATCATACACCGAAAGAACTGCCATTCTTTGAATATGAACATCAATATAACAAGTAAATAATCTTTTATTTATTTCACTTTTACATATATTGTTGTGTCTTTATTGAGTAAATATCCCATAAAAACATAATGTACAAGCTGATTTTTATATCTTTGAAGTATGTAATATTGTGTTTAATGATATAAATTTGTGATAGATTGGGTTTTTTTTTCACATTTCTAAGTTAGGTGGAGCATCATTTGCCAACACTGATCGCATTGTGAAGACAATCTATGGACTAATTGGTAGTATCAGATTTTTGCTTTGTTGTTGTGTATCATGGGTTGATTTTAAATTTAGTCAGATTTCTTCACAATGTCATATGTGCTAAACAATTTGTTAAATGTCTATCTATAAAAGTATCAGGAGGTGAAAGGAGGGAGAGAGATGGGAGGTAGTGTGGATGAAAAAGAATTAAGATGTGTTACGAACATGTACATGCTACACAGGAGTAGTACAAACATTGTGTACTACTGGTATATACGAGACAAGTAGATATGTCAATGTATGTAAATAATGGGTGAAGATTAATGATTTAAATTTTTTGAAAAAGAAACATTATTATAGCTCTAGATATGATAGAAAATGATATTTAACTTTTAAAATAAGTTTTACAGAAAATTATTTTGTAACATTACTGGAAACTGTGGTTCTGGGCTCTGGATACTCATTCAAAATGCCTCAATGGTAGAAAGAAATTTAAAGAAGAGAAACCTATCAAAAAGCTAGTACTTTTCTTGAAGCACTCAGTTCAGTCTAATATACAATCATGACTGCAAAATGTTAGTCCCAAAATTTATTTTGTTTTGAGACAGGGTCTTGCTATGCAGTTCAGGCTGGCCTGAAGTTCACTTTGTAGCCCAGGCTGGACTCGAACTCGCAATGATCCTCTTGCCTCAGCCTCCTGAGGGCTGGGAATACAAGTGTGCACTACCACAACTGGCCCAAAATTTTTGGGTGTGGAAAGTTTAGATATCTATAATGCGATTATTCGAGGCACAATTTCTTCACTGTAAATCTAATTAAGCTTCCTATATTTTTCTATTTTATACCACACATGGCCAGTCTCCTGGTCCATTAGAAGACAGCATCACCCTCCACCAGCCCAGTTCAGCTGTCATTGATTCAAACTCATTCCTCAGCTCATACTCACTAGTTGAAGTTTAGTCACAATGGAGGAATTGGTGTCCCTCCTAACACAGTCTCCATGATAACATCCATGAGAATAAGAATGTGCTTTGTAAATACCCTCGTTTAACTTACACGTTTTATATTTTTATTAACATTGAATGTGTAGGTGTTTAATGTGAAGCTGATAAATTTCCTTCAACAGCTATTATAATATAAAAAGAGCAGAAATTTGCCTATCAAGGTTCCCGACTTTTAACTGAAGCCCTTCCTCAGCCTCATTTAACTCTCAGTAGTGGTACAACTTCAATAAAAGCATCTTTAAAATCTAATACATTTGTGTAGCATATTTATGTTGGGGACTTTAAATGACTATTCTACCTAAGTACTCTCCCTCCCACACTCACATTGCAGTTCTCCTCTTGAGTGTTTATTTTTTCTTTTGAGGAACTTCCTCTTACCCTCAGATCACTTTTCTCTTGAGAACATTTTAATCACCTGTTAATAATTTATATAGAGATAATTTGGGCAGGGTTCATTTATGACAAGTACTGTACTGACATATATTTAAGAACTATCAAAGCAAAGACACTCTCATTTAGAGAAGAATGATATTGTTAACATATGCACACATTGACATGTATACATGACATACACATAAACACATACACTTTATATTTTAAACTGTCAAGAGCCAAGAAAGGACAGCAATAAGTTTCTAAGTAAATTCATATTGCTTCTTAAGAGTCTGGTTTTTCACTCAGATTTTCATGCGCAAATCACATTTTCTTTATGTGTTTGCATTTTGAAAGATGAATGCACCAGAGTGACACAAGAAGAAATGAGCGAAATGTTTGCATAATAACCCATGAATGAAGCAATGAATTCTATGATTGAGATGGCGACAGTATCAACATGTGAAAAATAACTCCTATAAAAAAGGATTTGATTATTTATAAAATCTAATTCTTAACTGACCTTTACTAGTTGTAATAGGTGGGATTCTGAAACACTTTTTGCTAATTTGTCCCTAGGATTTTAAATTATGCTTGAAAATATTTGGTATGTCCACAAAATCACATTTAAGTATTTGTTGATAACATGCAGATGAAGCAATATTTCTTGAGAGTATGAAAAGAAAGCAAGAGAAAATTATTCTTTCATCCATGAGAAAAAATAGTTCTTTCCTAATTGAAAATAAGCACCCCTATAAATACTATCAATCTTCTATGTATTTCTCAGAATACTTAATTATCTAAGATAATAAAATAGATAATAAAATTACACTTGACAGTATTAATGTAAGAAAAAAGACATCATTAAGCCTGACATTAGACTTTCAGTCGATTGCTGTTGAACACAATTCAAAATGATAATTTCATAACAGGTATTTTTCCAAAAAACAGTTAACACCTACTACCTCATATATTTTAAGTAAAAGTGGGTTTAATTGAATACAAATCCTCACAAATCAACTTGAAATAAAATAATAAGATGACAATTATCTCTAAGCCCCCAAATCATAAACAAATACTAATATTTTTGTACATTATTGAACTCTGTGTAAAATATATCCTTCTAGAGAGAAGAAAGTAAGCTGTTCACACTATGAAGTTCAGATACTCCTTGAAGTTTACTTCAAGAAGCAGAAATTAAGTTGAATCAGTTGGAAGCGTGACATTGAAACTGGAAGACAATGATCTGTAAAGCTGAGAAATTCAGGGGATAGAATATTTTGATGTATTAACCTCAGAATGGCCCAGCCCACATGAAGGTAGTTGTAGCAGAATTCATGCTAGCTTTCAAAAAATGAAAAGTTATGTTGAAAAAAATGAGTATGTCTAAAAGAAATAGTTTATTTTTTTTTGTACTAGATTATGTAAATGCATCATTAATTGAATTCTTTGTATACATTTATATGGTTGTGACTTCTATTGATTAGAAATAATTTTCCAATATAATGGATTACCTCAGGGAAATAAAATCCATCACTAAACTATTTTCACATCCACATGAGAGAAATAGTTTTACATTTATACACATACGCATGTACATACACATAACCTTAACCCAAAGGTAAAATGCAATCCATCAGATGGCTAGATGACTCTCACACATACAAAGGGACATAAACCTATAAACAAACATACATTCTAAAGGGCTATTCTTAGCAAAACACAAGGAACATTGATGGAATAAGGGAAAATCTCATACTCAGCAGTCAAAATATTGGCAAATAGTTTATAAATAGTATTCAAAATGTTTGAATATCATACAAAAATGTTATCATGTTTCAAATTCAGGATTGTGAAAGTTCAATATTCAATTAAGTGAAGACTCTAAAATAGTAAAATATATATTCTAATCATCAAGTGAAAATATTTATTACGTAGTTTAACCTAGTTTTCAAAATCTATTATAATGCATGCAAACATAAATCCTAAATATTATAGTAAAATATAGTAAAATGATATCATTACATCTATTTATAATTTGATTGGTGAATTTATATAAATACCTTACTCAGTAGAAATTTATTATTAAATAGGAACATTTTTTTCAAATTTCTTGAGAAAAACATATGAGATTAAAGTCCATCACATAAAACAAAAAGTTTTTAAAAGGTAAATATTACTATGAGTGCTTCGGTGCAATATTTAAATATATTTTCTTCACCTTACAGGTCCATGAACTCCTCAGTTGACTTCATAACTGTGTCTGAGAAAGAATAAGTTTATTATTAACAAAATGTTGATATTATATCAATATATATTAGTATCAGTATGACATATGTCCATTTGTAAGCTAGTAATGAAATATTAAACAAACATGTAAGGGAAGCAAATAATAATAATCATATGATTTATATCCAAGGTGCCATTTTCAAACACAATGACTGTGTTTAATATAAATTCACACCATATGAGATATTCAGCTGTAATATATTTGGTAAACCAGTTATCACTATAATGACAATCTTACATTTTACATCCTCTCCCCTTTATCAACTCAGAATAAATTTCAATATATTTTCAGGAACCATAGATAAATTTGTTTCAATTAAATTGTAGGAAAATATTCATTTTTTCTATTGTTTACTACACTTGGTTATTGATATTAGAGTACAAATATGTTTCATTAATAGCATGCATGAATATCCTTAAATAAACTTAGTTTTATCTGTGAGAGATTCAGGCTGAAGAAATGTGTTGTTGCAATATTTCTTTTTCAATCATCATATTTAATTCAAAGAAGAGCCTCTTCTTTCCAAAAACTTTACTAACTTTTGCTTTTTTTGCTCATGTTTTACCTGTGATACAGGTGAAGTATAACTGTCCACCTGCTGGGTGTCAGAAGTGTCGAGTTCATGTCCCCTGACATCGAAGAATGAATTTCAAAGGATAAAGGAAGTTATGAGTAGAAAAGTTTCACTGAGAAATAGCAGGGGTTCCCAGAAGTGGATGACCACCGAGGTCATTTGTCAGGGGTAATTTATACAGCAAAGTGACAGTGTGATACAACATGGATCAAACTATGAGCAACCTACGGTTATAGCCACTTAACTATTATTTATCCAATAGAGCAACGAATCTTGTAGCAAGGATACATGGAAAGAACAAGGACATTTTTGGGAAGGGATGGGTCTGGATGCTCTGGTCACCCGCTTGAGTGGCCAATGTCTATCTATCTAGACTTTACTGGACCAGAAGATGCCAATCAAGTTATTGCCCACCCCTCAAGGAGGCATGTAGGTCTGGTCACTCCATCTTTATAGTGAAGCCTGGCCTTCAGCAGATGCGTCTCTGCCTGCAGTTGTGATGTGTTCTCATTTTCAGCACTGACTTTCTCAAGGGTCTAGTCCTGTCCCGTTGCCTATTAATTTCTATCTAAGCTGCCTTAAATACCTGGACTATGGTTTCTCAGTCAGCACCACTGAGATTTCTGGTCAGATAATTCTTTCTTGTGAAGACCTTTTCTTCTGTATGTCTGTATATTTAAAACCAGGCATCCCTGGCTTTTATGCTAGATAAAGTAGTGCTTATAATTAAAAATCATTGGAGATGTTTTGCATCCCTGGTTTGTCACTGGCCTTCCTAGACTTTCCATGGACTTTCTATGCCCTATATTAAATGAAAGGGCTGTAATGTTATTATCCTGGGGGTACACTAACAGATATTTTATATTTGAAAACACCTAGATACTAAATTAATATAAACTAATGGATAACACAGTGGAATTTAATAAGCCATGGAGTCAGAAAGCAGCCTGGAAATAAAGATCTGATTCTTCTTCACTTTTAATCAGCAAAGTACATGAGAAAATAAAAGGGAAAAAATGAAGTATATATTAACATATTTTTCCCAAGTCTGTTTTAAATGATCCAGTATTTTCATGTAGTATGAGTTACATGCACATTTTAATTTTTTCATACATTGTACTTTTGCTTTTATACCCCAGATTATTTGATATTCCTGAATGCATGAGACACTTTTCTGATTAGAATAGCAACTCTTTTTTCAGGTTTAAGTTATTGGTGCTTTGTCTCAATGTATTATTTATAGTTAACACTTTTCTGAAAAGCATTAAATATAATTGAATTGTAACTGTGATTACTCACATTGATTAAGAGTGGCAGTGACTGATAAATGCATCTGTCTATAATATTTTGAAGTACGGAAATTTGAACCCATGGCCTCATACATGCTAGGAAGGAGTGCTAAGGCTGAGTTAGAGCCTGTCTTTCTAACATTTTACTTTGTGACAGGGCCTCACTAAACTGCCTAAGTGGCCTCAGATTTTCAATTCTCCAGCCTCAGCCTCTCAATCAACTGGAGTTTTACATATACATCACTCTACTGCTTTTACTACCCTATTATTTTACATTGTTCTACCCACTATGTAGCACAGAGATAACTGGTTAATGGGATATAAATTCTCCAGTGCTGACAAATGCCTCTTACTATTTCTAAGCTCTGACCTCGTCATGGACTTAAACTTATGTGATCCACCATAGCTGATTCTTATAATCCAATATATTGAAATTTGATTTCATAAACTGATCCACATGAAAATTTTTTTCTCAATATCTCACAGCCCATGATTTATTTTAATGCTTAGAATTCTAATTCCCAATACATTTTTATCTGGAGATGAAGCTGAGTCTTATGGGAACTTAGAATTGGAAAAAAACCTGGAAATTTAATACTTTTAAACATCATATTATCTCTAGTCAGTAAATTTCTTAGAAAATATCATATTTGCAAGGGAGAATCTGATCGCTAGAACTGTCTGCTTTTGTTTAGCAACAATTCCACAGGATATATAGAAATGAGAATGGGATATTTATATTTTACATCAATGCAAACAGATGAGTGATCCTTTTGAAAGGCTGGAAAGTAAAGAATGCACATTCTGATAAGGAAGATATGTATGTATATGTATATTCATGTCATTTTTTCTAAAGTTTAATCAAATCACAGAGTTAGGGAATTTCAGTTTTTATGAGAATATTTTTACATGGTATTTGTGTGGACAGAAAACAGTTCATAGTTTCTTACACACAATTTCGTGGTTTGATTAGTGAATGTTTTCTCTCCTGAAGATAAATTTTCTTCTTTCCAATTTTGTTCAGGTATACTTGACTAATTATATGCATTTAAGAAATACATACTTGACTTTTCCACATAGTTATGTACTTTGTGAAATGATCTGCACAATCAAGCAGATTAACATATCCATCTACTGACTTCAAGATTAAAACCAACTTTAGTTGCAAATTACAGGTGTGCAAGCATTAAGAATTCACTTTTCTTCACTTTTTAGCTTCTAGGAACTAGTGCTACTGAAACTTTAGTGTTTTAAAACATGAATATCCAATTAAAATATCATTTTACTGAAATTGTAATGATTTATGTCTTTTGAACTTGTCATCTATTAGCTCATTAGGAATGAAGTGGACGGTCACTTTGAACAATCCTGCAGGAAAGGAATGACCAACTGGCCCATACTGCTAGCATGAGACAATAATATTACAAACAAAGCATACTGCCTGGGAGTGCTTTACTCTTGGCTAGGACCGCAGCAGAATGCCCTTGAGACTGAATATGGCAAGAGGACGGAAGTGTCTGATTCTGGTGATTCAGGGAGATGCATGAGGAGCAGAGGCCAGAACATTAAAGTCAGTTCACACTGAAAAATGCAGCTCTCAGCAGAACTGGCTCCTCTGCAAAAACAAATGCCAAATGTAAAAAACAATAGAGGAATCAACTAAATTCATCCCCACAATAAAAATGGAACCACATTTTTATTACAAAAACCACATTTCATACTCAGTTGATACTTGAAGACCAGTTTGGAATATGTTTCTCATGTAGTCAGAAACCAAAGTAATAATAAACAGCCAACATTTCAGTGCAGAAAATAATTTGCTTATGGGGCAACTTTAGCATTGATCTCTGGGCTTTAAAAACAATTACTACTGAAACGGAACAAACATTAAACTGGGTGGGGAAAGCAGAAATTTTTATATGAAGTCTCATTGGGATTAATACTTCAGAAATACCTATTCTTTTTCATTAACAAAAAAATCTAAAAGTGGCAAACTTATAAATAGCAATCAGATCACACATGATTCTAATTTGCAAGAAGATAATATGTATTAGAAATCAATTAGGAAATACATTATTGCCTCTACAAATCTTCCAGCATCTTCCATTGCAAATCAGTGACATATCAATTTTTACAATTAAGATAGTAAACTGTTCATAACTAGATAGGGATGTATAGATATTTACATAACAGACAAAAGGGGAAAGAGCACTTCAACCAGCATATACCATATGCTGGGCATAAAATTGCTGGCAATTTTAAGCAACTTAATAACATTCATTTGTTCATTGAATGAATGTTTGCCACGATACACTATGTGTCTTCCAGGTATATAATAGGAATTTATTAGATAGAAAGGACAACAGCCTCTAATTGGTATTAGGAGGTCCAAAATGGAGTTTCCAGGGATCTCACAAAAGCATCTGCCAGATGTTTTCTGGCTCCCTGACTGTTAGCCTCCAGGGCACATGATCAGGCAGGCCATTGTTTTAAGGGCATGTAAGCCTTAGATGGACACTATATGACCACTTCCTGGATGGATCTTAAGAACTATGGAGTCTTTTTTAGGATAGAGGTCATATTACTTTCACTATGGCCCGAGATCCCTTCTAAACCCCTTAAACTCCTCCAGCCTTTTCAGATGTCTTACTCAGCATCTTCTAGATAGCAGGAGCTTTACTTCCATGCCTTTATATCTTGAACTTTCTTGACTCTATATCTTTGAAATGAATTTGCTTGCTCCTTAATTTATCTCTCAACATTTTTACACTTCATCATCAGTGGACACAAACATTGTGTTCCTATCATTAGTCAAACAGCAACAGCCATGACATATAAAATATGTTATTATGGTGTGAGAAGCTTGTCATGTATTAGGAGGTAAGGAAGGTATTAAACTAGGGAAACTCAGGGCAGAGAGAAGGTTTCTATGTCCTTACTGATTGACACTCTTGCAAGCTGATTATTGAAATTGTAAACAAGAAAGATTGTGGTACCCTTAAAAGATGAAGTTTTAGTTGTAGTTTATAGAAAAAAAAAATGAAAGTGGCCAGTGAGGAGCTACTTATTATATAGCACAGTTTCAAATTATAAATGCCTTAGGAAGAATATAAATGGAACATAATTTATGGAAGAAACAATACATATATAAAACTTCAGTGAATGATGCAAAAGAGAAAATTAATGAGCCTAGCATGGTGGCTGTGACTCCTGTCACTCAGCCTCTCAAGAGGCTGAAGCAAGAGCATTGCTTCAGCCCAGGAGTATAAGGTCAGAGGAGGTAGCGTAACTAGACTTTGTCTCAAAAACAAATAAATGAATCAATAAAGTGAGAAAGAGAGACAGAATATTAGTGATCAAGAAGATAGAAGATAGAAAGGGAAAATTAATGTGTCAGTGCCCATGAATAAGAATTAGGAAATGTGAAGTTAAAACAAGGAAAAGAGCTGATGTATGCAATATGATGCTAGTCTATCAACTATTGTTTATACACAATTAATCAATAAAAAGATATACTTTTTGCCTTTAAGAATGTGACCTTTAATCTTCATACGTCAACCTGACTTCATTAATAAATACCTGGCGGGTTAATGAAGCAATGCTCTGGATGTGCCTGTGAAGATTTTCCATGAATTTCTGGCACAAAGGCCAGGAAACTATGGGGGAAAACCTACCGCAGTGTGGGTGGCACCAGCCAATAACCTTGTAGCATTGCTGAAATAAACGGGAAGGCAGGAGGAAGTTGGTGGCTCTTTCAAGGGTTACATTCTGCTTGAGTAGATGTGTCTTTTCCTGCCATGACCTTCTACCCAATTTCATCGGCCTTCCAATCCACACTCATAATTTTGACTCTTCAGGAAACTTCCTGGTTTCAGTGCTAGACTACTCACGTATTCTTGACCAGTCTCATTTTTTGCAATTTCCAGCTTCTTAGACTAAGTAACCACTAGACCCTTTGGCTCTTTAGCATGGAGATGGCCAGTGTGGTCCTTCCCGCCTCTGCTCCTGTAAACCCACCTAATAAATTCCCCTCGTATACAGTCATACTTTTTTTATTGATTCTATTCCTATAGAGAAGCCTAACAAATGTAAGGAGGTCAGCAAATACAAACTAATAGGATTGAGCTTTGTATTTCTGTCAGAGATCTGCCAACTTTCAGAACTGAGGAAGTCCAGATAGGCAGTGTTTATTCTACAGTTAAACTATTCCCTTGGGAGATTCTGAAATGAATAACACAAATTTGGTTTTTGTTGCTCTTCTTTATTGTAATGTTTCATGGTCCTCTATGAAAATGTGGGTGCTTAATAAAAAACTTTTCATTTATAACTGATGCTATTTTTCTTTTCTTTTATAGCTCTTGCAATGTTTTTGTTTATATTGTCTCATTTCAAACCACTCAAATGTTAATGTAAAACTACTAGCCTTTATCACATGTTATCTAAAGGTGCATTTCATAGAAGATTCTTTTTTAAAGTATACATTATTATGAAATGAAATACTGCCAGATGACAGGAGAAACCAGGAACTT
Source organism: Chinchilla lanigera (assembly GCF_000276665.1). Classification (NCBI taxonomy): domain Eukaryota; kingdom Metazoa; phylum Chordata; class Mammalia; order Rodentia; family Chinchillidae; genus Chinchilla; species Chinchilla lanigera. The sequence continues at coordinate 23,431,535 of NW_004955404.1, read as the reverse complement.
GCAACTGAAACTAGGGAAGACCTTCCACATTCTTTTCATTGTAATCTGTACCAGTCCCGTAAGTAGTCACGGGATCAACCTTAAAATTGTATACTCTGTTGAGCTCTACCTACCCACTAGATGTTTTTCTAAGAGCTTTCCATAAACCAGTGTATTCAAATAGTTACAGAGACTGAGAAAACAAATAGTACATTACCATCATTTTTCCTATATGATGGAGATAGAAGCTGGGAAATTGAGAACTAAGCAAATTACCCAAGTTTGCATGCAAGATTAAGTCCTGAGAGAGTCTCGATTTGAACCTATGGGGTCTCCTTCCTAGATGAACTCAGGTTCCACAGTTCTCTGATTGTAAGAAATCATTTTGCATTTTGGAATCCTGAGATACATAAGTTGCATAAGGGAAGTTTATTTGTACCCATGTTTTTCTTTTCACTGCTGATCTACCTAATAGAATTATCTTTCACAGTTTGTAAACATTGCGTGTGAACTGCTAATCTATATATTAAGAATTTTACATTTTTAATTTTCTCTTTAGTGTTTCATCTATACCTGGTCTGCATAATACCCTATCACAAAGCATTATAAAATCAAAATGTAGCCAATAAATATATTCCTTTTAATTGCTTTTTACATTATTAATTTTATAACATTTTTTCATTTCTCAATCATTATAATTCACTTCTAATTTCAACTTACAATACACTAATTCATGATGGAAAAACATGGTCATAACCATACTCATGTTAGTAATAAGAATCTGTGCATTAAAACATCATTGATAATGCCCTGCACATAACCTGCTTTTTCACTACATCTGTATATATTTATAGCATGGCAAATCTCTCCTTTGCTTAACCACTAGATATTTCTCAATCTTATTTTCTGACCTAGTTGTTTAGAATCTTAAGTCTCATGATACATTTTTGGGTTTTTCAATAGCTTTATGATTTTAAGTAAAAAAATAAAATATCAATGCATCACTTAGGAAAAATAAACTTTGTCTAAAATATATCTGGTTTAATGGTTGAATATGTTACCCATACTCAGTTCTATTGTTATCACATGGAAACTGTTAGAAAGCTTAAAAAATGATAATCTAATAAGAAATAATGTCTTTTTAAAAAGTATAACTTTCAAATGACTATACTACTGAAAAAACTAGGTCCAAAATAAACTCAGTACATTACTTCCAACAATTGTAGATATTCTGAGTATTTTATAGAGCTGCTATTTTACCACAGCAAATTATAGTCAAATATCTATATCACTTATGCCTGAGATTTCCAAATATACCCACATGCACACTTATATTTTAAGACTTTTAATTAAAATAAATTAATTTTTATCTAATGTATAAAATAAAATTATACATATTAATGGAGTCTCACAAGGCTTCCACGTGTGTATACATTGTATATTTAAGTCAGCTTAATAATATTTAAGCCCACAAATGTTCATCATTTGATTATGAAAATATTTTTAATACATGTGAATCATTTTCTTTATGAAAACAGCAAAGATCATTTCTTCTCACTTTCTGAGATAATTATCTATATTTATTATGTTCTAATATATCAGAACTTCTTACTCTTGCTTGTGATTTAATTTCTATTTATCAACTTAAATTAGTTTTAAAGATAAAATATCTGCTATACTAAAAGTAGGATAATATTTCAATGCTATACAAGTAAACTGATAAACGTGAGGGAAAAAAGAGATATATTTTAGTTTCAATAAATAATTTTAAAGTCATTACTCTTCTTAGAAAACATTTATGAATAATAATTATTTCCATATTTTTTGAGCCTTCTATGAATGCACACACATTTTATCTCATAGTTTTAAATGGGTAGATGCAAAGACTGAGAGTTTGTCTATGCTCATGGTATATAAACTCAAAAAAAAGAAGAAACAATAGTGTTAGAAAATACTTAGAAATATTGTTGAAAGTTTTAGCTTGTGTATTCTTGTTTACAAAATCAGCTGAAGCCTTTTTGTGAGACTAACAAAGTCCGTGGAACAGAAAAAATTTCCCTCCACGTGTTTCAAACAGGAAAGAATAAAGAAAACATGGACTCAACAATGTAATTACTTAACACAGAAAACAAAATTAAATGAAAATACACAACATAAAGGAAAACAATATACTAATGGTAACTGAGTGAAAATCAGCAAGCAATATAATTGAAATTGCTAATAGAGAAATTAAAAATCTCAGGAAACGTGGATGAAACTATTTCATGCTTCAGTGCATCACTGGCTATGATTCTTTTCTTTTGTCTTCACGCTTGAATTTCTATTTCCTCTCCCCAAAGGTATAGAGTTCTTTTCCCCAATCCTTGACTCTTCGGCATTTTTAAGCTTAGCATTGGTAGTTTTGCATATTCCAACTTGCACTGTAAAGCTTTTAACCAGTAACTGAGAAGAGCATGCCCAAAGGCAGGATTAAATCAGTCAAGTCAGACCATTCAATCACCAAGCAATTTGTAGAAGTACTAACATAAATTCTTTCTATTTTATTGCAAAGGGAAGGGGATCACAACGTGGAGGGAGAAGAGACAAAGAGGAGAGGAAAGGGATGAAAAAGAATTATGATGAATGATGAATATTCAGCACCTTTGCAGGAAGAATGTAATCCTTATATACTGCAAACATGTACTAATAAAGTCATAAAGAAGTACTAAGAAAATAAAATATACAGTTGAGATGCAACAAGAATTCAACACAAAGATAAAACACAAAAATCATTAAAATGATAGTATCAAAAATAAGAGGGCTAGGGATATAGCTCAATGGCACAAATGCCTGCCTGGAAAGTGCAACGTCCTGAGTTCAATTCCTGATATCTCCCCCCAACAAAAAAAAGAAGAAAGAAAGTGTAAAGAAAAAATACAATCAACGATAAGAATGATTATTGTGACTAAATTACAAAATTTAATAAATAGAACAGAAATATACCTTGTAGCTATAATATAAAAAATTATTCTGAAAAAAGTTAGCATTAAATGTATGGATTATATGTGGATATGTAAGATGACAACAGTTATGGTAAAATAATGAAGAGGAAGGTATGAGCCCTACAGAAAACCCATTGTTAGTACATGAAAAATGTTTTTGATGTTGAATGTATGTTTGAGTACTAACTAAATTATCAAAATTAAAGAATGAAGAAAAATGATGCAAATAATCTAAAAAGAAGAAAAACAACTGGCATTATACTTCCACTTAAAGTATACTTATTTTTTATATGAAAAAACAAAATATCAGGAAAAAATAATGATGGAATAATAACAGTTAATACACATTGTATCATATTTTCAAAGCAGCTGTGCAGAGACAAGAAATTTTTCTGTTTCAAAGAAGAAACAATAACACAAACTTTTCAAGTAACTGGAAGGAACAATTAGTTCTTGACAGCAACTTCACTCCCAGAAACCACAAAGCAATGTTTTCAAACTTCTTTTTTAACTATTTTTTAAAAAAGAATAAAAACTAATAAAAAAACATTAGAAATGACACAGAATTTCACTAAAGAAGTTGATAAAATTCAACAGTTTGTACATTGCATATTATTGTCATCAGAATAGTTGTTCAGGTTACCAAATATAAGCACGCAAAATTGCTCAAAAAAATTAGAGAAGAAAAAGTTACATAGTAGCTGTTCCTTGTTTAAAAAGGAAAAGAATGATTAAAAAAACGTATGTACCCTATCAGGATGTCAGGCCGTACAGAATGATGGTTAAACTCTGGAATATATCACACATGAAGTACTTCCTTGGGGGAATAATTGCTTGTTGCAAAAACACAGCTAAATAGAAAAATATTAGCATTTAAGGAATGGAACAACCCAGGTAAAATGATTTTTCAGAAGCTTAATTTATGTATTTCTGTACACTTGATGAAGTACATAGGTCTTTGTAGGAATTATGGTAAATGTACAGAATACACATGCTATAAATTTTAATGGTATAAAATATTACTAATAACTAGCTAAGGGGAATTAGAAGGAAATGTGGGAGCACTGATGGCTTCATCTCTTTGGTAGACTTTTATTTGTCTATCTGATACTGGTACATTGTTTATAACATAGAATGTCCCAAATCCTACTGTATTTATTTTCTCTTTTCTTTACCTAAAAGCGATGATACTTTGAAAGAACGTAGTATTCTTAGTGCTTAAAATGAATATTTAAAATGAATATTTAAATGATTCAGGTAATCACTCAGTCTTTTTCACCATACTTGCTTAATGTTTACCTTACATTTCCTTTCATATAATGTACTTCTTGTATTGTGTCTTGAGCTAGAGAATAACTACCCAGGTGTATACCTGTGCAAAAATGTACTTTCTTGTTTAAGATTCTGAATTTTATTAAATGCATTGGTTTCTCTAATAGGAAAGTCAAAAAATAAAACTGCCTTTAAAAATATTTATCTTGCTGAAAGTATGCTTTTATGTTTATGACTATTCATTCTGAGTCGTCATAGTATTGTTTTCTTTTAGATTTTATAATTCTCTCAATTGGTTATATTCTTTTTACATACACTATATACTTTAACAGAACTACAATCGAAAGGAAAGAATGACAGATGTCATTTGGTCAATTAAGAAAGACTGAGCACATGGTAATGTTTATTAGAGGAATAGGATTGAGAATTGTATGAATGAGAATGTCGGGGAAAACATTTGAAAAGAGTTAAAATATATGTACTTTCAGAAAATAATGGGCACTATATACAGTTAAGTTAGATAGGTAATAATAGGCAGTCCAAGAGGACACAGGCCCTGGAAGGGGTCAGTGCAGATTATGAGACACATTGAAACTGTAGCTGGAGGTGAACTTGAGGAGAGGCTTACAAGCCTCCATGGAGATAAACAGTAGCTTGAGGTTGCACCACCTGGTCACTGAACTTAGATAATGCATCAAACATATAGGTGAGAAACCAGGACACCCTGATCCATACTCCCATTCCTTTTAGGGAGACCTGTGTTCTTTCTATGTTAAAAGTCATAGACAAGCTAAAGTTTATTATCTTCACTGAGATATCCTTTTTAAGTGTGTTGAGTCCATATTAGATCAATATTAGCTAAGAAATTATACTTGCAATCTTATAGCTTGATTATAGCTTGAGCAACCCGTAGTGAGCAAAGTTGTGATTTTGTGGCATAAAATATCCCTGGCAAAGCCTTTGAGTCAACTCCTTTTCCAGACCTCCCTGTCTCAGGAGATTCTCTCAATAAACCTTTCCTGCTCTTCACCTCCTTTGACTTGAGTACATCCTGTGGTATTGGGAGATGCAAAGTTGGCACATTTGACATCTGACAAGTTGGGAGTTACTTCCTTGTGACATTAGGATTTTGTTGTACTGTCTTCAGTACTCTGTGGTGAATAAATACAAATATGAAACCATTGCTATTCTTCTTATACTATAAGATGCTATACTTCTTATAAATAGTTAGTAAAGACTTAGATATTTGGCCTGGAGATAAGAACAAGCAAAGTCACTGAATTCATTGAAAAATGTTAAGAGCACCTTGTGACTCCAATGAGAGAGTACTGATGGGTTTCCCTGCAGGCTGGTGTGTCACTGGGAGCTTGCAGGTGAATTCACATGGTAGGTAGCCTGTATCCATTGATAAATTTCAGCCCAATTTCTTCAATGCATGTGAACTTTGAATGGTCAGAGGATATGCACCTCTCCTCAAAGTACTGGACAAGGTTTTGCTTAAAATTACATTACAGTTCAACTTCTGCCCATCCAGCTCTACTCTCCTCTTCACAGGTTCTGTGACTATTTCCCTAATGTATTGCAAACTCGCATCTAGTCACCATAATATGATTCCTGAGGAACCTAACCTATGGCCGTTAGTACCATGGTCATTCTAGGAAGCTTGCTGTACAATGCTATCTTGAATCTGCATAATCAGCAATGTGCATATCACTGTGGTCCTCGTTACAATACCAGCTTCCAACTTTTGTCATGCTGTCCTGGCTTACTTGTTCAAATTTTCACCAGAAGAAAAACAAAGCTGAAAGGACAACAGAACACCAAATGAATTGAATGAGAAACCCAGATATCCTCCAGGACAATACAGATACATTCACAGGGCCGGAAGGAAAAAGAGTTTAAAGTCATGAGATTTAATTACAAGGTTAGGAAAATCCAAAGTAGGTTGACTTTTCAAATGTGCCAAGTCGGCTACACAAAGAACAGTGCCATTTATTCAGCAGAAATATGACCTTGAGATTTGGAGCATGGCATGTGAGTTGATGAATTTGGGAAATACTAATTTTGCTATTTCACTAGATATTTTGCATGTATAGAAATGGTCTACTATTTCTCATTAGAGCTTAGAAATCACCTTTACACTCATACTAAAAGCAATTCAGAGGGCTATACTTGCAAGGCAATAAAATCTGCCTTATGATTTCTCCTGGGCAATAGATTTTATCATAATACATCCAAGTTTAAAATGCTTTTTTCTCAGAGTAGATAAAGTAAGGATATACCAGAAGAGTTGCATGATTTATGAAACACATGTACTTGCAAAGAACTAAATTAATATACATGGGACTGGATCCTAAGTATCCTTGAGTAAAAAAGGACAGAAAATAAAATTGTATGGCGGAGTTAATTTCTATGGGAATGCTTCCCTTTGACAGGATTTAAACCCTTGGCAGCCCCATGGAAGTATTAGTAAACTCAGGAGGCTCTTGGAAGATGGTAAAAATCATAGCTGACATGACGTGATTTATAAAGATTAGAATTTCTGTGGAAAATTTTGGAAGGAGAGATCATAAGACATGGAGTTCTGGTTATATTAGAGTACAGTGTTCTTAGACAATCCATCTGCCGCCTATATTCTACGGTATGATAATTTATCAAGACAATATGGGATTCACTAATTAAAAGGTCATCAGATTGTTTGGGTTCAAAGATGGCTATAATTTGAAAGCAAAAGTTGATGATAAATAAATATTCCCATGATAGCTCTAGCATTATAATACTGGGCATAATAAGATTCTGAAAGAATGAAGCCAGGTAACATTCAAATATCATAACAAGAATGAGTACAGTTTATATAATAGGGAGTAAGATCACTGTGATATCCAGGAGAGGTCTGACCCATCACAAAATTAAGAGATAGGGTAGAATTTTGGACAGCCACAATTTGGAGGAGCCAACAGAGTATTGCTTAATTTCTACTATCAAAAGAAATAAATGATGGATGATGAATGGATTGAGAAAAGCCACTCTAGGTAAAAGTGGTAATTTACTCTCTGATTTCTAAACATGGGGAAGTTTTTAGACCACTATTGACTGGAAGAAAGGCTGCTTTTTTTCAGGAATGGATGAGTAATAAAAAATAATTGCAGTTCAAAGAAAATTAAGAAGCTAAACAGAAGAATCTAGGCTAATGAGTGTGCAGCAAGTCTGTGTCTAGGGAATAAAAAGGATTATTGTTGAGAATTAAAAGATTAACTAGTGGAGACATAGCTCCTGTGTACATGTGCCTGGTGGTCTCCACCTCGCTATACAATGTAATGCTTTCTTTACTGATGATGGTAATGACACATCACTGACATGCTCAAGAGACACTCACAGAGATAGAACAAAAGACATCAGGGAGAAACTTTGCACAGCATGTTATTATCCTCCACAGAAGAGAACTAACAGTCAATATTGAGACTTTGTGATAGTTCCAGAAGTGCAGTCGTGCCACAAACCTGCTAATAGCAAGAAGTCTAAATTTCTATTTGACCTACAGTGTTGGTTGAGAATCACAGATATTCTCTGGCAAATACACTCTGCAGAATAAAACTGCAACATTAGCTTTGATATAGCTGTAACACTTTGTCCATACTTGCGTACAGAGAGACTGGTGATGACTGAACCTTGTGCTTAGAGAGAGGTTTTAGGTGAACAGACTATGTTGCAAACCTAAAAGAGAGGAATCAAAATATACCATGTACAGGTACAAATTCCCTGTGATGAATGTGTTCATTATGTATATCTAAGTTGCATCAATAAACTTAATTTAAAAAATAACTCAGTCTCATCAAAAAGTGAATAACCTAAAGTTATATGTTGAAAGGTAATAATAACATTATATACCAGCAGAGGACAGTTTTGAATGATGACACAACGTCTACTCATTCCTAATTCTTTTCTAATGTATATTTATAAAGGGTGTATTTTTGCAATTTCTATTTTAATACTTTTTCTGGACTTAGTGTCAGGTAATGCTGGACTTGTAGAACAAGTAAGGAAACATTCCTTTCACTCATATTTTTGGTAAGATCTTGTGAAAGATTGTTAGTACAAAAAAATCTCGTCAGCTTAGGGATTTGTTTTCCATGGTTTCTGTGATTAGTGACAGTCCAAATGTATTGTGGGAAAATGCAGGAATAAATAATTCATAAACTTCAAATTGTGTACTGTTCCATGTGGCCCGATGACACCTTTATTTACCCATATTATCCCATGCAGGGCATGACTCATCTCTGTCCAGATTATCCGTGCTGCAGTGGCTACTTGCCCTTCAGTCATATAATGGCCATCTAGGTTGGCAGATCAATTGGTGAGATATTGTCGTGGTTCTGTCTAAGTAACTCTTATTTCACTTAATTTTCCCAATAGTTTTTTGATCTTATCTCTTCTTGTGTTTCACTCATAAATTAAACCTTACTTTAGATATGCATGCACAGGAAGAAACATGGCATGTGTAATGTTCAGTACTATTCCCCTTTCAGATGTCCACTGATGGCCTTGGGATATCTTTCTTGTAAATAAAGAGTGACGACTAATTTTGTATAGAATCATGTTGTTGAATTTACTACTAAAGCAATTATGTGTTTTGGCTTTTCTTTTGGAAAGTTTTCAAATGACTAATTGAACCTTGTTACGAGGTACAAGTTTTTTCAAGTTTTATATATTTTCTTGAGTAAATTTCAGTAGTTTTTGTTTCCCCAACAATTACCAATTAATTTTAGGTTGTCAGGTTTGGTGTTGTAAATTGTTCATGATACTTTCCTCACTATCAAAACTATACTATTCTGGAAATTAGAAACTCTTCTTTTATTCTTGCTGCTATTTGTTGTTTTTTATATGTTGCTATTATAGTTGCTATGTCTCGTGGACTAATTCATTAAAGTTGGTATTCTTCTTAGGTTTTTATTCTTCTTGGCTAGTGAAGTCTCCATTCAGCTAACAATTTTTCAGAAATTTTCTTAAGAGCCTTGATATCCGTTAGCTTTTCCAAGAGACTCTATGTGAGTGTTGAGGATACTTCTAGGCTTTGGCAGTTTACATTTATGCCCTACCTTACTTTTTGCTCATGGAGTACTTCAAAGTCTGTCAGGAGTGAAACTTTGGGCTTCCATCCAAGGTTTTCTGGCCATGCATCTAGCCTGGCACATGTGAGCATCTGGATGTCCAAAAGTACTGTATGTTGAAGGTTTTCATTGGCCCTGTGGACACAACCTTCTCTTCTTTCTTTTTTAATTTTTATTGGCTAGGTTATTGAGTTCTACCAGTTAATCCTGCCTAGCCAAGTGTGATGTTCAACAATATGTTACGTTGTTTTATACAGAGTTCTTGCAGATAGAGTTCTTCCTACTTAATAGACTGAGTTGCATCACATTAAAAAGTAAATTCTGTTATTGAAACTTTCCAGGGAGCTAAATATATATTATTTAGAAAATTCTGGTATGGTTACAAACTCATTGTAACTTCTCTGATGGCCATCAGACTCCAGATTTTCAGTGCTTCAAAACTGCTGATTTTCAGGTACACCATGGAACTGTGGAAAGTGAGAATGAAAAATGAAGGGAGTTAAAATGCCAGGTCACTGTTACTATTGGTGATTTATTGAAATCACTGCTCTGGCTGATATTCAGCCATTTTCTTAAATAAATTCTTATCCCATTGTTGTAAGCCTTTGTTTATTTCTAGAATTCTTAAAGAGTTGTTTTTGACTTCTTAAGTATCAATAACTAATGCAACTATAAAAGTCCTGGTTAAACAAGAAAAACTGTCATAAATGAACATTTATGCCTTTTAAAGATAGTAGTAGTCTAAGCACCCACATCTCATTTACTGCAATAAAAATTATGCACATTAATATTTATAAGGTAAAACTACTTGACGAAAAGGAGCATAAACTTGTGACTATTGGTAGTTGACAAAGATTACATCAATTTTAAGAATTGGTAAAGAGAAAAGATTTAAATGTCAGTGACAGAAACATATTAAGCTGTAAGAATATTGCATTTGGTAAATATTTTCCCCATATGCTATTCAGAGTTTAGACTCATCATTTATGTAATTAAGAATATGCTGAGGCTATCAATTTTGTCATTTAAAGCAATGGATTATCCATGATACCATGTCCAGCCCAGTTCTTGAAAACTCCAGGTGTGTGTGGGGAAGGACCATGAAGAAATGAAGTCACGAGTGAAAATGCAGAAAGCTGAGGTCAGGTGGAGCCCTCTCTCAGAAGGAGAAAAAGAACCACCTCACCACTGTAGCATGCTGATGTCAGGTGAAACCCCTCTGCCTAACAACTTATTCTCCTTGTTCAAATCAGGGACCTCATGCTCTCAGAACAACCCATTCACCTGGTTCACCTCGGCAGCTCCACGTTCTCTGGGCGGGCCTTGTTCTAGCCCCACATATGTGATCCACCGTCAGCTTTAGCTGCTACCCACACCATGATAGTTATCATAATGAGAAGTAACAACATCTTTGTTGTTGTTTTTGGCAGTTCATGTGCTTATTTTATTATTTTGCATTATTTTTTCACTACACATGGGAAAGATTGTAGAGTAATGTAACATTTTCATTATTTAGGGCTCAGAATGCCTTCAAGGACCTTCTAGACATTGGTCAGAATTTAGCAGATAATTATAATTGAGACTCTATTCCTAAAATAATATTACCATAATCATGAACCATGAAATAGTTCTGTACTCTTCAGCTATGTTCTTGGCAATACTCTTTTCAGATTCATCTATCCTCAGAGCCTTTGATCACAGAATTCTTCAATATAGAGTATGTAAAACATCCAAAATATACGTGAATAAAATTAAGCATTGTATATATGTAGTGTCCTAAAAATAATGCTACACTTATTATATAAAGAAATAGAAAATCAAAGTTGAAATAAAAAATGAGGGAAAAAGAATAATACAACCCAGAAAACAATCCACAACATAATCTTATCTTCAAAAAGTAGATCAACTTATGTTAAAGACAGAACATTCATACCTCTTATGTTAAAAGCAAATATCAGCTATGCACTTATTAATGATCTAGAAATAGATCACAGCAAATATTTTTGGTTGGACAGATAGAGACTTAGAAGCAATTACCTCAAAATAGCTTTTTTATTTTGCAGTTCTACTAGATTCACTGAAGTACACACATGTGTACACGCACAAAGGTGTATTTAGTATGGTGAATTTGTTGTACATTAACGAATACCAAGGAAAAAGTTTAAATGTCAGCTCACCTTAACAATAGGATTTTACTATCCTTTTAAGTATATTAGTTTTATTAATTAATAATGATTGAAGTTTAAATACCATACAATGAAGAAATAGCAGTTTACTATTCTAGTAATAATACGCTACATTTTTGTTAGTTTCTCTTTAACAATATGATTACATCTTGTATTTGAAAAATTAAGACATGGAAATAAGAAATCACATACACATAAATTTGTAAAAAAACTACTTATAACTAATACTTGCTTATTTATGAGCAGGCATTTTTTCACTTTCTTGTAAAACTATTTTTCCATCAATGTTGGACTTTTCTGTAATTTTATACATGTACACATATAGTTTGTATTGTAGAAGTTAATGATACTGTATTAAAAAATCAAATTCTATGATATAGAAAAAATAGTAATGTGCAAATCAGGATTACATGAAAAAATGTGTAAATACAGCATATAGTTAAAATTTAAACATTCCCTAGTTAGTTGAAAACAAATTTTTAGTCATATATACACAAGTTTAACAGTTTATGTTCAAGACAAACCACCTGAAGAATTTCGATAGTATTAATAATGGTTCAGATATTTGCAATATTTAATGTATAACTTATGGGTTTTCAACAAATAGAAACAGTCTTGACATTGATGTAATCTGGTGGTAGAATGTACTCGTACTCATATTTTGTCCACCTGTATTGTATTGCAAAATGTATAAAATCAGTTTTTAAAAAAGCTATACGCTAGCTAAACTTAAGGTCAGTTCATAACTGGTGTATTCTATATTTTCTGACTTTTAAACGCTTACCAGTAGAGATCAACACATTAAAGTTTTTAAGTTTTATGGCAAATTCCCTTTTTTGTTGAGGTAGTTTTCAGCCTGACAAACCAAGACATTAGTCAGATCTCACTGGGCTCGTTATTCATTTTGTTCTGCTGCTCTGCGGGACTGATCTAGACATAAAAGATCACACTGGCTTTAAATAAAATTCCACAGAAATCAAAATGAATTGAAAGAAAAGATCCTTACACAGTCTATACATGGCATTTAAAAGGGAAGTGTTTTTTTACCAAGTGATTATTTTTATTTAAATAGGTTCTATAGTGGAAGTATAATTTCTTAGACTGAATGCTGACAGTTGAGTTTCTAAATTTGTGATCTCTCCAGATGTATGTGATTTAACAATCTAAATTATAGGCACAGATATGCATATATATATATATATTGAGTAACTTAAATTGATTATTTTCTTTATTATTGTGGTATGATATAAGGATATTAGAAAAGCATAACATGATGTCCATTCCCTGTGAAGAGAAGAATATCTCTCTTTAAAGAATTGTTCCTTCAGTTGGGCATCGTAGTTCACTTCTGTAAACACAGCACTTGGGACACTGGGGCAGAAGGATCATTGCAAGTCTGAGGTCAGCCTGGGCTTCAAAGTGAGCTCAAGTCCAGGCTGAACTGTATAGTGAGACCATGTCTCAAAGAAAAAAAATTTTTTCTTTCTTAAAAAATTATATTCTTTTTAATGAAATTTTATTTTTACTGAATTTCTATTTTCTGGCCTCTTTAAAACATACAAGTTTTGTCACAGGCCTCTAATTCACATTACATTTATTTTATATAGACATAGAAAAAAGTACATTTAATCCATAATAAACTTAATTCTTGCCCCATGATTAAGAGATCACTTCCCTATTTGACTTCTCTCATGACTTATTTAGTATTTAACTCTAAAAGAAGAAAATAATTTTTTACTTCGGCTTGAGGTTGTTATATTAGAAATACAAGTTGAATGTGAAAATATATTTCAAAATTTAGGTAAAATTTAGATAATTGCTAGGTTGGTTTAGAAAAATGAATACATTAGCCTAGTTGTAGATCTCTAATGCAAATAACTCAAAAGGAAGATTGTATTTATGTAAAACTTAATCCAAAATGGCATGCAATTACTCCTTCTCCCCAACAATTTCCTCTTGAAATTGTTCTTGCATTCACTTTTTCTTCATGCCGGTTTCTTGGATTTTTTGTTCTATAGATGCACTGTTATTGCTGTTTGCTTATGTTCACTATTTGGCACCACTTATCACCTTTCTTTTCTTTCTTTCTTAGTGGCTACGCTACAATTTTCTCATTTTGTAGTGTTTTAGGTGAGAGATCACATATGGTTCCCTGCTTTAAAATGAAGCAGCCTCAGCAGGTGTCGTTCCTCCCTGATAGCTCCAGAGGATGCTCCTTCCTCAAGTTCCCAGCTTCTACAGGCCGCTCACATTTCTAACTGTGGCTTCATTAGTCCATCTTCAAAGGAGCAACCGACCCTCATTTTTCATTACTTCTCATTCTTTTGACCACCGGTCTTCTGCTTCTTTATCTCTTTTGGTCTTTTGTATGTGTTTAGTTATTACATATCTAAGATCGACACTATTATGTTTGAGTATACACAGTGAAATAATTATTATAGATAAATGTTTCCATTATCTCATTTAGGTACTTTTTGTGGTAAAAATCTCTTAAAATACACTCTTAGCAAATTTTCAGTATATATGACATTGTTAACTATTGCCTTCATGTTGTACATTAGATCTGTAAACTTAATCATCCTGAATAACTAAAAATTTGTGTCCTTTTACTTATCCCCATTTATTTCCACTTCTCACCTCTAGTAACAGTTCCATTTGTTTCTATGTATTCTCCCTCTTCATTTAGATTACACAGGGAAGAGATGATGCAGTGAGTTTTCTTTGTGTATCTGACTCCACTTTTGTGACCTCTTTCAACCTTTATTACATTTGTAGAAACTGTAACTGGAAACACAGTCATATTTACAAAGGAACTGCCACACATGCAATTTAGGTGAACATTACTCAGTCATCATCACCTTCCCTATACAATACATTAATACTAAAATTTTTAAAGAGAACATATTTATTTTCTTGTTAAGTAAATTGTTTTCTTAATGATTACAATTACTAAAGTGAAACACATTTAGTATATTTTTTATATTCTTTTATTTTTTCATCGTTTTGAGACAGGGTTTCACTATGCAGTTCAGGCTGGGCTTGAACTCACTTTGTAGCGCAGGCTGACCTTGAACTTGAAGCAATCCTCCTGCCTCAGCCTCCCAAGTGCTGGGGTTACAGGCATGCACCACCACACCTGGCTAAGTCTACTATATAATTTACTAACATTTTAATTCAGTTTCTACTTTAACCAACAAAAAATATAAGCATTTTCAAATATAATGTTTTTAAACTTAAAGGGAATTTTAACATATGAAGAATTAAAAAAAATCAGGCCCCCCAAATTCAAAGACCCAATCCAAAAATTGGCATTTGAGATGAACACACACTTCTCTAATGAAGAGATACTAATGGTGAATAAATACATGAAAAAATGTTCAACATCATTGGTCATTCAAGAAATGCAAATTAAAACAACACTGAGATTCCATCTCACCCCAGAAAGAATGGCCATCATCAAGAAATCAACCAATAACAAGTGCTAGAGGGGCTGTGGGGAGAAAAGGAATCCTACTCCACTGCTGGTGGGAGTGTAGATTGGTGAAACCACTGTGGAAATTGGAGACTCCTCACAAAACTAGGATTGGAAGTCCCATTTAACCCAGTTGTTCCCCTTCTGCGTATTTTCCCAGAAGAATTAAAGACGTCATACCACTGCGATATATGTGCACCCAAGTTTATAGCAGCACAATTTGTTATAGCTAAATCTTGGAAACAACCCAAATGCCCATCCACTGAGGAATGGATAAAAGAAGATGTGGTATTTTATACAATGGAGTATTACTCAGCTATTAAGAGATAAACTCGAGGATTTGTAGGTAAATGCATGCAACTAGAGACCATATTTACAAGTGAAATAAATTGGACCTAGATGGGTAAACATCATATTGTCTCCTTGGTGTTGGAACCTGAAAGACTAGGTAAAACTCAAAATGTACAATAGATGATAGGAAAGGGAAAGAAATTGCTCAGAGGAAGGAATGATTGGGACAAGGGAAAGAATAAAGAAAAGGAGGAAGGCAAAACATAAAGATATATGAATAGCTGTAATAATTGCATTGCTGATGTCTGATGGTGTACTGAAATGAACAGTTAATGATTACAAGTTTTTTTGTTCCGATCGATTTGGCATGCTTGTGTCTGGTGATCTGAGCAAGTGATCTGAAGGTAACAACATGCAATGGAATTACAATGGTGAACTCCTACCATCTTGTCTAGTGAAACTGTATTATCTCTACTGTTTTATCAAAGAATTATTTTCTTATTCCCTACATTGGTTTGAGCAATCTTTCATTCTCACATCTGGTAATCTGAGCAATGTAGTGGAGGATAGCGATAAGTAATGTAACAACCACTGTTGATTCATATTATTTTGTCTTGAGACTCTGTATCACTTTGAATGTTCTTGCTTTAATTTATGTTTGTGATACTGGTATGCTGCTACTGTTCTATTTCTTTGGTTATTTGTTTCTCATTCATTACTGTCTTTAAAATAAAAAAAGGAATTTTATTTTTAAATAGTTAAGGTTTAGAATGTACAAAATTAATGGTTTTAGGCAATATTCTATATCACATCCATATTTTATTATATATTACAAGGGCTTTTATATAATTTATTTTATATTCTAAATTTAGTGTGCAGGTTTTTAAACAGTATTAGCATATAACAGCTCAAATATTTCCTTTTCCTCAAATATTCTCTAGGAATTCTGAATAAATTGGTTCTCTTAGGAAAACATTCTCAAAAATATTTCAGAAAACAGAACTGAACACATTTTAATTACTATATCTAATCATATGATTATAATTTAGTAGAAAATTTTACAAAATAAATATATGTTTAGAAAATTTGTAGAAAAACAACTCCAATAATGGCTTCATGAATAAACTACTATTTAAAATAAATGTGTACTTTACACTTCTTCAGTGGTAAAATAAAGGCTTTTTTTTTTTTTCATCAGAAAACAACTTTAAACGTTGTTTGAAGCATCTTTCCTAAATAAGCTACTGAAAACTCCATGACCAGGATATTGCACTGAAACTTGACTTGGTACTCCATTAGTTAATGAAGGGAAGTAGATTACATTAGTGTTTGTCTTATGATCAGCCAAGCTGAAACAGTGTGTAGGCAGCAATGTTGATAGGAATGGTCTCCATGTTTCTGTCTTTCAACTACTCTTCTGTTAGAATCTGTTACTGGGAATCCTGCACCTGATTTAGTTTTACTAGGTATAATCAGGAAGGTGGTGATTTATAAGCAGCAAATGGAAGTGATTATAGAGACCTAATTGTTTGTGTCCTGCTGTGTTTATTTCCATGCTACTTTGATTGTGTGCATACGAAGAGGCTCTACCTTTTAAATTCTTGATTATTTAACATTGTTTAAATCATGTTAAATTTAAATAATTTAAGATTATTCCCCACATTAAAAAAAGCTATCCTTGTGGATATAAAATTCCCACTTTTATCCATTACATACAAACATAGTTATGAAAAATGGTGCTATCCCCTTAGTTCAGGTATTTATCAAACGAGTTCAGCATTATTATGTATCTTAAGATTTTATTTCATTGATTTAATTGTGTGACATGCCTAAAACTGTAACATCAATTTCTTAAAGATATGCTGAAGCAGCCAAGTTTCTTGAAAATAATAGTCATCTCTCCCAAAGTCTGTCAAAGTTTTATTAAAAAATACCGAAATGAATGCAGTTGCATAAAATATATTTTAAAAATCAATTAGACTATAAAAAATAAGTGAAATTTTTTGACTTTTATTACTCTCCGTGGAACAAGTACTGGAATTCAAATAAGGACTTGCAAGCTTGTCAGACTTTAATAAAACCAAATTAAGACAATTAAATATCTAATATTCTCTAGAAGACAATCTTTGTGCCTTTCAAGGATATACATAAATTTGAATTTTTAAAGAAATGATAAATATCCAAAAATTGAATGTTAATCAATTCATGTCTTTACATGTATTTCCAAAAGACTCCCATATATCATTTTAGAGTCTGAAAGTTTTATGCTGACTATGGCATTAAAAAGTGAATAGTACAGCAAAACATTTTCCATATCTAAACTGTAACCAAGTTATATTTCCCTTGGTTTTCACTACTATTGTTGTCTTATTTGATAATGAGAACATGTTTTCTTTTGTCATAAAATATAAGTCATAATACCATATACATGTATTCAAAATGAAGAGCTAGATGATCCCTGTTTCCATTCTGGTGAGCATACTATGATAATTTTGTCATATAACTATGCATTACTTAATTTGTTACTTATGAGAGACAATGGCAATTCAATAAGCAACTAAGGAAAGTGCTAAACAAAGGCAAAAGAATGTTTAGTTTTTCACACACTAAAGACAAATGGCAACTTGGGGAATACTATATGCAGAATATCCATTTTCAATTTTATGAATATTATATTTTTACAACTGTACCACATTTGTAAATGTATTTACAAACATTTTTCCACATACCCTAGAACTTACTATTGAATGTGTTCAAAAATTCATACCATTTTATGAATCCAAGATTTTTTTGAAACATATTATGTATAAAAGTGTGGATTTATACATATAAAGGACTGTGTGTGTGTATATATATATATATATATATATATATATATCGTGCTTCAGAATGGTTTCTGAGGATCACAGACCAAAGCAAGTATTAAAATAAACTTTAGATATTTTTCTACGTTTACTAGTTATAAGGCTATGATTTTAGAAGTAAAAGATGTTATTATGATGCTAAATTATTTAACTAATCATGGTTTTAATTGAGAAAGACTGTTAAGAATGTGACAGAAAATAGGGTCTGAAATGTACAACACATATTATGAGCTGGAAAGAAAATGTTCTGATGCAATGACAAACTGTGATGGAGGAAAGGGGAAAGAAAGAAAGGGAAAAAGAAAAATAATATATTTATACACAAGATAGTGAAGACAGTTATACAGCTACATTTCTTAGTTCCTTGGAAAAATGTTTTGCTAATACTGTTTAGACAAGATATCATGCCTATACCTTATACTCTGATTTGTAGCAAAAAACAATCCTAGTGTATCAAGAATTGTAACTGTCCTACTAACTCAGTTTCTTTGTTTCTTTATTGTTTTATTCTTTAAAATAAAATTTTAAAAAAGAATGATTTCCTACTTCTGCTTTTCTTCTCCAGTGTGCTCTCTTATCTATGGTTGGTCTATGTGACATCAAAAAATGCATCATGTCCACAGAATGGTGCATTTAGAAGTCATTAAATTCTGTTTATGTCAGTATGTGTTTTAGGAAAAGCAAAGAATAACACAAGGAAAGACGTACTAATACACACACAGAAAACCGAGACCTTTCCATATTTCTCTTCTCTAAAACATTAACGTTTCTTCCTGTACATTTTGCTGTTTTTAACATTGAAACAAGTAAATTAATTATATTAATTTATACTTTTTTGATAATAAATATCAAAATGTAAATTTATTTTTCTTATTATTAACTGTGACATTAGAAATTTAATTACTTAGGGTATTACTTTAGGGCATGTTTACTAAAACAAACGGTGTGGCCTGTTTTGTCCGGCAGATTACCCAAAGGCTACTATGGTGTTTGTAAAATTAATTTCTATGAAAATATCACCTGCACATCCAAATCTTCAATGTTTCTTCTCATAGAAGTGGAACTTGTGAAAACAAATGATATTTGTTTAGCATACAAGTGACCCCATATGCCCCAAACTTGCTAGTAGAGTAAAATCACCCTGAAGGACACAGTATTGAATGAGAACAGAAGGATTACTTGATATTTTAGTAACTTTTTTGCCTATTTTCAACATATATGCATATGCTCAAACATACAGACATACATTACATTTCAAAAATCTAACCATTTTTGCTAATTTTTGTTAATGTAAGGAAATTAATATGAAACAAATTTATATCATCCAAAGAAAATAGTCTAATGCAGGTTACCTCCAATAATTTTGGAGAATTTAATTTGACTGTGGTCTTAGGTTTTATATCTTCTTAAATTGTAAGCCAGTAAGCTGAGAGTTAGATTCAGCAACAATTTAATGCAATGAATTTAGCAACAAGAACTCAAATTGTACTTTTTTTTATTTCTATCTCAAACTGTTTCTACCACATGTGGCATTTTGAATGGAATTAAAATCTTTCACTTTGTATTCGGAAAATACATTTCTGCCATTTTTTTATCCTCTGACAGTATGATATTGAATTTAATTTAGCAAAGCTATAAAACATTTTATGTGCTGTTGATGAAAATATTTGAAAATTGTAGTTTTAATTGTGGAAATGTTGAATTGTTTAAATACCAATGTTTTTTTCTTAATTGACTTAAATTGTCATTTGTTAACAACAATCATTGCCTTCCTCACCTTTCGGATATGAACCTTTTTATTTATGTATCTTTTTTTAATTTTCAAAATTTATTTTTATGTATTTACTTTTTTTGTCTTTTTGAGACAGCGTCTCACTGTGCAGTCCAGGCTGACCTTGAGCTCACTTTGTAGCCCGGGCTGGTCTCCGAACCTTTTTATTTTTAATGGTCAGAAAAATCAGTAAGGCAGACACAGTGAAAACACAAAGTCTGAGACTGGGAGATTTTTTATAATAAACGGTTCCATAAGACCCAGTGTGAATATGATACAGAGCAAATTGTATGGGAAAAATTTTTTAAAAGAGCGACTGCAAATAGAAAAAAGAAAATGTCTTTTCTCAAGGTGACACTTGCTGCATGTGTGCCTTGGATAGTTCCCAGGAAGGAGGAACTCAAAATGCTCCATATCAGTCACATATTATGGGTTTTTATAATGGTGTAAAGGTTAAATGTCATTTACCCACCAGGAAGTAGAACATTTTCTTAGATGCTTACAGAGAGTTAGTGTACTAACTAACTACACAGAGCTACTGTACTAATAAAATCCAAACCTAAAACACACATGCACATGCATGCACGCAAGTGCACACACACACACACACACACACACACACCAGCAAGAAAACATCCATAATTCTGTAGTGAAATTCCTTTAAGGAACAGGAGAAATGAAATAAATATCAGTGATTCTACATGAGCAGAAATTGTGTGCTGTGCAGAAATATTCACAATTGATGTGCAGAGTTACTTCTACTAATTTTTATGTTTCTTACTATCTTTTTATCAGAAAGCCTCAAAAAGATTATAATGGTACATCTTCTCTTTGTTTTATGTATTTGATGATATCCTGGGAAATGAACATTCCAGAAATCGCAGGGTAAAATAAGCAATCAATTAATCAATCATACTGAAGAAGTACCTCAGTAGCAGTGTTCTTGTTCAGGTTGCCCAAGCCCCTGGGGGTAATCCTCAGTATTGGAAGGAAGAAATGGAAAGAAAGAAAGATGATCAACTATTAAAACTGGGTCAGTATTGCATTCCAAAGCAAGACTGACAGAAGCTAAAAAAAAAAAAAGAAAAAAAAAGCAGCTGTGAAGATCAAGAGATTACCGATTTAGTCTGGCTGTTCAAAGAAAATGAATGTATTTATTGCAATTACTACTTGTCTATATTTTAGACAAACTTTTTGGTTTATAAGTCCGGTTACATTATAATCTAGTATTATTAATTTGGAAAATCTTTGATACTCAACATTATGTATTGAAGCAGAATAAGAAATGCATAGAAAACTCATTAGTTCTATGCTAATTAGGGACAAGAATGACGCTTACTGTGAAGCAATGAAACAACCATTTATTAAAAAATGAAGGAAAACAATCTTGTATTTCCAAAGACAATATTATTTAACATATTTGCACCAATTGAAGAATAGATTTTATCACAGGAAGTTTTTACACTGCACATTGTTTCAAACTACCAAGCACTATTCTAAAGAAATCAACTGTGTTCAGATTTTATAAATGTTAATCCTGATTTGGCCTAATACCTTAAGCAAGGAAAGCTAATCTGGATTTATGTCATCTGAATAATGTTCTTTATTCAAACATGATGGAATCTCTTATGCACTCTACAAGAAGCCCCTTTGCCTTCCTCCTTTTCTTTTTAATTGTATTTCTTTCCGTTTCCACAAATTCATTAACACGATCCCAGTAACCAGAAAATCAGTGAAAGAGGTTAAATAATACTTTTGTTAGTTGTTTAACTAACAAATAGTTCATATGATGATATGAGACTAATTTCTGAAAGTAAAATAAGTAATGAGAATTAATTTTTTATATTTAAAAAATTAAATTTCAAATTGAGAGTTTTCATAATGCTAGGGAAAAATTTGAAAATATAAGAACTTTCCAAAACCACAAAAACAAAAGACATAGTTTACTTTGATTAAGTAAATATTCATGGTACTTACACATTAAATCTTTTTCCTATAAGGTTTTAATATATTAGCATTAGTCAGCTATTTGTTGTAATATCATTTGTTTGGTTTTTATTTCTTTTAAATAGACAAAATTGTAACTAGATACATTTTATATGTCATCTATGTCATGCTTAGGATTTTGATTTTGTGCATCAATATTAAACAGTATTTATTTTTTTCTTTTTTTATTTTAGGAATGAAAGAAGGAAAAATATTAACAAGCAGACATCCATTTACAAAACAGCATAAGAACAATACACACAATAAAAAGTTACACACAAAGTGGTAGGAAATTAATAATGGTTGTCATATTACATACTGATATCTTCAAAGTGGTTTCTCAGGAAAACAAAT
This sequence comes from Chinchilla lanigera, assembly GCF_000276665.1. Taxonomy (NCBI): domain Eukaryota; kingdom Metazoa; phylum Chordata; class Mammalia; order Rodentia; family Chinchillidae; genus Chinchilla; species Chinchilla lanigera. Next base: position 23,409,271 of record NW_004955404.1, on the reverse strand, counting down.
AGAGACATGCAAGGTTGATCAAATAAGTAATCATTAACTGCTCCTTTCAGTAAAGCAATAGAAGTCAATAGTAGAACAATGTTAACTATCCTGCATATATGTACATACGTAATTTCCCCTTCTTTATTTTCTCTGTTCCCATACCCCAGTTGCTCTTCACTTTTGGGCATTTTCCTTTCATTTTACAATGTTTGTCACACCTTCTAATTTTAATCACTCTTTCAGGTTCTTTCATTAGTGAGTAAACAATATTTAATAAAACAAATTACAGCACCTTCATCCAATAGAATGAGAAATACTCCAGAAGAAGACTAATTATTTCCTTAAGTAACAATAACAGCAATGAACCATTAAAAAATACATGAGTCCATCCATATTCTATTTAATGAAAAGAAATGTGTGTATGTATCTAAGTGTGGGCCTGTTTTGTGTAGAATTTCAAGTGTATCCTCCTAACTTTTTCTCAGAAATAATGTTTGTCACATGAAATCATCCAAAGATAGAGTTGACAAAAATGATTTTTTCTGGTCTGTATTTACATTTTAGTAATTGCTGTTATTGGTGAAATTTACAACTAACACTATTCAGAATGTTAAGTGTTATTCTAATTATGTTATTTTTTTTTAATTTAACAATGGTTGTGACACTGCACATTGGTGTCTTCAGGGTAGTTGTTCCAATTACCAGATATAAGCATGCAATCTTGGTCAGAAAAATTAAGCACTAATTATTCCTTTCAATAAACTGATAGAAATTAGTAGTACAATTATATTAGCTATCGTGTGTGTGTGTGTGTGTGCATAAATTTTTCGTTTCCATCTTTCTTTTCTCCTTTCCCTCATCCCAGTTCTTTCTTTTCGAGGAGTTTCTTTCCTCTCACAATATTTATTGTACCGTTCAGATTTTATTTACACTTCCAGGTTCTATTATTCTATATAAAAATTTATTTTGAGTTTCTTCATTCCCATTCATGTACTTTTGATTTCACTAGCACAAGAAATTATATGATTTTTACTAAAATGTCTTTCATACCCAAAAGTGTTTGCTAGGTATTTTCTGGATGTCCTTGTTTGGATATGTTCCCCAAAGCTTAAGGTGCCAGAAGATTGCTCTCCTGTGGGGTGATGTGGGAAATGATGAAACTTTTTAAAAGCTGAGGTCTGGTGGGGAAGTCTTTTGTTTATCAGAGAGGTTATCCTTAGAAAGGATTAAAATAGCTCTCCAAGGACAAAATTCAGATTTTGAGAGCAAGCTGGTATGACAGTGAAGGTGGTCATGCTCATCTTTCTACTTTCATGTTGTGATCTCTTAACCCTGCATGTACTACTACCTTCTGCTGTGGGGTCCTTGACAGAACTTTCATTGTGCCTTTTGTACATTAAACCTCCAGAACTGAGATAGAGTAAACTTTTTCTTGTATATTTAACTTATGTTAGGTATTTCATTACTGTAACACAACAAGAATAAATAAAATTTTTACTGGGATTTGGGGACTCTTTCTAGAGATTCTCTCTAGGTTCTTCTTGTCCAGAACAAAGAATTGGAGAAGACAAACAATAAAGATGAAAGGCTTTACATCTATTAAAGGTAAGAAAAGCAATGTGATCTATAGGCAAAGTATAGGCCAATTAAGAGCAAAAAGCAGTGTACACTAAGGGATGATTTTGGACCACTGTGAAAGAGAAAGCCCAGTGGTTAAGAGCTTAATATTCCCTCTATTGTGTATCTTATTCCTCAGGTTGATGTCAGGCCTGGACAGTCCTACAGAAAACCTTCTTAAATTCTCACAAGAACTGCAGACAGCATTCTCTGACTGATGACAACTGAAGAATTTTGGGAATTATTTTTCTATACCTTTGCTGTTACCAATAGATCATGATTTGCTGTTACCAATAGTCTCTGTTACCAATCGATCATGCCCACTTGCTGCGCCAGTTTGCCACACCTTAGTTTCCTGCCTGATTCCCCTTTGAGAGATATGAATCCCTGGAAATCTTTATGCAGTGTTGAAGGCTGAAAATCTCTGTTTTCATATAGCTACTTCTTAATGAAAGGTGTGAAGGCCCTCCCTACCTGGGATTATGTCCTCTCCAGCTAACTTGTGATACTGTGGCTCATTGCCTGGGTTGAAGGAAAAAAAAATGTCATAAGACAAAAAAAAAATGTTAGTGTTTATATGCAGCTCCCTATGCTTGGTGAATTTGTGGAGAGTCTAGATCACTATCTGAAGCCTCATATGGATAAACTTTACTGTCATTTTCAAGATGCAAAGCCAAAATATGAGAAGGAACAGGTCAGAATATTTATTAGTCTGCACAATGAATATATTATGACAGATACAGCAATTAGAGATTCCCATGCTCTCTGTGGAGGGAGAAAGTATAGCGAAGAAGGTTATTAGATAGACTCCCAGGAGCCTGAGGGCTATAGCCCTAGCAAAATTATCCACAGTATGGATCTAATTAAAAATAGAAGTCTCAATAAAGATGTCCATTTAACATGTGGTGGAATAGGGACATTCTACTTTTATGACATTTTACTTTAATGGCTCTACTTTTCTGCACCTGGGCAGTACTGCAGTCTTGCTCTTTGAAAAGGAGCCTCAGGTCTTTTAGAACTTTCCAGGTGCAGCTTTCTTCTTTTGGGTGTTTCTTCTCCTCAGATATTTCAGTTGGAGCTGGCTTTATAATTACTTTGCCTCCCCAGATTCACTGCTCCCTTCTGTACAGGTTCTCTGAGTTAGACAGGATTAGTTGGCAAGCTAGGCAGGCTTGCTTGGTCATTCCTGGTAGTCCTAGTCCTTTGAAAATTGAAGTGACCATTTCCTGTATAGCGTTTTTATAGCTTTTCTCTGCATCTCTTGAGGAAAGACCAAAATCATTCCTCTGACTATTTCCCAAAGATACTTTAGACATGTCCATTGAATGACAGCAACCTGCTTTGGAAAATGAACTGCCTGTAGGAGATGTAGAATTTTTCTGCTGGTGCGTTAGAGATGATTACTTTATAGCTCTCAGCTACTGCCTTTCTTTCCAGATTGTTGTGTGGGCGTGTAGCACTAGAAAGACACGCGAGGTTTTTCATGGTCAGCATACAAAATATTTGTGTTCCTAACAAATATATGAAGAAAAAGATCATTGTCAATATCATATAAATTTAACTTTTATGAAATGCTACTTTAATGAATCATATTCTAAACATAGTTTTAGTCAGTAGGTAATATAAAACATCAATCATTCTTTGAGAAATAGTACTTTATCTTTATTATACTGTCTTGACCTTTAAGATAATAAAATATACCAATCTCTTGATTATAAAAACAGTACTGCTTTTTATGGATCTCCTTTTAAATACTCTAGTGGTTCATTTTATGTCAGAACAATTAGTTATGAGATAGGACAAAGCAAATCTGATGAAAATATTTTACCAAAGACAATGAACTGGTTCTAGAATCCACGCCCATCGCAGTGTAATCTGTGTGCACTTTATCTTGCTTCACAATGTGTGTGAATTCCTGTAAGACAAGGAAGAGGAAGATGAAGCCAATCATGTCTGCTTAGTAAGTTGATATAATTTCATGTTAATAAAAGAGTTTAAATATCAACACCATTTTATTTAAGTTTGTTGGTCATAGCTCTAATAATTTTCATGGATTGGCAAACTATGGCGTTGCTAAGTCCTTTTTCAAACTGTTTGAATATCTATATCTATCTGTCTATCTATCTATCATCTATCTATCTATCTATCTATCTATCTATCTATCTATCTATCTTCATCTACTATTGATTGCCATCTTTTCTGCTACACTGGCAGAGTTAAATTGCAATGAATGAAGCAAAAACTTACAAGGACCATGTAGCTCTCAAACTTTTTTTTTTTTTTTTTTTTTTTTTAATTTTTCTCCAGTACCGGGAACCGAACTCACGACCTTGCGCTTGCCAGGCAGGCGCTTTTGCCGCTGAGCTAAATCCCCAGCCCCCGTAGCTCTCAAACTTAAAATGTTTAGTATCTGACCCTTTATTCAGAAAATTTGTGAAGCCTTTACAGTAGATTTAAATTAAATAGACTCTGAATTTTTCATAAAAGCAATGTGTTTGATCGCTGAGGAAACATCTATTCCTGTTTCACCTCTCAGTGAGTTTTTGATTTAATCTTGAATTCTATGATTAACTATATTATTCATCAAAGTTTAGTTGGCATAAATTTAACAAAATATGTACTCTTGTGATTTTCCTGGCTTTTAAAATTTATAGTTATATGGTATTTTAATAGCTCTCTTTTTCCTTGTCAGTTCTCTTCTATTTCCCTATTTTGAATGGTGAAGTTATAATAATTAGTGTATATGTGCCTTAAATGTTGCTTTATGTGTACGCATTTCAAACAATAATATGGGTTAAATAGATGTCATGCTAATGCTAGAAGTAAACTATACTGTATTTTTATTCAAAAACTGGAATTTTATATTTCAAGTTTACAATTGAGACCATCTTTAAAAAATGGCGTTGAGAAAATATATGCAAAATTTAACATGCCATTAAACAAATCACTAACTTCTTACATAAAAAACATTTACATATATCGTGGAGAAAGGTCTGCATGTAAGATAAAAAAAAACCCAAACCTATTTTCATACACTCACTTTGCAACACATAATGCTTCTGTGTCCAAATGTCTATGTGTTTTTTCTGTCACTATCTTCAATATCATGTAAATCATCTGATTCAATACCACGTGATTAGTTCTGGAGGTAACACTCAACTGTGTTAGAGCTCAGTTCCATCAAAATGTCTCTCTATCAGTTAGTGGTCACTAGATGAATTGATTTAATATAAGATATATTTAATATATGATATGTATAAAGATTCACAAGGTAGGCTTACAATGCTCCCTGCAGAGTCAGGGGTGGAAGAATGCAGAAAGTCTATTTGCATGCTTGACATCTAAAGGATGTAGTCAAAAGTCCAAGGCATTGGGCCGCAGATACCCATACAAGTCCATGTAAGGATGTCAAAAGATCTGTTCTGGAAGCCTGGAGTGGGACATCCAAATGTGATGGCAAAGACTGAAACTGAGCAGAAGTAGCACAAATGAGACTTTCTTCTTGTTTCCTTTTTTATTCCATTCAGGCTAAAAGCTTTTTGATTGTACCCTATATCCTAGACAAGTATTCCCTCCTCAGTAAATCCATCAGACATACGCAGAACTATGCTAAACAAATCAGCTGGGCATTTCTTACCCAAATTGACACCACAGTTAACTATCACAGTCTCTCACTTAAAACATAATTTTCAAAGTAAGGTCCTAGTTTTCTAAGTTGCCTTCTCTTTCTCAGGTGTATGAAGAGAAACTTAAAGGTCTAAAGTATTTTGATTATATTTTTTACTTTATTATTATATTGAAACAATACAGATGAACAGCTTTGTGGTAGAGATATTAAGGATAAATTAGTAGGAATGGGACCTTGAACTTTTATCTTTCTCAGAATGTGTCATCCTTCTGGTACCCCATATGTCCAAAACCTTTAACAGATGTTTTATGAAAGCTCCAGAACATACACATAATCAACTTATAACTCAATTACCAGCCCTTATTCTTCTTAGAAACTGGGTGGGCAGTGGTACTGAAAGTTGTAAGTTTCTAATTAAGATTTTGTGTTTTTGATGGTCAGCCCCTAATCAAGGGTCGTTTGTCCATTAAAATGAAATTCAAAGGGTCAGGGACTGGGATCAAAGATTAAATTCTTGAACAAAGAACTCAGAGACCAAATACATATTTCTTATTATATCCAAGTAGAACAGCCTGTGAAAATCTTTTGAGAGGAAGTGCCTGCAAAGTTGGGGCAACACAAACAGTGGTGGCAGAAATAACTATCCTTAAAAATCAAGCCAAGTATTTTGCACCAGTTCAGCAGGAAACATGACTTCCTATGTTCTGGGGAATGGGTCCAGGCTACTGCTCAAGCTGGCAGTAGACTTTGGTGTTATCTTCATGGTGCTGTGTTTTCAGGCATGGAGAATATAGGAATGCAGGGTCATGCAGGGTTCTACCCAGATATTAAAAGAAGTCCTGCAATCCCATGCAAAACATGTGGAAATATGAAAGTCCCTGATAGGTCTCCCTGAGATAATGATGTGAGAAGATGTCAGAGTGAAGTAAATGGTGCAGTGGAGACCCTAGGAACTTAGAGATGTCAGGATCTTGGTGTGTTTTCAGAGGAAAACCACATGCAGTGAGTAGAGCCAGTCCAAGACAAAGGCATGGGCTACATAATGAGTTCAAGGGAAGTCTAAACTATACAGTGAGACCCTATGAAAAAAGAAACAGAAAAAGACAAGTGTTTTCTCCAAACTTCCTCAGACTTAGGGCATAAATAGCTGTTCCCACCTTTCTTCAACCCAGATGAATAGACTATACTATAAATAAATAAATAAATAAATAAATATTTTGTATATTATATGTATATATATTATACAAAATACATTTTGTCCCAAAATGGACAAAATATACAGAAGGAACATAGTTTTCTTTTCACGAGAAATAAGGCAGCAGACTGACAATGGCTGAAGTGGTTAAAGTAAATATGGAGATCTGCATCATCTCTCAGCATTCCCCTCCCCTCTACTCTTTATTATGAAGGAACCTTACCCATCTCTTCTGTAGGAGATGATAATTTAAAGCCAAATGAATCCTCCATCTCCTTTGAGCTGGCTTTAAATAAATACTTTATGCTTTTTAACACATTAATATCCTCCTTTGATTTGGTTAGCAGTAAGCCAATGAACTGGAACATATACACCTGAATAACTTGTAATGAGGCAAAGTCATGTGATTCAGATCTAAATATATATCCTCAAAGTCTTGAGTTCAGAGGCAGGTCCTTTGACAGTTGACTGGATTGTGGAACACTATTCACCAGTGTATTAGTGCATTGCTGAACACATAGCTAACAGTGTGATTCATTGACAATACCTATTTGGAAGATGTAAGTCACTGCAGTCATTTCCTGGAAGGGTATATTCTTATCCCCAGGTGCCTCAACTTTCCTCTGCATCCTGCAATCCAAGGTATGAGCACCTTTTTTTTTGCTATGCCCTATTGTTCTGCTGTTGTTTATGCTTTGGAGCCTACTGACTATGGTTTGTAAGCAGTGAAATTATAAGTGTAGATACACTTGCCACCTTTAAGTTGTTAGGGTTAGGTACTGTGTCCTAGTGATGGAAAAGCTGCCTAATACAAAATTATTTTGTAGTTGCATTTATTATTTCGACCATTTAGTATAATATATATGATGTTTGAAAACTTGGGCAGACCACTAAAGTAGAATTTTATTATATTTAAAATGTAAATATTAACATATCTATTTAATATGCAGTTGTAATCATCTCACCTATTATCCTACCAGTGACTGCCCAGAAGAGATAAATGTATTCCATTTATGACAGAAAATTAAGAGGAAGAAATTATTTGACACAGAAAGTGTCAACTTTCAGATCACTGTGTTTTTACAATAAACATTCAAGTAAATACATCCTTTGGTTAGATATCACTGTTGCTTCTTTTCTCAAGAAAATAATAGTTTACAGAAAAGAACTGGAAATCATCAACACCCTCTCTGCATATACACACCTGTAAATTATATTTCTGTTAGTGGATGTATTCTTTATTAGAAAATATATAACTATAAATAAAACCCAGATAAAATAATTGATAGGATACATACTTCTAATTAATCTTATAAAATTACCAAATGTCCAAATTGTGGTTCTATGAATTAGACAGAAAGACTTTTATAAAAGGCACAATCATTTAACTTGCACTTTTGTTTGAGAAAGAAATAACCTGTTTCTTGCTCCCCTGTGAGTTTATCTACAGCAGTCTTAAATATTCAGTACTCAAAATGAATCTGTGAATCACACTCATAAATCTTAACATTCAGCATCTTATTATCAAAGAACAAGAGATCCAAAATCATTAGATACTTTCAGTTTACCATGATTATGACAATGTAGCCTAGATAACTGCCTAGGAAATTTGTAACTCTGAGATAAGAGAGAAAAATTATGAATTTATAAATGACTGATACAGTCCCAGAAAAAAAATTATACAGTCTTATGATTTTTCAAAACAGTACCTTTTATGTATCTGATAATAATGTAAATCAATACTGATGGTGAAAATTAATATTTAATAAATCTATTTGTAAAAAATAAAAGTGCATTAGCTGAAACAATGCATTAACTTTTTAGAAGTTAGTGAACAATATTCTTGTGGGCTTCAGAATGTACTGAGGTTCTTGTGGGCTTGTAACTGTCTCCAGAGATTCAGGGGCTCGTGGTAGAGTTGCGTGTTCCTCTACACTCTGGTCTTCTGGCAGCTACTTAGTGGCACGCTTCAGTGTCTGACCAAACAATACTTCTTTATAGTTGTTTCTTGGACACATTCTTCAGTACTGACCTCATAGTATTGAGAAACAAGATAGACAGAGACAAACAGATCAGAGATTACAGGGTTTTAACTAAGGAAACAAGTATATTAAATTAAAGTTTAAAAATTAGAAATCATAATTATACATTACTCAATTTTGACCTTTTGGGATTCATCTCCGGTAGTGACAAGAAATATCATATAATAGAAAAACTAGTATTTATTTATGGCATTCAGTACTTAGAAATATTCAGTTTGATTTCATTCCTGCTTTAGTTATTGTAACATACATGATATTGAGTCATTTATCAAATATATTAGCAAAATTAAAAATTTATGTTGTATGTGTTTTAATCTTGAATAGTTGTGTTTCATCTTGTTTTCTCTGCAGGCTTACATATTTTATTGTTTGAGATGAGTTCTCCCTATATTGCCCAGGCTGAATTCCAACCTGTGGACTCAGTGATCCTCTGACCTCGGACATCCAAGTCTTTCAGATTACAGGTGTAAGCCACCATGCCCACTTCAGCTTATTTTTTTAAATCATGATATCACACTGCTTTTCTCCTTCAAAAGTTAGGTTCAATATACCCAATATTTTAAAAAATGCATAATGACAACAAGAACATGTTTAACTCTATGAAAGCTTTAATAATTTCACATAAATGCATTACTTGCTAAAAATTAAGCAATTCTCTGATTTGAGTTGACCAACACTGTAAATTCTCTAAGACACAATTAAATTTAAGTTCAAATATCTTCCTTTTAAAAATATTGCAAATCATTTTTTAAATATATTGTTTATAAATGTGGTTCTTCTCATGTAAAAAATAACAACTATTTAGTTGGTCTATTGTGCTTATTATACTGTTTTGCATGACAATTCAATGATCTTAGTAAGAAGATATTATTATGGATGATTATGTTGTTCTATAAAATTCTATGCTTTCTGTGATTAAAGTTCATTCCTTATCAAAACATATAGCTGAAAACTAAAAGAAAAATAATCTTATCTAGTTACTATACTTTGCTCATCTGGTTACTATACTTTGACAGTATAGTAACTAGTTTTGGCAAAAAGAGAAAATATGAAATGTCATTTCATACAAATAAGTAGACATTTATGCATATGAAACAAGAAATGCATATGTAAAATAAATGAAAAGAAAGGATATTCAGTTGACAAAACCTGATACTCCATCACTTCCATAATTTATTCATTATATGAACCTATGTATGATTTAAGTGCACTGTGGAAATCAGTGTGAAGATTCCTCACAAAATTAGGATTAGATGTCCCACTTAATCCAGCTATTCCCCTTCTGGGTATATTTCTAGAAGAATTAAAATTGTCAGGTCACAGCGATATTTGCATACCCATGTTTATAGTAACGCAATTTTTCATTGCTAAATCTTGGAAACAACTCAAATGCTTATCAACTGAGGAATGGATAAAAAAGATGTGGTATTTTTATACAGTGGAGTATTACTTAGCTACAAAAATATAAACTCGAGGCTTGTATAGGTAAACGGATGCAGCTAGAGACCATACTCATAAGTGAAATAAGTCAGACCCACATGTGTAAACATCATATTGTCTCCCTGGTGTAAGAACATGAAAGAGTAAATAAAACTCAAAATGTAAAATAGATAACAGGAAAGGGAAAGAAACTGCTCAAAGGAAGGAACAACCGGGATGAAGAAAAGAAGAAAAAATAGTACTTTGTAGATAGATAGATAGATAGATAGATAGATAGATAGATAGATAGATGATAGATAGATTGATTGATAGGTGGCATAACTCTACTGCTGGTGTCTGATGGTTTGTTGAGGGGAACAGTTAATGATTAAAAGTTTTCTTTATATTTTGACCAATTTTGCATGCTTGTATCTGTTAATCTGAGCAACTTATGTGAAGACAACCATTTGCAGTATAACAACCACTGGTGAATTCTTCCAATCCTGCCTAGTAAAACTATGTATTGACTCTAATGTTCTTTTAAATTATTATTTTCTTATTCTCTTCAATGGTTTGATCAAACTTCCATTCTTACATCTGGTAATCTGAGCACCTTTGTTGAAGATACTGTATGTAATATAACAACCACTGTTAATCCCTATCATCTGGTTTGAAACCCCATATCATTTTTAATTTTCCTGCTTTGTTTTGTTTGCATTTTGCTATTTTTTTGTACTATTTTCTTTAAAAGAAAAAAATTAACAAAGTTTTAAAATCTAATTACTGAATATAAATTAATAAGATTTAATTGAAGGTTAAAGCTGAGAATAGTTTACTATTCACAGCACTTATTGGGTTGGTTTTCTGTCACTTTCACAAAATATCTGAAATAAACATGGTTTCAGAGGTTGTGCATGAAACCCCCTGGCCTGTTGCCATGAGCCCGTGGTGGGAGAGTATATCACGGGCAACATGCAGGGGACACCGTCTGCTCGCCTCAGGGCCTTGGAGATTCCCGGTACCTCGCCCACCCATACACCTTTAGTGACCCAACTTCCCTCCCATAGGCCTCTTAGAGGGTGCACTGCATGGCAATGGTGCCACAGGTGCTGATCAGCCTTTAAACCATGGGTCTTTGGGGGACACTCAACCAAACCCCAGCACACTTAACACGTTCTCATCACACTGTTGCCTTTCAATATTTCTATTTATTCAATATTGGGTCATAGCCTTGATGATAATTTTCTGCCCTAGCTTCAAGATACCATCTGAGATTTACTTCAAATACTTGTGAATTTTCCTCAAATTGTTTGAATTAAAACAGCTGAGATAGGGGGCTGGGGATTTAGCTCAGCGGCAAAAGCGCTTGCCTGGCAAGCGCAAGGTCGTGAGTTCGGTTCCCGGTACCGCAGAAAAACCAAACAAAAAATAAAATAAATAAAAATAAATAAAAAAAAAACAGCTGAGATAATAAATGAACAGAGCATGTGGAGTATATCATCAGATAAAGGAATTTGTTATTTCTACAATCTATGTATTATCACCCTTAGACAGACCAATTTTATTAAAGTATTAGTTATGTATATATACAAAATGTTGTAACTGAAATAAGAGTCATGTAATGAAGAGCAGACAAATCAAAGATCTGGAGAGGTGTTGAGTAACTTGCAAAAGGATCCTGGGTACCGCTTTGCCCTAAGGGCATTTCCCGCATTTCCCTCAGGAAGGCAATTAACAAGCTTGGAATGAAGGAAAAGTAATACTAAGAAAAAAAAAAATCTTTGAATGGAAACATATAACGAATAAGGATAGAACAATAGCAAAAAGTGAAAAAAAGACCAGAAAGGGTAAGAAGATTCCCAGTCTCCATCCAGTATCAAACTATGTAGGAGTCTTTGTTTGAGGCAACTTGAAGATCCATCATGATCCATCCACTTTACTTGCTCCTTGACCTTTGAGTGAACAGTAGCAAGGGAGGAAGGTGTGTGTATTATTGTTAGATGAGGTCCTAAGCAAGGCTTAAAGTTGTATAAATTTAGTTTGAGAGAATTTTAAAAGCATTCCTGGAGGAAACAGAATCAAGTGATGGGAAACATATACATGCATAGATTTTGGTTTTGTTTTTTTTTTTTTTCCAGTACTGGGAATTGAATTCACGACCTTGTGCTTGCCAGGTAGGTGCTGTGCCGCTGAGCTAAATCCCCAGCCCCCATGCATAGATTTTGAATTGTGTTATAATTCTCAGGTTTTAGTATATACAGCATGTTCATAAATTAATGAAAAAACCCCAATATTTCTAGACGCAGTAAGAGTTCATATTCTGTACCTTTTCAAGCCAGCTTTAAATTGGTTAAGTTGTCCTTCCCTGTAATTACTTTCTCCATTTATCTTTTCATTATACGTACCTTCAGTCTGTTTCATTATATGCTCTTAAAGTTGCATTTTAAATAATTTTCTTAGAGTATTCTTTTCAGTTGGGTCACTCATTTGGGTAATTTTTGTCCAGACATTATGAATGGAATTTTCACTTTTACTTTATGGAAGTTTAGCATCACTGTCTCTTTCTTGGATACGTACAGTAACAATAATAATGGGAACCATCAACGCTGGAATCCTACCTGCATTCCCAAATACATTAGATTTCTGATAATATTGACAGTTAAATCCTATATGATAAAAGCAGATAGGTGTGAATTTTTATCCCTGTTCAGTAGACAAGATCATTTGGTTTCAAAATGTTAAGCTTACTCTCCTGAATATTTTAAGTCCTGACTTCCAGAAGCTAAAGCCAATGCATTCCCTGTGACTATATTCTCTGAATACAGCTAGCATAGCTATGAATGCCACACTTAAAGATGGACATGGCTTCCTGGGTCTCTTCATGTATATATGATAGTATTTAAATGCTGTAAGCATTTACAGTGTAAATTGAATAAAGGAAGAAGGGAAAATATTTTGACACATCAGCTCATGAATATCAGAAGACCAACTTGCCAGAGCATCATTTCTATAAGAGAAACAATGAACTAAAGTATTTAAATAAACACTTCTGCTTGGAGAGACCAAAATAGTGAAATTGATGACCCAGCAGGCAATCTCTCTTTTGTTATTTTTTGATTTTCCAGAGTACTTTGTGTTGTAATATATGTCCTTGGAGAAACCCTGTGCTTAATATTTAGACTATTTAATATTTTAACTCTGAGATATTGTTCACCGAAGCAGAAACTTGGATAGTGAGGTTATGTAGCAAAATCCTATTAAAAAGCTAAAGAATCTGCTTAAAGTTTCAGAATGTTGTTCGGGACAATTTTCAGTGAATTGCAATGAAGTAGAAAATGCATTTTAGAGGTTGTACTATTAGATAAAATGGAAGCACTTTGCTCAAGAATAAAGAGATAATGTAACTTTTTTCTTTTGCTTTATAGACAACCTCACTATATGTTTTAGCATCACTTGCATTATATAATGCTAATCTCTGTAGTTTTAGTGTGACTGTAGTTCATTAATGTTAAATCTAGGGATAGTATTCCCCAAATTTTTTAACAAACAACCCTCCTATCCACCTCATCCCATCCACATTTTGATGTCAATCAATTTCCTTTTTGTTTTTCTGACTCCTGACTTCAAAGAACATTCATGACCTCTTGCTCCTAAGTCAGTGTGCTATGACATCTGTCACATATTTGCAATTTTCCTTTGAATGCTTTGCTTGTTCAAAATCTCATTGCTTCATCTTTTTCCATATTTTTGATATTACTATCTTACTTAATTCTATTGGTGACTTCAATCAAATTAGTTTTCTTAAATGAAACAGAATTGAAAAGAGAAGAAAATCCACTTAGGAGACAGGATTGGAGAATTTTGCTTATGTGATTCCAAGGTTAAAGTACACAGCTTTTCAGAATTTAACTGATGGAACTTTTCTGCACAATGTAGCTCTGCTTAGTTTTGTGTTGTGTGCAATTCTAAGGATAGCACATAGTTTAATGTATCAGTATCTTATTTAATTTTACTGCTGAAAATTGTTTCATTGTTGGGGAAACTTTTTTCATTCATCAGTTCATGAAAATTTGTGATGACTCCACTTTTAAGCGGGTAATAAAAAGTTCTACTAAACTTTTGTGTACAATTGATGGTGTGGACATACAGCTGAATAGCTCTTGCTTCCATAATCAGCAGTGCTACTACCGTATCATACTTTAATTCAGTCATTAGCATTTTGAGGAAATGAGAAATTGTTTCCCAACCTGGTTGAACCTTTTCTCATGCCACAAAGTAGTGCATGATATTCTCAGTCCTGCACATTCTCAGTAACACTTACCATGGTGTATCATTTTTATCCATCCCACTGAATGGGAAGTGTTACTTTCGTGTAACAGTATTATCTATAATAAAACTTCAGTTCATGGTCTTAATTCTTTCTCAGATCCAGAAATCAAACTGGATGAGTACCAAAACAAATTCAATGGTTAGGTGCAATGTGAGCCTTATGGGAAAATTTGATTCGGTTCTTATCCAATTCTGTTTGTGACCAGTATCATGGGAATAAGTAAGTTTGTGAATCTAGAAAGCACCATAATTCCTTCAGGATTTATGATGATAATCTCCACGCTTACATTTGCTATATAAATTTTTTTGGAAAGTATCTGTACAAATCCTTTTTCACATTTTTAATTTTGTTACATAATTTAGGGAATGCTAAAATACCTTTTAGGAATATCTTAAGGGAGCATCTTAAAACTCTATTTCTTCTGCATTGTTTTAAATTCAACATAGGCTTATGCATTTTAAAATTCCATATCTCCTCTTGTAGTGTCTATTTGGGTCAAAATAATTATGTATCCATGTTCTTCTCTGGAAAAAACACCAATGGTCTCAGTGATTTATTGATGCCCCCTCTTTCATTTACAAGTTTTCAAGCAAGAAGTCAAAGACATTAAATTTCCATATATTTGTATACTTACTCCCCAGGTGACTACGTGCTAAAATTGAGGTGAGATCTAAAAGTATACTTTTCTTGTCTCCAAAAGACATAAATTTTACAAAGAAAAAAATCTATAACTTTGTCAAAGTAAAATGGGTTACCTAGGACAAGATTTATCTGAGAAAGTTGAAGTTTTACTCTGAAAGATCAAGCTGCTTCAAATTTCCATCAGAAAGTAACTAAGAGACATTTGCAGAGGCTTCCAATGTTTTCATGACTGCTGCAGACAATGGAATGCAGAATGACTCAAATCAATTATCACACCATACCATGCATCACCTTGCTCTCTACAAATCCACCTATCTCCTGGAAGCCTCTTGAAGAGTTAAAATTAGCTCTTCATTTCCTTCTCTCTTTATCATAAACATTATATAATAACATCAGAAATCCATGCAATTGATTCTCAATTTTATTTTAGCTATCCTTCCTTCCTAATGTAAGCTAAATGCTCATTGTTCTAATCATTCCACTTTTTTCAACCACACATATTTCTCATTTTATTGTCCTCTCCATTAAAACTCCAAACCTAGAAGAACAGTCTACTCTTTTATTTCAGTTGCACTCAGGCAGTAAATTATATTAGCGTAAATCACACTGTATGACCAGTAGGCACTACCATGAATTTTTATGAACAGAGAAGTACTAAAACACCAGTATAGACTGATTTTTATTTTCATACCTCTATGAATAACTGCAATCCCATAACATATTTAAGCTGATGACTGGAACTGTCATGCATTTAGTAAATTACTAAGATGTAATTCCTGAAATATATAGATATTTTATATTTTAAAATTAAATAAAATGTTGTTAAAATTTCAAAGCATTAAAGTCACTTTGGTCCATACATGACAAATGTATACTATGCAGACTAATTGACAAAGGCAATCTAGTCAAAATAATTAGCTGGAGTAGATACTATCTGTCAGAAAACCTCTTACTTCACTTTTGGATTTGAATAGAAATGCCAATATGTGCCAAAATGACTAACACATTACTTCTAAATTCTGACTAGGATATACTTATTTATTCGCTAAGAATGGGTACCTGACATGATTTGTCATTTTAATGAAATTAGTTGCTCTCTCCTTCAATTATTTCTTGCTATAAGTAGAATGTCCTTTGGAAACAAGTTCCTTCTTTGTTATTATAGAAGGCTCCAAAATGTATCTTTTGAAGTTGATAATGAGTACATTTTCTTTTTTTTTTTTTGGTTTGTTTGCATAGAGAAGGATGATTTGGAACAAAGAGATAAGAAAGCAGAACTGAGAAAGGCAACTCCAGAAAGGTCACTATGAGGGTTATGGTTAGGGAAAGATTTTGGAAATTGGTGCAGTTGGTATTAACTCACCCAAATATGGGGCTGGGGATATAGCTCAGTGGCATAAGCACCTGCCTGTCAAGCTCAAGGTCGTGAGTTAGATCCCCGGTACCACAAAAAAATAAATAAATAAATAAAAGCCAAAAAGAAAACTCAGCCGAACAATGCCCTCAAAGGTCAGGGTTTTATCTACATGCAGGTGCTTTGAAAACATTTTTCTGTTAAGTAGCTGTGTTGATCACTCCAGTACTTTTTGATCCTCCTGAAAATTCTAACATCAGTGCTGACTCTTTTGTAAGTATTTTTATTAATTTCTTTGTAATCACAAACTTGAGAATATAACTTTACAAATTCAATGAAGTATATTTTATCATGTAGCAATTATAACCTTTTTCAATTATCTTGGAATATTTTGGTCTAATTTGCCATGCAGTCTTTATAATTTAACATCAACCTTTTGTATAAGTTTTGAAGAATTGTATATCTCTATTACCTTTGTGAAAAATCTAAAATTTACTTTGTTGCATTTTATGATTTTCAAAATGCTTTAATAAGCATTATCTGCCACTAAGAAATTCACATCACTAAATTCTTGTAGCATAAATTGAGAAAAAATGGAAATGATAAATATTAAATGACTTATAACACAGTACTATGAATGAAAGTAGAATTAGATTGACATAGGTCAGGCCCATCCTCTGTATAACAAAATATATCCAAAACATTTATGCAATGGCAAAAGAGGAGATTCACCATATATTATCCACTTAATAGCTTTTAAATATGGGCAAAATTACTGTGCTGTGTTGCCTTATTGAATATAAATGATAAACTAGAAAACCACAAGTTAATATACCACATTAAATAAAGCAAGACAAAATTTCACATTAGCAAATGGACAGATTCAGTAGTCCAGGGATAACTTTAGATGTATCAATGACTAAGAAAAGTATTTAAGTAACGCTAACACTTGAATGATTTTAAGTACTTCAAAGGAAATATTTAATGCATTATTACAGGATATATATATATAAATGTATGTATGGATTTTGATTGCTTAAATTGCAAAGCTTTTAATAGAGAATGATGTTAGCATATGATACCAGCTGAGTAAGAAAGAGGCCTCACGTAAGAGGGGTTAAAGAACGGAAAGTAATTTCTCTGCCGTGGAAAAGGGTGAGCCGGTCAGGCCCTCATTTGCAAGTTGCCATCTGGAGTCCAGCTCCTCCTGTGTTGTGGTTTACAATCTCTGTGGACTGTTTCTCATAGTACAGGAGAGATCACCATCTGGTGCTCAGGGCAGCCAGTAGGAAGGTGAAAATGAGAAATAAAATCCATAGGCTCCCTTGTAAAAAGACAGTCAGGAAATTGCACACTTCAAGTGCTACTTATATCCCTTTGCAAAATGTAGTCATGTTTATCTAAAACAAAAAACAAAATGACCTGATTTATAGTACCTATATTTTGAGTAGACAAGTATATGATACAAAATTCAGCACTATGGAAAGGGGAACATGAATTTTTAGGTACAACTAGCACATTCTTCAATTTAAAGGTTAACTAAAATTGACAAAATAATTAAGTCAGGAAAGCAATTTTTGTTTTTATTGTAGTGGTTTTCTTTTGCTTTTGTCTTTTTTGATCAAGGTCTCACTATGTAGTTCAGGCTGGCCTTGGAATCACTTTGCAGGCCAGGCTGGTTTCTACCTCGCAGTGATCCTCCTGCCTCAGCCTCCTGAGTGCTGGGATAACAGGAATGCACTACCATGCCCTCCTTTTTGGAAAGTGGTTTTTATTGAATACTTATGTTATCTTGTATACGTTTGTACTTCTAAAGAAGCATTGTATTTTCCTAAAATTTTTCTGAACGTATATAAATATTTAGAAGCAGTAATGTTTTTCAACTCATTTGATAATTACTTATGGTTGTATACTTTTTCACATGAAAGATAGAATTTTAATTTATAATATCATTCCCCTCAAAAAGATTATGAAAGATATTTTGATAGGATTTCTTTATTAGTCTTTATCGATGATTGCACAAAAGATAAGGGCCTTAAATCATAAATAGTTTGCACAGAATATATAACATGAGATATTTTTTAAATAGTTTGCACAGAAAATATAACATGTGATATTTTTTAAAACACATTAATGTATGATTATGTTCACTGTTGAATAAATTAATGTACACTATATTTTTATTCAATTAAGTATCTGATAAAAAACATATACAGTGCTTAGCTGCTATTAAATGTCTGTTGATTTTCTTCAGCATATCAAGTATATTGGAATATATTATAGAAAAGACAAAATGCTTCTTCATAAAGATTGTCTAGTTAGAAATTCCTTCAATCTAATAATCTAAAATGAGGTAGGAAAATTATAAATGAATGCATAATTCCAAAGTAGTATTTTCACTATCAAGAAAAAATCCCATATAAATGTAGAAAAACAAACCTTTAGTTCAGATAAGAATAAATTTTGTCCTTTCTTCTTCTTTATGTATGGGTAGTACTGAGGATTAAATCAACGGCTTTACACAACTACATCTCCATGTCTTTTTAATTTTTTTAAAATTTTGTGACAGGATCTCACTGACTTGTTGTATAAACTTAGTATCCCTTTGCCTCAGTTCCAAAGAGTTCTAGGATTACAGGTGTGTGTCACTACACTTGGCTGTGATACAATATGTTTTGAAAGTTAATTTTTATCCTAGACTTGCAGGACAAATGGGCAAAGATAATAAATTTTTAAAAGTTTGAGAAAAATAAAATAGAAAACAAGAAGATCATAACTTCCTCTGCATGGTAAGAGAGAAGATGAGGGACTGGTGCAATTGTGAATCTCATTAGCATGAAGAAATTAATGGAGATGCAAAGAAAGATGAATGTGGAGGTGCTGGTGGAGACTAGATTTTAAATTAATTTTAAAAATAAAAGAAGGACAACACATTAACAAACAGACAACCATTTACAAAATAGCAAACAAACAATACAGAGTTACAGACAAAGTGGTAGGAAATTAACAATGCCTGTTGTATTACCTATTGAGATCTTTTTTTTTTTTTTTTTTGGTTTTGGTTTTTCTCCGGTACCAGGAACTGAACTCACGACCTTGCGCTTGCCAGGCAGGCACTTTTGCTGCTGAGCTAAATCCCCAGCCTGTACCTATTGAGATCTTCAGAGTGGTTTCTCAGGAAAAGAAATAGAGACATGCACAATTGATTAATCAAGTAGTCATTAACTGTTTCTTTCAGTAAAGCAATAGAAGACAGTGGTCAACTATGTTGTTTGTTAATTTTTCCTTTACCTTAAGAGAAATATAATTTAGAGAGGCCCAAGTGATAATGGACTCAATCCTTTAAAGCCTAGAGCCAACATAAATCTTCTTTCAGGCAAATCTGTCAGTGACAGCAGCCTAAATAACTCTTGACTTAAGTCAAGTATTAATTCTATGCATAATTAAATTGTAAAGCAGAATAAAGTTCATGAGCTGGAGTATACTATTCAATTGAGTATAATTTCATTATGATTATTACTTTTAAATACTAGTAGCAAAGCAGTTAATATTACTGGGCAAGGGTTTTCTGGACAGTCAATAAAACTGTACATATAAATACAAATGTCAGCCTATTTATTGGATTTTTTGTCAAATAAAATGTGTTTTATTTATTACACTTTTAATTTTATTAGTCTAATGACACCTCATGCTTCTAATAATTGGCAGTACTAGCAAAAGAGAACATATCTTGTCAAGTTAGTCTACTGAAAGATCATACTGTCATTTTGAATATGTTTTTGATGCTTTTTGAAGATGAGAATTGCAAATGATTAAAAATGTAAATATATATGCATAGTATATATGCATAACATGTTATACATATATATGCCATATTTTCAGAGTAAATGCTCTATAACTGCTCAGTTTGATTCAAAGTATCATTCTTCCACACTTGAACCCATCTTGTAGGGGAAACACTTTTAAATTATTTGTACATGTTCAGAAATAGATCATGGTAACAGAAGTTTGTGTTAGAATAAACAATTTTACCTTAAACAATGTACCCTGAATTAATGTGGATAAACTGAGAAGGTGATGTTTCTTTGCTCTATACTGTATAGTGAAATAGCTCATATCCTTTGTAAACTTTATTTTTTGAATTATCCAAGGGAAATGGTTGAGTAAGCAAGAAGGAGAGTGAAAAGGCTTTGTGCATTCTGCAACAGGTACATTTAAAAGATCTGAAAATGCATCCAAACTTATTCAGTCTTCATTGTTAGGAAGACACATTTTATTTTCTTTCTACAGCATTATACTGTTTCTTAAATCTGAAATTAAAAGTAGATTAAGAATTAGGAAATTGGGAGGGCCAAGGATATAGCTCAGTGGCACGGCAGCAGAGGGCCTGCCTGGCAAGCCCAAGGTCATAAGTTTGATTCCTGGTAGAAAAAAAAAGAGAAAATCAGCAGGATACTATCATGTCTAGTGCTGTCTGACTGGTCACTAGGCTAGTAAAAATGTGAATAATTACACGGAATCCAGAAAGTAGGTTGTCTTGGCATTCTTCCAAGTCTCAGATGCCCTACTTGAATAAAAGCATTAAATCTTCTGCTAACTGTCCTGACTACTTTGTTTTCATCCATTGTTAAGTGGTTTATTAAGGAGAATTTTAAAGTATTACAGAAAGAATACTTTGTAAAGAATGAGACATCTTGCAAAATATCTTTTCAGAAAAATATAGATTCAATATTTTACTAATATTTAATAATTTTACCAATAACGTGAAATTTTCAATGTACTTCAATTTCAAAATTGGTGTGCTTTTCTAAGAATGTGTACTTAATTAATACATCAGTTGAATTATAAAATTTACAGGCATTATGATTTGATTCACTGAAATACATAGTACTAACAAAATGGCTTCTCTTTTTTTTTTGTACCAGATATCGAACTCAGGACCTTGTACTTGCCAGGCAGGCATCTATGCAACTGAGCTATCTCCTTGGCCCCAAAATGGCTTTTCTTAAATTTAATGGAAAATAAACCAATAGGTCCCTACCTAGTTTACTTTGTAAACATCTGTTATAAGTGATACTATGTAAATACCTGTAATAGTGATACCATTGGCCATACAGAAACTTGTCTGATCAGTTTACTTGAAAATGAATGTCATACTGAATAATATTTGAAATCACTATTCTTTTGGTTTTTTGGTTTTTGGATTTTTTTGTTGTTGTTGTTCTGGAAATTGAACTGAGGATCTTGTGCTTGCCAGGCAGGTGCTGTGCCACTGAGCTATCTCCCTGAAGTCACTGTTTTAAAGTATTTACCATATATAAATACTTCTTCAGTGATGTGTTTATTTTTTATCATTCTTTAAGAAAATAGAGAAAACAGTTTAATTATCAACGTCTGTTGAAACATTGAGCTCACTTTAATGCAATTATATTGAGTGAATAGACAAAGATAAAGAACATCTAGAAGACAAGTAAGTTACAGTTGACTTTAGTTATTGCAGTAAAGTATTCATAGACAAAAGAAATCTCAGAAAAATCTTATTTGACTAAAGTTGAGAAAATAATTACTTCATACAATAATTATACTTGCACATCTTGAGGAGGTTTGTGTTGATGAGTTTTATTCAAAGACAACAGAATCACATTTCAGACCTACTCTCAGGATTACCCTACCAGTAGGTGATCTGTGCAGATGTCTGTTTCTTTTTCATTTCTCGTTTTGCGTTCCTGCCACACAGCACGCTTTTCAGAGCCAACATGTGCTTCAGGGAACTGAAGTCTTCGTAGCCAAGAAAGGCAAAGACAGCACTTTAAAATCCTAACCGTTCCATTTTCCCAGGGGTGGACCTACAATTTATAAATGTGTGTCAGCACGGTGAACCCAAGTGAACAAATGTTATCAGATTTATTTGTGAATCTGAATCTGGAAGTGCTAAGCAAAGGCAACAACAAGAACAATATCCAGAAAGAAATAAACACCATTTGTGAAAAGATGGATAGACTGGGGAGCGGGGAAGGAGAGACAGGGTGAGAGAGAGAGTAACCAGCACAGGAAGAATGAAATGCAGATAAAGGTTGTACTCAGAGTTATCCTGCTGCAATATATCTCAAACATTGAGGAAATGAAGTTCTATGAAAATTATAAAGAAAATAAAGGATTAATTATACAAATTCACTACAAAAATAATATTGGATTATGTACATTCAAGTTATTTTAAAAAGCAGATTAATATTTTCTGTTAAATACAACTGTGAACATAAAATCACAAAATTGAAATTCCAAGTGAAAATCTTCAGGATATGGAAAACTTGGCCTCCTTTGTTCCTTTGTTTTTTGCTAACTGGAAAGGACTGGTAAATGATGGATCAGCTTTGACCAGATACTTTCCTCAGATGGCAACTGGAAGCCTCAGTGCCCATCCCTCCTTTGTCCTGATGAAGCAGTGATGTCCTACTCTTCTGAGTCATAGGTACTGCAAGGTCCCCTTGTGGGTCCTTTAAATCTGGCTCAAATCTTTGTAAACATCCACTTTATTAAATTGTCTTCAAATTATGCTGGTCTAGTTTGCCATCTGTTTCTTGCTGGGAAACTTACCAACTCAAGATTTCATTTTGGAAATGACCCCGGTGTTAGTCCCTCTAACAAAGTGATTTTGAATTGCTTATATATTTGAGACATGAGTGACCCACTTTCTTGATGGAGGAGAATAGGACACCATTAACTTCTGCTGAAAGAGATTAATCTCAGGAAGAAGAAATTGATGATTACAAATACGTAACTCCTTGATGTTACTTTTACTGGAATTACACTTACATTTAAAAAGAAATCTATAATGTGTATCCACTGTAGGACCATTGGAGAATTTCAGTTGCTGAATAAATAATACACCCAAAACTTCACCAGGTTTCTCAGGGTAATATAAATTCAGTGATAAGGAAGGAAAAAGGGCTTGAGACTTGATTAGGGAATCCTCAGAGTAAATTAGCTGAGACTAAAAACCTTATGTTTTGCCACTCAAACCTTATTTGCTTCAGTCCTCAGGAGAACCACTTTCCATGGCAGTAAATTGCAAGGACTATAGGCAGTTGTCTCAAAGGCAATAGTCTTGAATGAATTCAGTCAAGATCCAAAGGCTACTTTATCAGTAGAGATTTTAGATGTCTGCTTTGCAGAGTACATGTTCTAGAGAAATTTATAAATGGGCTCAATTACATGTGAGAAAAATAGATGTTGCTAAATTTCAGTCATGAAAAATAGGAAAAAGAAAATACACAGTGTGCAATTTCATTATACAACAAACAGAAGCCGGACATGAGTTAACATGAGCCCTTTCAAAGTTAGTACGAATACATCTAATATACAACTTGTAAATGATATTTTAAATGAATATTTCAATAAAAATTAAATTTTAATATTTCAGTGAGACACAAAGTCATAAAAAGTGATATTCAAACACAGATTATTATATTAACAACTTTAAAATTTGACCGTCACTTTTATGAAAACACAAATAGATGTTAAATTATATGAGAATACAGATTAGGTGGAAACATGTATAATTTGGACAATGATTACTTTTGGAATGGAATGGAAATCCAGCAGGAAGTGTACAGTTTCCTGAAGGACATCAAATATTCAAATATATATTTTTATATAATTTAGGTTAAAAATAAATCTTACAAATGTGAAGTATAATGTCAATATTTTATTAACCTGAATTGTATATATATATAGGTGGTTGTTCAAATTTTTTCTAGTTTTTGCTTATATATTTAAAATACATACATGAAATAACATGAAATTTCATACATGCAATAACTATAAAATATGTTGAATTTAGAATGCACAATGTAATTCACAATTTGATATCACAGGGAAAGCAAGGCAGATTTAAGTTTTTAATATCACTGCTGCAGAAACACTTCTAGGTCTTTCTTTCAGAGGACTCAGCTGGTTCATTTCAAGTCATTCCTAGATCACTATTACAATTCTGTGGTACTCTTCTACCTCTTGCATTTTCTGGTTTTTCTCCGGTACCGGGAACCGAACTCACGACCTTGCGCTTGCCAGGCAGGCGCTTTTGCCGCTGAGCTAAATCCCCAGCCCCAGACCTCTTGCATTTTCATGGTGTAACCATCTTCTAGAGTTGATACATCACAACATATTAAATTTTAAACAAGTAGAAATAGTTTTAACAGTAGTTTATATTATCCACTTTCTGTCAGATGTTACATGATAATAGCTATTTGAAATAAACATTACTGGTACTACATAGTTTATAGTCCTTTCAAACTGGTATTTTAAGCACTGATTCAAACAGTTGAATAAACTGAGGGGAGTTTAAATTGAATTTAAATTGAGGGGAGCCTCACTGGAGTAACTCAGAAAATCATCTAAAAAAAAGGTAATTGGAAGAGAGGGAGGGACATACACCCAGATGACAAACTGATGCTTTTAGTTGTCTGAATAAAGTGCTTTCTTTTTCATTTGTACTGTATTATTTTATGAATTAAAGTTAGTTTTAACTCCACTTGGATTAAGACACATGTACACATTAAGTAATTCCAGTATCTGTAAAATACTTCCATAAATCAAACTACCTATTTCCTTGTCCCAGAATTCTATGTTCAATTTCAGTATCTGTAAAATACTTCCATAAATCAAACTACCTATTTCCTTGTCCCAGAATTCTATGTTCAATTTTAAGCATGGCAGGCTTAAATATAAGATAAAATTTATATTCTCTGGGAATTTCACTCTAGTTTAAAACGAAACTGAGCTGATATCTCAGGTGCTGATCTCATAGATAATTAACAAGCAGATAATACATGAAGAATGTCTTTTTATAGGTCTGTCAATTCTGTTGCTGTACCTTATCGCATTTATGTGTAAGAGAAAATAGGAATTATCTCTAATAAAATAATTCATGTTCAGTCAATAAAATTAGAAAACAACCTGTAAAAGAATACACAGTTAGGAGAGTGTTTTAAGAAAATTTATGAACACCTTCCATGCAGGTTATTTGCATGTAACTTGGGTGTTAATTTGAAAGCAGGTTTGAATCTTATTTTCTACAACTGAGATCAGCCCTACGGGGTAGTGTGTGCACGTTCTGATACGTAGACGCTGAATCTCAAAGCATGAACTTAAACTATTATCTCATGCTGCTCCAACCTTCCACAACAGATGCTCTGCTTTTCATACGTTAAATCTGCTTCCTTTTTTAATTACTTCCTCCACCAGTATCCTAACATTTGCTTGCCACTGCCTCTCTGTGTCTCCAACCATGGTACCAAGTAAAACTTTGTCATTTCAGGAAATCATACAGATCTTAGAGTCATTTTTACAACTTCGAAAGAATCTGCTTTGCATCTCATTTTTACATTAAGTTATAAATGACTTGATGATAAAACTATAGACTATGAAAAATCTAGGAGTTTAAGAGGGAGTTTCTTG
>NW_004955404.1:23346518-23382382 GCF_000276665.1 Chinchilla lanigera | reverse complement strand
ACACTATATGGCATTACAGTGGCAATTGTTAACCACATATCTTGCTGATTTTGAAAAGACAGGCTCTCACAGACTCAGAACTTGAGAGCTTCATAACCTGCTACTCAGTATGCTTTTGATACTGGAAGCAGTGCCTCACAGATTTAGCATGGCCACCAAGGCCTCCTTGGTACAGGCTTGTGTCACATTGCTGCTATAGAAAAGGGATGGCCCCTTATTACCATAGTACATGGCCCAAAGACATGGTGATGGAGTTACCACTTTTCCAAAACCACTTGGCCCCTTGTGAGTCTCTTGGACTTAAATTTTTCTTAGGTTTTATACACAGAAGGAAAGCATGCTCACTATGATACTCAGTGGGGAGCCAGTACTTTTACTCCTACTAATTTTCAACACTTAATTGGGGCTTCTCTGATAAAGTAGAGGACTCAGTAGACACAGCTGGAATGATTTCAGGCAGGAATCTTAGCCCTGGATAATCTAGCCAACAATTAGCCTCATTTATACATTTTCACAGATTCTTGGGCCGCTGCTTTACAGTTATTTGCTTTCAGGTGAAGAACTCAGAGAATATCCTGCCTCACAGGAAACAAATGTGTATATCAAAGCAACATACATTTCTACATATTTTAATTGTACAAAAGTAAAATATAAGAGCCCACCAGGGTATCCAGTCAATTTCAGAGTTCTAGACATTACTGATGTGACAGGAATGCCTTTCCTTTCTCAGAATACCCATTGCTAAGTTCTACAGCATTCATTCTCCTTTCTTATCTGTCTCAGGCATCATGGAGCATCACACCGGCTTATTTAAACATGTCCAAACTCAATGACATTAAATGTAGTATGTTTCATTTATAACACAAAAAATAAAGGGTAACAGAGTTTGAGTCTACTGTCAGTTTTTCATTTTCTTCCTCCATTTTCCCGTGAACTGACAAGACAGAATAATCATTTTGTTCTTTTTTTTTTTCCTCCCGTACTGGGAATCGAACTCCCTACATCGCACTTGCCAGGGAGGTGCTGAGCCGCTGAGCTGAATTCCCAGCCCCAATCATTTTGTTCTTTCTCACTGGTGAAAAACTCAAACTACGTGTGACCCTGCCCATTCAGGATGAATCTCATCCTCAGTCCTCTTTCTTTATCATAATAAAAAAAGCCACTTATTTCTAAGATTTTTTTTTTTACTATTTTCACACTTATTACTTCACACATTTCTATCCTCACACTATCTTCACACTTCACTTTTTACTATCCTCACACTTATTTTTAGAAGTATTTCTATTGATGAATTATTAATCTTAGTTTTATGACTTTTATTATATTAAGCAATCTGCACTTAACAGAAAAGTAAAACACTAAATTCTTAATATGCAGTGAGTGTTTTGAATAAACATCAACTCTATTTGCTTACATGCTGTAAAGAATAAGAGCAGAAACAAATTCCTATGTGAACTGCAATGAAAACACAAACAAAACTTTACCACAGAAATAATCTTTGATCCCATTATCCCACCTAGGGTGGTCTTCACACATGACAGCAGCACGTTCCATGTGCAAGTCACACTCATAGCGCATGTGCTTAGCTTTCCTTCTCTGTGGCAGGCCAGACTCATCACCTCTCTTGTCTTCTCTTTTGTCAGTTTCCTATTATATTATTATATATTATTCCATCTTGTCAGTTAACGGGAAAATTGAGGAAGAAATGAAAAACTGACAGCAGATTCAGACTCTGTTACCCTTTATCCATTTTTTTGTGTTATAAATGAAACATACCACATTTAATGTCATTGACTTTGGACATGTTTAAATAAGCCAGTGTGACGCTCCGTGATACCTGAAACAGATTAGAAAGGTGAATGACTGCTGACAGTAAGAAAGGTGAATGAACTTAGCAGTGGGTATTCTGAGAAAGGAAAGGTATTCCTGTCACATATTATACCTTGACTGGAAACCCCAGAAGTGCAATTAGCTGGAAATGAAATATCAATAAAATCAAACATAAAATATATACTAAGTATTCAGAATAAGCATTTTCAATATCAACTGTTTATTTGCTTACTAAACATAAAAAATAACAAAAATAAATTCCTATGTGAACTACAATGAAAATACAAATAAAACATTACCAAGAAAATAATTTTTACTTCAATTATCATGTCTAAGAGAGTTTTCACACATGAAAGTAACATGTTCCATACACAAATGTGGTTTACTCAGATAGCGCCTGTGTTTTCTTCTCTTGTCTTCACTGGTAAGACACACTTGACATCTTCCTGGTCTTCCTGTTTTCTTAGAAGGTTCATGTGATGTTTGCTCACTGGTCTGCTCCAGAATTCTTCTGTGGAGTTCTTTGGGCTGATAAATATTGTTTTTCCTCCGTTCTAACTGATCACTTACCAATTTCAATGCCAATCCTCTAAGAAAATTTCTCTGTGATGCCTTGAGCTTGTTATTTTCTTTGTAACTATGAAACTATTTAAGTCTGACATGTATAGAGTCAACTCAGACACAACCATTGGTCAACGTTTTGTGTTTTGCATGTCATCATAGTTGTTTCACAACTCAATAACATCTACTTTCATTCTTTATGGTGATGTGACCATTCCTGGCTTCGTCTATGTTGAGGATTCACTATCTAAGATTTTTTTTTTCTTCAGACTGGTCTCATTAGGTAGTTCAGGTTATCCATGAAATTACTACTTAGCATAAGCTGACCTTGAACTCACAGGATCCTCCTGCCTCAGCCTTCCAGTATGCTGGAATTACAGCCATGCACCACAATACCTGGCCTCACTTTAAGTCTTATCTTACCACCATGGTGTTTAATTGATAGTATCAGTATTACTTTGATTTCCTTCACCATAGTATAGTCCAAACTTGTCTGGCACCCACTGTAGCACAGGCTGGCTTTGAACTCACAGCATCCTCCTACCTTAGCTTCCCACGTGCTGGGATTACAGGTGTGCTTCATCATGCCCAGCTTCACTATGAATCTTATCATCATGTTGTAATGTTGACAGTATCAATGCCAGTTTGGTTTTCTTCATCATTTAGGAAGCCAATGTCAGGGGCTGGGGATTTAGCTCAGCGGCAAAAGCGCCTGCCTGGCAAGCACAAGGTCGTGAGTTCGGTTCCCGGTACCGGAGAAACACCACAAACAAAAAAAAAAAAAAAAAAAAAAAAGGAAGCCAATGTCAGGTCTTTCTGAAATCCCAAGATTGTACTTTTCGTTTCTCTATTGTGAACTTGCAACATTTTTCAGGAATGTCCACTTTGTTTTTTGAAAAGTTCCTGTGCTGGTGAACTTGTGCTTTTGAGCAAATGTAATATTAGTGAGTAATGAGTGAA
This sequence comes from Chinchilla lanigera, assembly GCF_000276665.1. Lineage (NCBI taxonomy): Eukaryota > Metazoa > Chordata > Mammalia > Rodentia > Chinchillidae > Chinchilla > Chinchilla lanigera. The sequence goes on along the minus strand of NW_004955404.1, from coordinate 23,379,031 downwards.
CCAACTGCAAATGTGATATTTGGGTTACTTTGCACATAGGTGCAACAAGTCTGTTCAGAATTTTGTATAGTTTATTACTGCATGAATGAAAACCTGGTGGTTGACTTCCAGGATAAATTTCTAAATTCAAAATTGGAAATGTCTTCTCATCTATCAAGAAATATAGTTTTATGCCTTATTTGGAAGGTTTATTTGGCATGTATTGCCAAAACCTCAAACAACCAAAAAATGATGCAAGTTGTTCTTCAACTGTCATATATTTCGACAGTGTATGTCTTGTTTACTTTTTTCTCGTTGCTGAGACATAATACCTGACACACAAAATTAAGGAAAGAAAGGTTTATTTAGCTCACAGTTTGTGAAGATTTCAGTCCGTACTTTACTGGCTTCAAGGCAGAGAGGCACATGGCAGAGGGCAACAGGTCCTGGTGGCAGAAGATAGCAAAATGCAACTAGAGCAAAAAGGAGGCGCGCCAGTTGGAAGAGCAAGCCTCTTTCCCTCCCTTACACTGAATGCAAACTACCTGCCCCAGGGCAGGTGTAGAACTCATATCCATAATTCCATCATTGGACCATGAATCAATCATAAACTCTAGAAGCCCGCCCCATGACTGCATGAGGTTTTGGAGGGACATCCAGATACAAACCATAACATGTATAAATTGCTTAACAGTTTGAAACAAAGCTTCCAAAACATGAGTGAAGAGCAGGCAAACTGTAGGACTGTTTTTTTTTTCTTTCTTGGTGGGTCTTTTTGTTGTCAAAACATAGTCAATTTTCAAAGAAACCAAATTTCTTGAGTGTCATTATTATTCTAAAAATCTCAAGCCACAACTATAGCTTCTCAAAAAAATCCTTAAGCTTCAGATGATTAGATTGTTAAAGTCTTGCTGTGAAGGCTTTCAGTTCAGATAGAGAGGTGTCACAATGAATGTAGTTTTCAGTATTACTATTGATGCATATAGAATATTTCACTTGTATCTCTTTTTTAATGTATTTCAAAACATCTTGTAGCACATCGTCTGCTACAATTTTCAACACTGAATCACATTGTTGGCATTCCCTCCAATAGGTTTCATCCTTGGCAAGAACCTGATGACATTTTCTGACTTAATTCTAACACTGAATACTTGAGATATACATGACCATTTTGTAACATTTTGACTAGTCAAACATTTATCTACATTACTATTTTCTTCCTCATCTGAATTAAGGTCTTCATTGTAAACTTGTCTTCCTGTCATATCTTGCTAATTTCTTTGGTTTAGGAAATCATTTGGCTTAGGAAGCAGTCACCTGAGGAATTACGTTCAACTTTCCCATAAAGTGGCAAAAGTGGATTTTCATGTGATAGTGCATTGAAATGAACTAATTCTACAGGAAAAATCAAAACATTTACCAAAAAAATTAAAAATACACTAAAATGGAACATGGTGCATAATAGGGGCAAACTTGTTCATTTACACTTGACACATGTGCAAATACCTTGCCATTTTTCATGCCAACTGGGCATCCAAAGATCACTTTCTATATTCCTCCAGTGCTGCTGCTGAGACACACAAGTGCTACTGTTATGCTAAGGAATACATTTTCATTAGAAATGCACACTAGGAGTGTGTTTCACCTACTATGATGTCTTTAGAGTAGTCCTGTTAGGAAGAGCTACCCTACTCTCTCAGATTTTAAATGTGTGTCTAATAAAACCTGCCATACTCTCTTGCAGGGTGGGCTATCACTGGTCTCAGTGTTTAGACAGAATTTGGGTATTGGGGTGTCTATCCTATCTCTGGTGAGCACATCAGAATAATAACAAAATTCTGTTCACATTAGATGTATTAAAATTTGTGGACTGCCCACTATAATGAATGTGCACCTTGTCAGTCTAGTTTTCAGCAGATGTTTTGCATGTTGTTCTTCCTTACAGCATGTTGACAGCTGAAATGTTATGCAAAAGTGAATATGGTAGTTTACCATAGGTAAAAGCATTTTAGAACTTATTTTCCAAATTTCACATGCAGCAAATCCCTCCAGAGAATATGAAAAAATATAGCAGCAACTGCAATTGCAGCAGTAAAACCCGGTCTCACACCTTTTATGTGGCGTACTAACAGCTTCTGGAGAAGCATTAATGTGAATTATGTTTATTTGCAGAACTTTGGCTCATTTTTATCATTTCCACTTTTTACTTCTAGGTTACCTGGATTCACATTTCCAATTTCTTACATCAGGCCTGACTGTCAGACACAAGAATTGATGTAGATACTGACCTCACACCAACGATTCTTCCAAGCATGAAAAAAAGAAGGTACAAAAGTCTTAGTTATACCTCTCTTCATTTACCAATAGTGCTGAGCCGGACTACTCCAGTACAGAGGCTCATTTAGACATGCTGTTGGCACGACAGGCTGAATCGCCCGAAGGCTGAATGAATTTGCTTTTTTTCTCTCTTTTCTCACCTTAAATAATCAGGTGAAACTAACCATTTTGATTCACAATGGTATTTTCTTATCTTAACAGGAAGATCTTATGGTATATTCTATAGCTCCTTAAAACCATCTCTTCTCACAATCATACACCCATTCTACAGTGTATAGTGAAGAAGTTCCTAGATATTCAGTTTAGGGTCTGGTCCCTTCAACAAATCTTTCAACTATAATTAAAAATTTGATATATAGTAAATATTATATCCTCACTAAAATTACATAGACTGTCTTCATTTTCGGGTATCTGAGCTCTTCTCTGTAAAATAATGAGACAATAAAGTGCTTAAAGAAAAGAACTGTGATAGATATTTAGATCTGGATGATAATAATAATAATTTAAAAAAAAAGACTTTTGTACACATTAAAAGATGGCTACTGCTAATGCCTAATATATACCAGGGTACTTATGTACTTCTACTCTCACCATGGTCACCAGAAATAAAAACCATAAAAAAGGAGACACTTTGGTAAAGTTTAGAAGTGTTTTTAAATTTTTGGTTTAAGAACGGTCAGGATGCTTGCATATCTTCCATTTGATTATTCAGTCCTGAGTCTTATATAGCAAAAAACAAGGCACAGAACATGTTCTTTCAAACTGCTGATGAAAAGTAAATTGATTTACAACTTCATAACAACTGTTAAGTTACCATTAGGGAATCAATTGAGAAAAGGTTGAACACTGAGAGTTGGAATGAAGTTTTACGGGAAACTGGGATGATTCTAAATAATGCAAATTGCAATATTCCCCTGAAACTTTGCTTTATGCCAACACAAGCTGATCTATTTTCCTTGTCTGATGCGCTTATTCAAGTTTTATTGAAACAATAAATAATGCCACTGTTGAATAATATTATGTTGGAAGAAAGATTCCAAACATGTTATCATAATTCCATTCTATCAACCACTATTTTCTCTATACCTGTAAAGCATGAGTCAGATAATAGTATGTCCCAGTGTGGCAGAACAAAAACTAACCCCAGAATAAAAGAAAACAGAGACTTGGAAATCAGACAATGACAAAAACCCTCACATTTAGATAGAAATCTTTCAAGTGTGGTGGGTTATTTGTATGTCTCGCTAATTGGGAATTTGATACAGGAGGTTGGCTGAAGCCAAGAAGTCAAGACAAGCTTCGACAACAGAGAAAAACTCCCCATATCAAAAATAAATGCACATTAGTATATATATTACATTATATGTTCTATATAATATTTGATAGGAAATCAGTTAAACAAAATACTCATAAAACATTTTGTATCAAGAATGAAAAGAATGCATTTGCTCCATTGAATCTCTAAAGCATTTACTTAATTCCTATGCTAAATATGGTTGTGATACCAAAAATTACCCTTTGTAAATTAGAAATCCAAGTTTTAAAAATGAGGAATGACAGAGGAATTTCATCATGTTCTAATCAATATCTTGTTCCAAATTATATCTGTGAAGATTTTTAAAAAATATTCCTTTCAGTATGTAAAGAGAAACACATTGATAATAAGAAGATTGGCATGCATGAAGATTTCTCTAGTAATTTCCTATTGAAGTCATTGATAAAAGTGGAAATTATGTAATTAAAATAGCTTGAAAATTCCAAAAATGATCACAGGTTTTATCAGAAGCCAAATGACAGCACTTAATTACAAGCGGCAACGTGGTCCAGGGTAAATTAACAGGCCAGAAACTTGGACTGGCATTTAGGATACTTTGCCCAAGTGGTTCCTTAGTGGTAACTAACTAATTATACAGAAAGTAGGACTAAAATAAATGATCTGTATAGCTAATACAATGGAAAATAACATTTGGTTTGGTAAAGAAAATCCTCATTTGTGTATCTAAAGAATGCTGACTTTCAACTGTTAAAATGATCAAATTTACAGATGTTCAAGACTTCTCTTGTATAAAACTGAAATCAAATAATAGTAAACATGTTACAAATAAACCACAAAAAGGGGAAGAATAAGAAATGTGGAAGTAGCAACAAAACTTGGAATTTGGAAATAAAAAATTAAGATTCATATGATGAACATTATTGTTACAATTTCCGTATATATAAACCCAGTTCATGGTAAATATTCTACAGAGGGTTCCAGAAGTGACATCACCAGTTATCTCAGTTATTGATTGTGAAGGAAACTCTATGAAGGAAGCTAGTCTGGGGTCATTTTTAAAGCAATTGGATTCATATATTTCCGTCCCAGTCTATGACACAAGATGACTGTATTCCACTAGTATTCTGGAAATTTTTTCTCAGAGAAATGATTCATTGTGTAAGACAGAATTTCCATAAGATTAGCAGAGGATTCCTCAGCAGAGAATCTGAAGGCCAGAGAGAGTGGAATGACATATTCAAGTTGCTATTATTAAACATATGATTGTCAAGTACTATGTCTGGCAAAATTTATATGAGAAAATGAAGAATTTTAAGGCTTTTCTCAAGTAAACAAATTCTGACATTCACTACCAATATACTTTCTGTACATGATATGCTAAAGGAATTCCTTTAAATTGAAATGATAGAATAGTAAACAGTACCCAAAGGCCATAAAAATGGGAGCTTCTCTAGAAAATATCGATATATGGACAATACTGTACCTATACCATAGAAATATTGCTATATGGCATTTAAATGACACAAGCATTTGAAAAACGGAGAAAATATTCTTCTTCATCAGTTATTATTGAAAACATATATATATTGCAGTGTGTGCTTCAATCAAAAGACACAGACATTATCTCACTAGTGTAAGAACCTGAAACAATGACTAAAATCTAGGAGGTAAAACAGACACTGAAAGGGAAGGAAACTGCTGAAAAGGAAAGAACAACTGGGATGAAGGAAAAAATCTTGTCTGTCTGTTAGTAGTTTCCTCCTTTTATTTTTAAAATAAAAAAAAGAGAAAAAGAAGGGGAAGAAAAAAATATATATATAATGTATACACAGGACAGCTAACAGTTGAACTGCTGACTTTGATTGCTCTATTGAAAGGAAGAGTTAATGTTTAAGTGTATGATCAATCTTACATGTTTATATTTTTTATCTGAGTATCCAAATTGAAGATATCAATATGTAGTACAACAGCCATTGTTAATTTCCTATCACCTTGTCTGAGATTCTGTATTGCTTGCATTGTTTTTGTGCTATTTTCTAACTATATGTGTGTATGTTAAGATGCTTTCATTCTATTATCTTTAAAATAAAAAAAGACACAGACATAAATGTCTCAATATTAAATACACATTCAATGAAATAAAACCTGAAGTCTAACTATAAATGCTCCTTAACCTAAAATGGAAACTCCACATAAATTGAAAATAATACTTTCTGAATAATAAAATTTAGAGCTTAGAAACACAGTACACTATTGAATCTAAATTATTTACCCTCTAGATTCCATGATTCACCACCATTGCCCACCATCGAAGATAACATGGTTTGGGGCAGCAATTGCCTAGGAAAAGATCAAAACTCAAAATTCTAAGTGCAGTCTCTATTGAGTACCTATGGCTTTCATACCATTGTAACAATGAAAATGAAGGTCAAACTATTGTTAAGGGGGGCATTATCTGTACATGTGGTGAAAAGAGACTCACTTTTGATCTAAAAATAGACATAGACAAAGTGAAAGGACAAGAAAAAAAGATAGTCTATACAAATTACAACAATACAGACTATGATTATACTTATACTACACACAATAGGTTTTAATAAAACACTGTAAGAGGTCAATGGTTTTATAGCTGAGTGTGATGTTGGGAAGTGAAGCCTTGTGGGAGGATGTGCGTCACTGTGAGTGTGGCCTGAACTGGTGTACATTCCTTCCCCATTCCTCTCTAGCTGTCTATTTCCTGCCTGCTTGGCAATGAGCTCTTTCTCCTCTGAAATGCTCTCTGCCATGAGGCTCTGACTTGAAGTTGGCTGAATGTAGACTAAAACCTTTACAAACTGTAAGCTAAAATAAATCTCTCCTTTTTAACGTGTGGGTATCTGGTATTTTGTCCCAGCAGCACAAATGCAACTAAGACAAATAGTATACCAAATTGAGGAGTAAATTGAAAATATTACTAAGAGGAAATGATATAGATGGAATTGAACAAATTAAAGATATGTATAACCTCAAATACACAATATAACTTTGTCTCTTGTATTGACATTCTCTTTGCTGAGACTCAGTGTTGATAGTCACAATTTAACAAAGGACAGGTTTAATTTAATTCATCATTTTAGAGGATTCAGTCCATGGTATGCTATTTCTAAGGCAGAAACACTGTGGCAGAACAACATAATGGAACAAAAGCTGCCTAGTTCACAGCATTCACAAGACTGAACAATTGAACAGTGTCAGAAAGGAGGATAATAGAATCAGATATAGACCTCTTGCTTATTCTTCCATGATCCATCCAGACATACATGGAATTGTGCTTTATAAACCTCCTAAGGGCTCCTAGAGTCAATTAAATTGCCTTTCCTCCTTGTCTATTACATTCTTAAGAAATGAGAAAATGTAAAACTGAAATCACAGGGGAGAGGGGCTAATAAAGTTCAGAGCAGAGACTAGTGGATGCTAACATAAAACATAGAAAAATTCTTTGAAACTATGATAGTTAGAATTGAAAACTATTCAAAGATACAACTGGAAAATTCTTATGAATTAGTCAGCTATACAGTTTCTGGGACAAAATACTTGATTCTACAACTTAAAGAATAAAAGGTTTAATTTGGCTTATGGTTCCAGGGCATTCAATCCATGGGCAACTAACTGTAAGGCAGAAACACCATGATGGAAAGTTGTGGTGGGGCAACTATTTTACTATTTCATGTTGGCCAAGAAGTGGAGCAAGGGAACAGGGCCAGAGTGTAGGGAAGACAAATGATATCCAAGGTCACAACTTCAGTACCCAAGCAGACACACTCAGAATTGTGTTTTATTAATCAAATAAGCATCTTCTGGTCCAATCAAATTGGCACTTAAACTTAACTGTCACATCTTAGTTGTATTGAGAAAAAAAAAAGAAGAAAGATGGAGAAGGAGAGGAGGAGGAGAGAAAGGGGTGGGAGTGAATGGCAGGGAACAGGTGAGAGGACAGGGAAGGAGAGGAGGAAGAGGGGGTCATAGAGTGGGGAGATGTATTACAAGACATGCCTCCAAAATAAAAAGGACTATGAGAAAATATTTTGGACAATTGCATGCCAACAAATAAGAAAATACAAAAGAACCAGATAAATTCCTAAAAATATCATCCTAGCAATGCTGAATATAAGAAAAGTTAGTGAAAGAGTAGAGAAATTGAAACACTTGCACATGCACTAATAGTGAGATTACAAGGTAGCACGACTGCTGTGGAAAACAACATGGAACTGAATAAAAGTAAAAATAGTTGTATTATGTGGTTCAGCAGTTCCACTTTTTGTATATGTGTACAAAATCACTGAACTAACTCTCCAGTTATGTATGCCCACCTGTATTCATAAAAACAGTGTTCATAAGGCTTAAATGGGAGAAGCAATCTGAGTATCTACTAATGAAAAATAGACAATTGAAATTTGATATAATATGATTTAATTCAGCCTTCAGAGAGAACATCATGTAGTATGCTAAAACAGGGGTAACCCTTGAGAACATCATGGTAAATATTAGCCAGACACAAAAGAACAGATACTATACAGTTTCACTTATATGAGATATCTGTAATAGTCAAATTTAGGAAAACAGAAAGTAGAATGGCTGTAACTAGTGATTGGATGAAGGGAAAAGGGAGGTTTATTTTTTTTTTAAACTAGGTCTCACTTCATGATCCAGGATGACCTTGAATTCACTATGTGGCTCAGGCTGGTCTCAAACTCACAGCAATCCTACTGGCTCAGCCTCCTGAGTTAATTTTAGTCAGTATGGAATTTCATATTTTTAGGATAAGTATTTCTGGATATCCATTTCATAACAATTTGAGTACTCTTAGAACTACTGAAATGCATAATTAAAATGATAAAGGGAATATATATGCATATATATGTATATATATATATATATATGTATATATATATATATTCACAAAAACCTGAAGGACTATCTATACAATTTAAAATTCTAGACCCATTGATACAATGAGATGATTTTGTAGACTGCAGGGTTTTCAGAAATGAATGGTCACAAGTGATTTACCCTAAGCAGATCTTTTCAGAACAACCTTTTAAATACATATTTTACAAAGTCAGAAATGGAAGTGAGCCATGGAAATATAAGAGCCAAGGAATGGACTTCTGAAATAGAAGTTAGAAAAATCACTATCCACAGGCTGATGGAGATGGTTTGTGTAATCATGAAAGCAATGTACCAAGATGTTATAGTCCCAAAAATCTGTCATCAAAATTTGTGAATGGCTCATAACATACTGCTTCTAGTTCCTCCATCAGTGAATCATACAGAACATTTTTTAAAGGAAGATTTGAGGTGATACAGGTCTAAATGAAGGATATGTGAAAATTGCAATCAAAGATAGGTCTCCAACAACCCTCCCAAAAATGCTTTTTAGAGTAACAGAAGGAAACTAAAGATGAATTCACATAATCAAAATAAATGCTGCAGTAAATGAAATTATGCTTTGTAGAGTCACTTTTGTACGACAAGAATAACATCAGGGAGAAGAGAAGTAGATGCTGAAGTAGACATCAGTATATGATGTAGTGTCAGAATAATCTAGGCTTTAACTCCAGAAGACGTGCATATTGCACATCAATCATTTGGTCAGTTCAGTGCTGTAATGGCTGCTTTCATTACAATCGGGACTTGCGCACAAACTGACCTCATAGACATCTGTAGCTGTTAGTGTTGGTTGTTGTCCCTTTTCCTTTTTAAATATGCAACCTATATAACTTCGCTATGTTTGTGAGTGTGTGCACATTTGCATTTGCTTCTGTGTGTGTGCACTTGCACTTAGGCTGAATAATACCTTTGAAAAAATATGTCTGTATTCTATATCTAAAAGTGGAGCGATAATGATGTTGAACCGGCTTTATACGGTCAGCAGGAACAAATGCCCTGATGATCAAGAAAAGCAATTATAGTTTTTCCTATTTGTCACTCACAGTAAAGGTATCCAAATAGCTAACAGTAAATTCTGTTTATTAGGAGGGATCCCTTGGATTCTCTGTATAAAGGCTATTTTGAGACCCACATTGCTTCATTTTTCCTTTTAACAACTTTCTTCTTGTCCTTATTTTAACAAGATGGATGGCATATTGTGATCTCCCTCCAGTCCTAAGCTTCGGCAGGAAGCTTGCTTGCAGCTGGAATTCGTAAACTGATGATGCATCCCAGGGCTTTCATGGGTTACATGTGGCACTTCAAAGGATATTCAGTGGGGCCAGTTGAGAAAATCCTGAGACAGCCTCAGAATGGCGTAGGATCAACATGTGAGGTGCTGTCTTTGAAGAAACACATGGAACAGTGGACGTCAGAGCGTCGGTACATGTGGTATATTTTACTTCAAGAGCCAATTTAATGTACAAACTGGAACCTGGGAAGAATTACAGCCCCAAAGAGACAGTCTCTCTTAGATGGAAAATAATGTTCTTTGTTATGCAAATATATTCAGCATAAACCATAATAGTATTTAAACTTAGCAAATACAGCAAATAAAGAGAAAAACAAAAAAGAAAAGAATTTTGGAAAAAGATATGAAGCCATATACTACAAGCTTCCTGATTTTCTGCTAAAATAGAATAGTGTTTCTAATCAGCATGAATTGTTTTATTATTATGCAAAAGTTAAAATGTGGTATCATTGTTTTCTATTCTCACTAATGCCTCCATTTTTTTTTTTCCCAGTACTTATTTAATGGAAGGAATATGCATAAACCCTGTCAGGTCAGTAACCAGAACACTATGCACAAAATCTGTGTTTACACATCTGTAACTCATTGCCTTCCTTATAGTAATTATATTATGACTGAAAGAGATGATAACCAATCCATTTGAGAAAAGACGATTTTAAGTTCTTTGGCTATAGACAATTAAACAAGTAAACAATGGACAAAATATATTCAATAATATCAATCTGCTTTTTCTGATTAAATGTATTTTAAAGTCTTTGAAGGAATTTTAGGTCAATCCTCATGAAAGACATAAAATTGCAATTTTTTAGGGGAAGTTAAATTATAAAATAAACTTCTATAGTATATGGAAAAATCAAATTTATAGCTGCATTTATTGGAACATTAAAATGTAATATAAATTATTCCAATTCTGGTGACTAAAATTCAAAGTGGAATCAATATGAAAAATATCTGTCATATTAGTTGACACCTCTTATAGTCAAAGTTAACTTGTTATACTTGGACAGAGTGCTAACGTCTCAGAATTTTCCTTTTGGCATTGCGATCGAGAAAAACTATATATATATAAACATATATATGTATATATATTCATATCTCAGGGAACCCTTTACACAAAGAAAAGAATAAAACAAAGATATTTATAAAAATACATCTGGTATAAAAATGCATATGACCACATTAATGAGTTAAGCAGCTGAAATGGCAACAAAAAAAGCCTCATAGTGAAAGAAATTCTGAACTTTTTTATACTAGAGATAATATGAGTTAAAATCATTTTGTAGTGCTTTATAATTCTGAGATACACAGGAACATTTTATGTTGTGACTAATTAAAAGAAATATTTCTGTGTGATATTGTCATACTTTTCTCATCACTGGGGCAAAGTACTTGACAGCCACAGCCTCCTCCTAAAGAAGGAGTAGTTATTTTGGCTCACAGTTATATTTCTTGGTCAGCTGGCTCCAAGGGAAAAACCGCATGGCAGAGGGGCATAGTGGAGAAAACTGTTCCTGTCAGCACAGTTAGGAGCAGTGGGAGAAGCAAGGATCTGGGAGAGATATCCCCTTCCGTAGGGTAGAGAGATTTGCCTCCCCTAGTGACCCTACTCATCAGACCAGGCCTTACCTCTTAACCTCACATTCAGCTATAAAACCCCCATGACTCAGGCACCTTTCAAAGGCCCTTCCTCTGAGTACATGAGAACTGTGGGTGTCATTCTTGATCTAAAGTAGAACAGATATGCAGCCAAAAGGAGAATAGAGGAATATGATTAAAATCATTGATTTTTTTTCTAAATGTGAATACATTAGGCAATTTTCCAAATGCTGGACTAAAACCTGACATCCACAATTTAAGAGGATGGCCAGGATAGAGCTCAGTGGCACAAATGCCTGCCCGGTAAGCGCAAGGTCCTGAATTCCATTCCAGGCACAAAAAAAAAAAAAAAAAAGAAAAAAGAGAAGAGGTTTAATTTGGCTTATGATTACTGAGAGTTCAGTCCATGACTGGCTAGCTTCAAGACAGACACATCATTGCTGAGGGGCACGGCAGAGGAAAGATGGTTATTTCATGGAGGCCACAGTAAACAAAGTAGGGAAAAGACTACAATGAGAAAAGTACCTAAGATCAGATAAACCACTCAAGTTAACACCTCTAATATCCCACCCAGACATACCTAGAAGCATATTTTACAAATTACCAAGGCTTGGAAGTTGTAAAGCTAATCAGTTGGCATATTCCAATCCTTGTCAACTTGACAGACAAACATATCTTCCTAACTATACAGACTCTCAAAAAATTGACAGTAACAAGTTCATGGCTCACCAACTGCGGTACAACTATACTGTGAGCTATGGAAAATGAAATAATCCCTTCTCAAAATCTGAATAAGCTCAGCATTGTTCCAAAGTCCAAGTCCAAAATGTCCAGTAATATCATAAGCAAACTCTCTGCCAATCTCTGAAAACACAAACACACATTACACGAATTCCAATGTAAAATAACACATGGTTAACATTCCCATTCCAAAAGGGAGGGACAAAAGGATAGAACAGTACAGGACAAAAGTAAGACCAAAATTCAGTAGGGTAAATATGAAGTTCTGTAGCTGCATGCCTGACATATGGGGCACATGGTATGATGTGAGTTATAGAAGGCCTGGACTGTCCCACAGCCAAGGTCTTGCCTATTGCAAAACACATAAGCTGGTCTTGGGGTGTAGCATCACATACAGCCTGTAACTTCACTTGTTAAATATTCCACAATCCTAGTATCTCTGTGGCCTCTGATGCACCTTAGCTTTTATTCACACAGCTTGATTTGATCTCTCAGGGGTTCCTCCCAGGTGTCTTTGAAATCTAGATGATGAAAGCATCCATGACCTCATAACTTCTGCATTGTGCATGCTTTAAAAACTTGCATCACCTGAAAAATATCAAGGTCTGCTTTCAGCTGCACTGAGAGTTTCCTACCCTCAACACAGATGGAGGGGTCTCTGAGGATCTGGATTGTGGAGCACAGGGAAATGAATACCTGGGAGTGAATGCCTTTGGCAGCTCTTATGGGCCAGGCACCCAGAGCCTCTCTTCTCCAAAATGGACTTACACTTTCCACACCATTCAGCCTACAGTGGGTGGGTCCTTAAGTTCCATGATACCTTTAATGCACTTTTCTTTTTCCTCCTCCAGATACTTGGTTTCTTTTTGGTGCTAATCTCTGCAACAACGATACTATCTTTGGCCCCAACTTCACATTTGGTTCCTTTTGGAGTAAATATATTTTCATGCATTTTTGTTCTGGTTTTTGTTCTTTCATCTCAATACAAATCTAGTGAAAAAAGCCAGTTGTATTCATGCCACAGCTCAAATGCTGGTCTGCTCTGAAAGTTCCTGTTCTTGATAGTTAGTCTATTGCCTTTTCCTCCAGCGAAATATGAAATTGGCAAATATAGACAAATTTTTGCCTGAATGCACCAGACACAGACTCTGGTCTATTTGCAAGGCACTTCTGGTTCCCCACAGACACTTTCTAGGCCTGGCCTTTACTCCTCCCTTTTCTACCAGCATTCTGACCTTCTGAGCGCCAACTAGAATTATTGTAAAGTTCTACTTATAGCATTCTAAGGAGTCTCCAACATATATCTCCAATTCTTTCCAAACTCCTCCTAAAGCCAGCTCTAAAGGCTTCTAAGCCACATGATCAGCAAGGAACCCTCTCATTGTACCAATTTCCTGTATTAGTCAGCCTTTCAGCTGGGGCAGAAAGTACCTGATATCTGCGCCTTAATGCAGTCCTGGCATCTGAAACCACCAGAGATACAGGCATGGAGATCCCATCAGGCAGCTTGTATCCCTGGTGCTGCAAATAGGTCTAATCATTTTTTATTGTTCTTTTTACTAATAAAATTAATAAAAAGTCTATAAATGGACCATATCTAGTTAGTTGTTTGAATTGAAATAATTATTGCTCAAATATAAATATTAATTTTACTATTCATACCAATTATCATATAAATTATTACAATTATCACTGAATTTATTGCATTAAATTAAAAGGAATTTTATCCCGAGTAACTTATCAGTTGTTAATTTCTAAATATTCACGTGAAAATCTTACAAGCACCCCCTTGTTAGTGTACATAATATGTATGAATAACTGCTGTACCACAGGAGCCTTTCTTCTCCAGAAAGGAGTTACACTTTTTGAGAATTTCAGATTACAATTTTTACACCTTTTCAATGTTTTCCTTAAGGAACTCATGATAAAATCTGGTCTACTAAATCAGTGCCTTTCTTTCCATTACTGTAATCAAAGATCCAGGAGAAGTGGTATAGCCACCCAACAGGACAGCCATGCATATACTGTCAATGGTTTAAACCGGCAGGAGAAGCTGAATTCAAACCAAAGCTGCCTGTCATTGAAACATAGACAGTACAATGCTATTGTGGAATGTGAGGAAAGGGAAAAATATATATTGTTAAGAAGCCAATCATTTGGCCTCATAACATATAAATGCTCTTGGCCTTTGGTTATGAATGAACTGTTGAGGTTAATATTTTTTAAGAAAATAAAAACACTTTATAAATTAAACATTTAATTATTTTACATGTACTGTAGTAGACTTCAAGTGTCTTAATTTAATACTGATCAGTAACATGCAATATCAACTAATGTGCCCCATTTTTAATGTCAGACTTCATATCACCAGATACAGAAAGATGGTAATGACCCAATAGATAGATGCCTAGATAGACAGATATATAGATTGTTAGCTGGGTAGATTGTTGTAGATGAAAATTAAGGAAACCTTAGACTGAACTATACTAAAACTCCTTATTTTTTAGTATCCCATGAGTAAGTATGCTACAAAAGAACATGCTGTATTAATCTTTTGAATAGTATCTTTAACTTTGTAAAGAAAATACATAATAATCAGAGACACATTCAGACACATAGTTTTAGAGAAAAATAATACATAATAATCAGAGACATGATCAGACACATAGTTGTAGAAATGTTCACAAAAATGCAGATCTTGCAAATTATCTAAAAAATAAGTCCTTGTTGAAAGTAACTTTGACAAATTTTAAATGAAACAGAGAAAAATAAGCACCCTAATTTACAACAAGCAGCTCAAACACATCGTTTTGTAGTTGTGAGAAATTTACTTTATCAGATTTACTTATTTTCTACACAATCAATCCCTTGTCTCTGACTCATGTTCTTTGACGAAATTATGTCTAGTATAGGAATAGCACATTGTTTTAATTTTCCAAATAGCAACATCTGAGAAACTCTGAAAGATTTTTTTTTAAATAAGCCTTCAAGAACTATTTCGAGGATTATTTTGCACATAAACCTATTCTGAATTGATGTGAAGTAGTTTAAAATCTTTATCCTCTTCAGCATGAATAACCACATTTAGTGGCTGAAATATTAATGTATTTATTAGCAATTCATTTTGGATCTATTAGAGATGTTTTATGATTGGCAGTTTGTAGATCACGTTGCCAGCTTAACAGGTGATAAATCTAGAGATCTGCATTTTATCTGGCCCAAGGATTTAAGAGTAGGCTTGTTGGTTGTAGCTTAGCGGTGGGACATTTGCCTGGACTACACAGACTCTGGGTTTGCTCTCCAGTAGTGCCTGTGTGCACGCATGTAAACACACACACACACACACACACACACACACACACACGTACAATGTTATGGAACTGTCATGCTTAGAAAACAACCAGAAAATCTTTTTTGAGTTTTTACACCTCTCTGAATTTAATTGGATCATTTTATTGTCTTCAAATGACTCTTTTTTTCATTCCTTCTCTGTGTCCTACTTTCTCAATTTTTAAAATTTCTTTAATGTGGCAGTTTTTCAGACTTTGCTTTCCTTTCTTTAAAGCCATTAATATGTACATGCATGTCATATTCAATTAGGA
Organism: Chinchilla lanigera; assembly: GCF_000276665.1. NCBI lineage: Eukaryota > Metazoa > Chordata > Mammalia > Rodentia > Chinchillidae > Chinchilla > Chinchilla lanigera. The sequence continues at coordinate 23,363,280 of NW_004955404.1, read as the reverse complement.
AATTCTAATCAGTGTTGATGATAACGTTATGGCATTTATATACCATTTATTGCTGTCCATTCTGTTCTCAAGAGGTTAGAAAACATGTCTGTCTTATTTAACTTTGCAGTTTCCTGGGCAATTTCTAACCAATTGAATTTGCTTTCATGAATGTTTTAAATGACAAGCATATGTTAAAGAAATATAACAGATAATATTGACATGAAATTTACTGCTTTCTACATAATGAAACAGCTGAAATATTTATTGTATTGGCAATAGGAGTCTTTTAAACCTTAAAAAAGTATTTACTTTGTCCAAATACAACAAACATTTGTAAGAATTTTTTTAATTATGGTGCTCTATAAGGTAATTTTTCTCTACTGATACCCTTATTACCTTTTTAAAATTTAAGTAGAGTGTGATGCTATTATAATTTTGTTAAAAAAATTGACATCTTAGGACTAATTTCTTCAGTTGCTACTTATAAATCACATATTTTATATAGCTATAATGGATAAATTTAATAACTAATTTAACTATTGCACATTTTTACACTTTTCTGTTTAATAATATCAACATCCTTCTTAAGCCTCAGGCTACACACACACACACACACACACACACAAACACCTACACACACCCAATTAGAATAATTCAGAGCTATTCTTAAAAGTAGAATAGCACTGTGTTTAATAATTTAGTTTCTGCCTAACTTTGGAGTTTAGAAATGATTCAAGAAAGAGAGCTACTGTGGTGGAACTATCCACTTAGATGGAACTAAGTGAAGTTTTATCATCAAGTGAAACAAAAATAGCACAGTATAGACTTTGCCACTTCCTCTGCATTCCAGACAAGAGAAAGGCATAGCATTGATGTATTACAGAAACACAGAAAGTCAGCATCTTCTTTACATTTTTTCTCACATTATTTTCTACAGAAGAATTTTGCAAAATTTCTGTCTAATGATGGAAGAATGTAAATGGGGGAAAATGATAGGAGGCATATAAAAAGGCAGCGATTGTTACTTTTCAAGTAAGAGAAAAATATTTTTGGAAATTAGTAGCAATAGCTCTGAAACGATATATGCACATGCATATATATAAATATTGATTTATATTTGACTCCTAGTTAATAAACATTTCTGAAAAATATTCTTTACTTTTTGATACAGTAAGTCCCTGACTTATGAATGAGTTCTTTCTGGAAGAGCCTCCCTAAGTAGGATTTGTCCATAGCCTAACAAAGTAAGTTGTATAGCATCCACCTGTAAATCTTATACACTACACCAGTAAAAGTTTGCAACTCAAATATTTGTGAGCTTGGACTTCCAGGATAGTCGTTATTCATGATTTCTGTGTTTTTTAAATTAGTACACATTTTCAGCCATAACGGTAACATGTATGGAGGGGAGTTGGTGGTTTTATTTAATACATATTTATTTTTTTTTATTCCCTACACCTTTCCCTCCTGCCCTGTTCCCTTCAAATCTTCTTTGTGCCTTTCACATATGCAAAAGCTCTGTTTTTTATTACTTTTCTCCCTTCAGTTTGTTCTATTCATCCCCTTTCTTGTCCTTCCATTATGAGTTTTGATGAAAATTAGTTTTGATTCTCAAGGGTATTTTTCTTTTATTTATTTCAAAGTGAATGTTCTCTATGTAAAAATTAGATTTTTAGTGTATGGTGTTTATTTTCTCTTTGTCTGATACATAGAAATGTGTAAAAACATTATATAAAAGATATTTCAGAAACACATAAAACTCAAGAATGAATAACAATTAGAGAAGAGTCTTTTTAAAAGTGATGTTTACTGGTTCATTAAGTAAGAATGCAATTTGTGTATCCAAATGTAAAAGCACTTGGCATGAATTTTATGTTTGAAATTACTAGATCAAGTTAAATTCTTCATGTCCAGGTAGTCTTTATGATAGCCTTTCCATTTCTATCTAAAAAGTCTGTGTGTGTGTGTGTGTGTGTGTGTCTGTGTCTAAGAATAATATTGCAATTAGATTCATGCAGCAAACAACTGACCAGACACACTTCTTTGGGACAAAAAGCTATATTGCAGTAAGTTTAATCTAATATAAGTTTAATATCATTATTTGCATCAGCAAAATTGACAAGTGCCACTGGAAACAGCCTTTGAAAGATATAATCTGAAATGCTTATAATCAATGTAATAGCTGGATAAACTAGATGATTTCTTATTGTAGATAATAATGTTAAAAATATCAATAGAAAAATACTATGGTTTCTATACATTTCTTTCTAAGAAAAAATAGCATATATTGTTTGTTAATTGCTAGCACAGGGCAGGAAATTGCTGGCTTGTGGTTATCAATTTTGACATTAATTTCTTTAATTCAAATTAGGAAAAGGGCAGCATATATAGTACATGTCCTTTATTTACTCAGTACTTCTGCTTACATTAATGTTGGACATTTACATATAGTCCTTACCAAATTGCATGAATTATTTACATATACAGAAAGGAATGATTCTAACACAAGTGAGAAATGGTCACAGAAAATGTTTAGATTTCCTTCAACATATTGGATGTTTACTCTGTAGAATTTGCTTGGGATGGAAACCATTTCATTTTTTGTTTGTTTGTTTGTTTGTTTGTTTTGGGTTTTTTTTGGTTTTTCTCCGGTACCGGGAACCGAACTCACAACCTTGCGCTTGCCAGGCAGGGGCTTTGCCGCTGAGCTAAATTCCCAGCCCCCTCATTTCATTTTTAAATGTGATAAATAAGTTACTAGGAATATACCCTACTAAAAAAAATACATGCTTTCCCCTCTCCATACGCATTCTATCACAATCACACAGAGTGTGAATTTTTCCCAGTGTTTTTTGTCATTGCAATATTTCATACTCTCCACAGTAATACCTAAAATACTGCTATGTTTAAAATGCTGAACATCACACAAAATCAACTGATAATGTCAGTATGGCATTATGGAACCTGTGGGACACAAAAGAAGCAGTCCTTAGAGGGAAGCTCGCAGAAGTAAATTCCCACATCAGAAAAACAGAATGAGCTGTTTATTGGTAACTACTGAGAGAACCTGTTTCTAATTCAGTGGTACATTGGTTCACAAACCTAATTTGTGCTCGGTTCTGAGAAAGCTGGCCACATTTGTGTTCATATGAGAAAAATGGTCCTGGGCATTTTTGTCACCTTATGCAGAGTTTACCAACAAACACAAAATTTTCCCAAACACTTGTCTTTGCAAACCAAATTGTTCACAGAGAGAAGCATTTGTGAATCAAGGTACTACTGTAAAATGGAAAATTAAGAGGAAATGAATAAATTCCTAAATACATACGAGCTACAAAATTTAAACTAAGAAGATATAGAAATTCTGAATAAGCCAATATCAGTCAGCAAAATAGAAGAAGTAATTTTTTAAAACTACTAAGAAAAGCCAAGAGCTTAATAGATTCACTGCCAAATTCTATACAACTCTAGAGAAGATCTAAGGCCAACATTTTTCAAACTCTTTAATGAAATTTCAAGGGAAACAGTACTCATAAACTCATTCCTGGAACCAAATATTATCCTGATTTCTAAACCACAAAAGGATCCAACCAATCTACAGGCCAAGATCCTTAATGAGCACAGATTCAAAAGTCCAAAATAAGATACTGGCAAACAAAATGCAGCAAATCATCAAAAAAATCATACATCATGACCAAGTAAGATTTCTTCCAGGGATGGTTCAACATATGTAACTCAGTAAATGTAATAAACCACATAAAAAAGCAGGGATAAAAATCACATATACACAGGAAAGCCAAAATGCTTTCATAATAAAAATACTGAAGAAAGTAGGAATACAAGATCTTTATCTCAACCTGATAAAAGCCATGTATGACAAACCAGTGGACAGCATCATGAATGGAGAGAAGCTGAAATCTTTCTCTTTAAAATGAGGAATAAGACAAGCACATCTTGTATCACTGTTTCTGTTTAATATAGTTCTCAAAACATTAGCTAGACCAATTAGATAAGAGAGAAAAATAAAAGGGATAAGAATAGGGAAGGAAGAATTTAAATCATCATTATTTGCTGATGACATGATGTACTACTTGGGAGACAACAAAAAAGCCACCAAAAAGTTCCTAGAAATAATCTCCAAATTTGGCAGTCAACAAAAAGTTGACACAAAGTCAGTGCTCAAAAATGAGCTGGACTCCTGTACACTAATAACAAACTCACTAAGAGAGAAATTATTAAAATAATACCCTTCACAACGGCATCAAGAACAATGAAAACCTGAGGTATTAACCTAGCCAAAAAAGCAAAAGACTTCTACTATGGAAACTACAATACTCTGAAAAAGGAGATTAAAGAGGATATCAGAAAATGAAGAAAATATCCACCCTTCCTGGATAGCAAGACTCAAAATGGCCATATGTTCAAAACTGTTAGAGAGATTTAATACATTCTTAACATTCCTTACACAGTTGCAGAAAGAAATCCTAAAATTCATATAGAACCAGAAGAGATCTAGAAGTGCAAAAGCAATTCTGGGCAACAAAAGAAAATCAGAGCGGGGCTGGGGATTTAGCTCAGCGGCAAAAGCGCCTGCCTGGCAAGCGCAAAGTCGTGAGTTCGGTTCCCGGTACCGGAGACATACCAAAAAAAAAAAAAAGAAAATCAGAGGGCATCCCAACCCAAGACTTTAAGACATCCTACAAAGCTACAGCAATAAAAACAGCATGGTATTATAAAAAAGAGACTTATGCATCAATGGAATGGAAAAGAAGATAGAGAAACAACTACAGCCACACTTAACTTTGTTATTTTTGACAAAGAGACCAAATCACTTCAGTGGAAGCAAGACAGCCTCTAACAAATGGTGCTGGGAGAACTGGATATCCACGTGCCACAGGCTGAATTCAGACCCACACCTCTCAACATGCACTAAATTAAAATCAAATTGGATTAGAGATCTAAACATTAAAGTCAGTGAATTCTGATTGAATTCGTGAGTTAAGACTAAAGGCATGCTGGGGCTGTACAGTGTGTAAACCTGCCTTTACCTTGGATCGATTAGTACAGTAGTTTTGCATCTGTGGGACCTACTTTCTCCTTCAGTAGTTTGAACTATGTATAAACATACAATCTGTAAAGATTTTATAGAATAAATATTTAGCTGTGAAAACTGGTTAAATAAACTAATATTTCTTAATACCTTGAAAAATTAAGGCCATCAAAAAAAGCAGGTATAGACCAGTGTATATCAGGAGTACATGTTTTTTTAGTATTTTTTATTCTCTTTAAAACTATATATATATATATATATATATATACACATATATATATAAACCAGAAAAACAGCAGGTATAAATGTTAAATCTTTATTTTCATGAGCATGAAAATTTAGTTTAGAATCTCTTTTGCTAAGTAAATATAAACCAAACACAATAGTTTTACTTCTGTTGGGGAATCTTTCAGCCAAAGAAATTATAGAAATTTTTAAATTTCCTTTCCTTTCCTTATTATCTATTATTTAAAATCACCTTTTCCTTCTAAAGCATTGAAATTACACTGTTGATTACAGGAGCTTGGTTCTTGCCATGCCTTGGATCTTGAATGTCTTTTACAGGCCCACGTGTGGCTTAGTCTCCAGTGTGGTGCTATTGGGAAGGATGGAAACATTAAGAAGGAACCCAAATGGAAGTTATTCTGGGCACTGGGGGTGAACATTTGAAGGGGATAGTGGGACTCCAACATCTTGACTTTCTCTTTTTCCGGTCATGACCATGAGTTTACTGCTTTTGCCATGTGCTTTGGCTATCTCGTGCCCCCTTCCCACAGACCAAGAAGCAATGGAGCCAATCAAACATTAAGATGCAAATTTCCCAAATGGTAGGTCAAAGTACCCCTTTATTCTGAGCTGTTTGTTACAGAAATGGAAAACTGGGCAACACACACATCTTCTGGTGGTGGAAGAGGAGCCATGTGACATGATAAGAAGACTATTTATGCTGTGTTTTCTAACTGAAAGAAGAGGAACAGTTCTATAGAATAACTCATATCAGGACTCAAAGTCCCCATTGGCATGGCAGGACATGAAGAATGTTGTCAGGGTGAAAATCAAGCCCAATTGTAAATACCCGTGATAGCAAGTGAGTTGGAAAGTATCTCTAAAATTTAAAGTTTTTTTTTTTTTCTCTAGATTTCTTGCTAAAGTACATTCTGTATATCCAGGTCAAGTGTCACTATTCTATTGTTACCCCCAGGAAGAAAAGAATTGCTAAACTTCTACAATTTGACATGGTATCTGTCTGAACTTGAGTAACAGAATCAAGATATACTCAGTATTACGACAGCAAAACTGCCACCATAAATAGCAACAGACTTGTTCTAGCTGCAATAGGGGTTCAAACACCAGTGGTGATGAATATGGGTAGCTAGAAACATCCACAATTTAAAATTAGGCTCTCTAAGAGGGTAAGATATTCAGAAAAGAACTTTTTCCACAGATAGTTGGGGATAATGTATCTCAGAAAACTCATGAAGAATGATTATTACAGGGGACAAATTCTTCCAGGCACTGTAGAAGTAAATATAGGGATATTAAAAATAAATAAATAAATGTCTAAGTACATAGAGTATTTCTTTGCAGTTACAGAAGTTTAAAAACATCCACATTTTAATGGAGCAATTAGAAGGAGACATCAGTATGTACTCAAAAACGTGTAGTTTTTGTTCTAACAGCTGAAAGGATGCAGAAGCAAGAGCCATACCCATTTCTCAGTTACTGCTTTCTGATCCCATTACTCAGTAGAATGGGACACAGATAAATGCTTCATTCTGGGGCTGGAGTAGGACTATAATAAATGAGCATTTTGTAGTGTCAAAAATAAGAATGTTCACAGAATTAAAATGATAGAGCTATAGCAACGGGACAGAGGAGCTGGTGGACTCCAACGGCCTTACTTTGAATAACGTCAGTAACAACCAAGCCTCCTTTGCAGACTAGTTTTCTGAAAATTAGACACTCTGCCTCAAATAATGAAAGCAAGCTGGCCAGGCTGAGAAAGAAAGATCTGAAAGAAAGTTCAAGGTCAGCCTGGGCAACTTAGTGAGACCTGATCTCAAAATAAACAATAAAAATGGTTTAAGGATGTAGTTTACTGGAAAGGCCATGGGTTCAGCCAACCAAACCTCTAAAAGGAAAAATAAAGTGGATCCATAACTTCAACATCCTTAATTTTTTTCTTCACATAGTGGCTTCTTCACACTTTGCAAAATGAGGTAAAAGAGTAAGATTGGAAGGCTGGAGAAAAATAAGGCCTGCCTCACCCATCAGTTTTAAACATTTCCAGGGCATAAAGCCAATGCCGTCATTAGATCACTGGTTGTACAAAAGGCTGCAACTTTATCTTAAGCATGGAAATTTTCTGGGTATAATGCAAGCAATGAAGTTACCCAGTGTTGATTCAGTCTGTTGAAAACAAGACTACATTCTCCCTTAGTTTTTAAATTTTCTCTATTGTAGCTCTTCTTCTCATCTCTGTGTAGCACTCACTCAATAAATCCCTTATACAGAAATCCTCTTTTCATGTTTACATTGTAAGAATTCAAAACTATAAGAACAATAAAGAAAAAGTGAGAGGCACAAACTCTGTGGTTATGTTGATTATAAAAATGCGCTCATCCTTAAAAGCAAAACACTATGTAAATTAAAATTGAGAGTTCTTCATTTGAACATGTACATTCAATACACAAGAAATATTCTATGGCAAGGTGACCACACGCATGTATGAATTTTGTAACAAAGCACAATAATAAGAAGAAGAACAATAAAATAACAATAAAATATTAGATAAAATTGTAACCTTTTTCCATTTTTAATTCATTCTCAACATCTCCTTTTAAGTGATCTTGAAGAATCTTATGTACTTTTGGAAAAAAGATGAACATTATAACAAATTTCACCAATTCATCGAAATTGTATTTTGTGAGTACAAAGCTGAAGGATGGAAGGTGAAATGAATGGGCCATATTGAATTGGCCTTGCAAGTGGAAATAAAAACATTTGAAATAGATGAAGTCAATTGTTAATATGCTGAAATTTCTTGTACCTTTAAAACTGCAAGTCTTTGAGACTATTAAAAGATAATTATAAAAAGCTCTGTTACATCAGAACTATAATTTTCCTAATGGAGCATATGTCCTAATGTAATATATTGTTTTTCTTTTTTTGAAGCCATTATATCAAAGTATAATTTTCAGAGTTTCTTTATAAGTTGAGTGTAAACCTGTGTAAGTACTAAAATTGAGAAATTTGGTTCTGAATGCTTTATATTTCATGTATCTCAATGACTTAAAATTAAAAACAAATTTAATTTTCATAGAAGTACTAATTTTTTATTTTCTTAATACAGATTATAACTTTATAATAAAGTTATTACTTAAAAATAATTTAAAGTCTATTCCAAAGGAAATTTTTGTAAAAATTTTTAAAAACTTGTGGGAGGAATTAATTGGAAAGTTATTTTCCAAAACTTTGGGATTTTTGTAGCACTGGATTTTTAAAACTGAAAACTTAATCAGCTTTTCAAAATGTTAAGGAGAATAATGTAACAAAAGCAGCAGAGATAAATACAGAATAAATACTGAATGTGTACATTAAAACTTCAGTATTTAAAATTAGGTTTATAATTATAATGGCTGCTTATAATGATTAATTGCTGCTTGTGTTGTACAACATGATTCATGACTACATTTAACATAATTAATTTTTTAAAAAATATTAAAAATTCATATTCTCAGTTACATTAGGTACATTTTGAAGTGTTCACTAGTTACCTGTACTAGCAACTTTTACATAGAAGCACAATGTAGAATAGAGCATTCCAATTAACCAGTTTCAGTTAAACTGTTTATGAAAACACTCCAGTAGTAAGGCAGAGATTGTCAGATGGATAAGGTAGCAAGACTAAATGAAATGCCAGAACAGAAAACTCTCTTTAAATTTAAGGATCCAAATAAGTTAAAATTAAGAAAGGGAAACATATTCATAAACCAAATCCCTCATCTCTTTCAATCAAGTCTTTATTCAAATTTTTTCCCCTTGAAGTCTACCTTCACCAATCTGTCTAAAATTGCATTCTGCCTTTCCTATACTGATATTTGTGTCCCTCTTTCTCTTGATTTTACTTCTGTAGTTCTTTTGATTATAATTAAGTTGTGCAAATATAAAATCTCTTTTTGCTAGCAGGTAAATTACAACAGAGTAGTTAGTTTCGTTACTACGTCTGTCTCAGTGACATACCTGAGACATTAATAAGAAACTGACACTACTAGCTACCCAATAAATATATGTGTGATAAACTAATTAATATATAAATTAACCGTTCAATATGTCATTGGATAAAAATACATTTGTAACGAAGTATGAATGAAGGAAACAAAGAGAAATCAGTTGCTGGATTCATTCTTACTGTATCATACAAAGTAGATGCTTTGTCTAAAATTATTTTTTCTAAGAAAGTGTATATTAGATTTATTGTTTAGAAAGAAAATGATTGTCTGAATCGAAAAATAAATGTGCTTGAAAGAAAATGAGCAAAATATAAGGTAGCATGTAGCAGATTTTTATTTAAAGTAAGAGGGAATGGAAGAAAAGGAGCAGAGATAGAGTTAAGGTGGGAATGTGTCTACATTCCTTTGCCAGCGGAACTCTTAGCAACACTGAGATGCTGGACATCACCAAGGCTGATAATAAAAATAAATTATTTCATTTTTCCTTAAGGGATTATCAAATAGAAATGAAAGAACCTCAATATACACAGTATAATACTGATGACCGTCTATATATACTTCAAAATCCACACTGAGTTGAACAGAAGGTAGTAAAAAGGTATTATAACCAGAATAATTGGATCTTCTGCTCTTGGTGTCTTGTGAAAATCTTCACTGTGTTCTGTAGGAGAGGTCTAAAAGCTGTGCAGTTATGAGACAAATGCTGCTTGACAGATTCTTTCCACTTCTTCATCAAAAGATGAATATGTTAGGGAGATTACAAGATCAGTGGTGTTTATTTATTTTCCTTTTTATTTTCTCAGGTCACAAACTATTTTCTAGCGATATTATTAGTGAATTGTCACAGCAGAATGGCCCAATTCACCAGCATTAGGAACCTGAAGAATGAAAGGCAGAGGACCTGTCAGTCTCACCACCAGCACTTCTCCCTCTCGGAGCGGCCTCCATTTGACTGGCACGATCAGTGGAGGAGCTCCACGGACAGTGTTCATAGAGAATGTGCCCTCGCGTGTCAAAACACAGAATAGTCATCTGTGGGTAAAACTACATTACTAAGCATTCAGAGATTCCTACTTACAATAGAAGCACATGAAAAGAATTTTTCTTTGAAAATAACAGTTGTACGTGTCTCTAGCCATGACACGTATAATCTGTCATCTACACACAAGAAACAGTTGCTAATTAGCAAATTCTCATAGAAAGAAACTCTTAACAGTATATGTGTATGTTTTATGACTAAAGACAATGTTATTTCGTACGACATGAGACAATGATAGACTACCACACTAAAAGATAGGGAGAGTGCATGCTGTGTTTTCTTAGTAAGCATGACCATTGTTCATTGGGGTTTTTTTTCCTCTCCCCTTGCCCTTGTTCTTCTCTCCTCCTAGGTAAACTATATATTAAAAAGTCATGGGTGAATCCTAGTAACTTCAAGTGTGATAGTAATGGCAAAGTTTCTATATTTTGCGCAGAAAAGATTGTTCTTTGAGACCCTCTTTTCTCATGTGACTGGGGATACAGCAAAGGTTTTATTTTTTCAAGTGTCTTTGCTTGAATGAGAGAACTTTATTTCCCCACCCCATCATTTATGGGTTGGAGGAATGCTGTGATAGCAGGGTATTTTACCAAGAACAAACTTAGATCTACTTGGGCTTTCTATGGGAGAAGTGAAAATACTCCACACTGCTGAGTCCTGTAGGTCACTAGGAAAGCCTCACAGTGTTCAGACAGTAGCAAGGTCTTCTAGGATGTCTAGAAGTAGGTGTAATACATTAGACTGTATTTTGAATCCCTAGGCTTGGGCTGGGGATATAGCTCAGAAGTACAAGTGCATGCCTGGCAAATGTAAGGTCCTGAGTTTGATTCCTGGTACCAAAAAACAAACAAACAAACAAATCCCAAAGCCTTAGGCTTGGCCAAGCAATTTATTCCAATTATAGGCTGTAATGGAATAAAGCTGCTTTCCTTATAATTAAACAGTCTCAGCCTATAAAATCATGGGGTGTAGTGCTGGTTCCCCGAAGGTGCTGGAACAAATTACTACAAGGTTGACATCTTGAAACGAAGTTTGCTTTCTCTTAGTTTTGGAAACTAGATGCTTGATATCCAACATGCCCAAGTCCTAGTGGGGGCACAGGAAATGACCAGTTCCTGACTCTATTCCAGCTCTGCTAGCTGCTCTGGCACTCTTAGGCTTGTGGCTTCATAACTCTAATCTCTGCTACCATCTTCACATTGCATTTTTTTCATCGGTATTGGTGAAATCTCACTTTGCCTCTCTCTTTTAAGCACACTTGTGATGTTACCTCCATATTCCAGGATGAGCACTTCCTTTCTTTATCTTTAATTTTATCACATATTTGCATGGTGATAAGTTTGAGAAAAAAAATAAATTGCCTTGAAAAAATTTAGTTTATCAAAACTCACAATGGTCTGTAATTGCCACACATACATTCTTCCTATTGGTCTTTTCCTGGCACAGTGGCAGAGCAAAGGCTACAGGAAATGTGGGCCTTTTTGGTACAGAACTGCCCATGATCCCTTCATGATTTGGGTTTGGATTTGAAGGATGCTATCCTTCCTGCACAAGGATTTGGAATTTAATACAATTATTGTATGTCATAAACACTTACATATGCTAAAAATAACTGATTTTTGACCCCTGATGCCAACATAGAAAATGAGTATAGGATAAAGTTAATATTTTATCATTGTATTAATTAACCGTCTATGTTTGACAAAAATAAGTGATATAAGAGTTGTGGTATATTATTTTCAAACATACTAATATATTCTGATATGTATAATGACCTAAATAAATCAGTTTAGGTCATTATACAATCAATTTAGGAGTTTATTGTTTTTTTTTTACAAATGAGAATTCTGACATCTGGAAACACGGGTGTGAGGGTATAAGTAATGGTATATTCCTGTCAATTTGCTTAAAATCCTATAGGATTTGAATTCAAACATGACTTAGTCTTTTCAAATGCAGAACTAGAATAAAGGTGATATTACTGAGGCTGGTAAATGAGACATGATCACTTAACAGAAATATTTCAATTTATTTATTTAGCAAAGAATGGCTGTAGCACTATCATTATACTGGTTTCTAATCAAAAGCCCTCTTGCTACTCCAGTCTTGAACCATGAATGCATTTAGTATTTCTGTAAATTTTACCAATTTCATATTAAAATTAGATTGCGATATTAATGTTACAATTTCAAGTTTACTATAATTATATTTTTATTTCAGTGTTTTAGAGGATGTGTGAACATCAAGAAAGCACTTTCAATTTTAGGATGCAGTATATTAATTTGAAAATTTGACTTAATATCACATATTATTACTTAGGGTTTATAATAATAAAACGTGCTCACATGCAAAATTTTGGTTGTAAAATAATAATAGTTTGTGCAAAATTCTCAGTAGAAGCTAAGAAAATGAGTCTTTCCTGGGCTCTTGTTACATGGCAGGCACATTTGCCTGCAAATAATTTTGTGTTTTGTTGAGCTGCTTCAGTACAACATTCGTTCAAATTGCAGATAAAATAGTAATTTTATTTATTTATTTATTTTTTGGGTACTGGGAATCAAACTTAGGACCTCGCACTTGCCAGGCAGGAGCTGTTCCATTGAGCTATATTCCCAGCCCCCATCTATCCTTCTGTCTATCTGTCTGTCTGTCTATCAATCTATCTATCATCTATCTATCTATTATAAACAGAAACACTTATAGAGAAATAACGTGTAGAAAAATAACTACATAAATATATCGAAACATAAAGTATATAGTGTAAAAGGATAAATGAGAAACAGATGGAATCAACTTTATTTAATAAAGTAGAATAAAAGAATGAATTATATTATTTATAGTGGATACATACAACCTCATATGCACATGGGTGTTAATAAAGTTAACACTTTGCTCATATTCACATTTGGGGTCTTTTTCAAATTTCACTATCTAATAAATATCTGTTAAATGCATTAATATAAACCCATCACTAGGAAGAAAGAGATTATCATGACAGAAGTTCTTTTTCTACATTTTCCCCATTTTATCTTGTTAATTGTTTTCCCAGAACATATTTGAGTTTCTTAATACATATAATTTGAACAAAATCTGTAGAAAATGTTGAAACAGCTAACAATATATTTTTGTATTTTAATTTGTATAGTAAACTTAGTCATTGTGCCTGTCAATGAGCTAGGAGATAAAGAAGTATACTAACAAGCACAAAGTCCTGAGTTTGATTCCTGGACCAAAAACAAACCAGCACAACAAAAAGTAACATATAGACTGGCTATTTAGTATACCCTCTGTTTATTTATATGAGTGATTTTGTACCTATCTGTAGTCATATATACACCTACATTTTATATAATATAAAAACTGAAATATATGGAAGAGAAATATTGACTTTATTTATCTGTGAGGCTTGAAAATGTCAGACCTGGAAAGTACTCAAGGCCACACTAGGTCACTTCCTGATGCTGGCAGAATTTCTTCTTCACCAAGAACCCACAGTTTTGATCTTAAGGCCTTTGACAGACTGGAAAAAACTCAAATATAATATTCCTAGTAATTTCCTTTTCTTAAAGTCATCTAATAGTAGAAGTTAACAGAGTCTACAAAATTCCTCACTGCAAGATCTAGATTAGTGTTTCAGTGAAAACACATGTGTTATATCCTCTCTTCCTTGATACATGAAAGTAACTACCGCACACATTTCCTTTACATGATGTGAATAAATTCAGTCACTTAAAAGTATGTTTCCTTCTGCCGTGATCTTCCCCATCGCACTTCCCTTCTGAGTGAAAAAGAGAAAGGGAAATATTTTATCAGAATATCAGGTTTCCTTTTCTGTTTCATGCTATACCTTTCTTACTTTCTGATTTTTTTTGTGTGCTTTCCTTTTTTAAGAGCAATGTCTCCCACACATAAATATATTTGCTCCTGTTAGAAAAACTGAGCAGCAAAAATTCTTTTGTACTTCTAGGAAGAAAAACAGCAAGGACATTGACAATTTTACAAAGGGGCATGTTGTACCTTGTTCATACATCTTTATTTTTTTTTTCTCCTTAGGTTAAGTGCAACTGAGATTTTGTTGCTTTGAAACATGTTTCCCTGTCACAAAACATTCAGGACTTGCCTGCTGTCTTTGTTCAGCAAGCATCAAGCATGCAAAGATATGAGATGTGATCGGTTCCATAATGACTAATTTTAACAATGAACTGTAGGAGGGTTAAATGTAGGCATCAGCAGGCCATTATGTATAATCAGTAACAGTGGGTACAGTAAGAGCATGGAAAATAGCTGTAGGGTAGGTTTATTCTAAGCATCATGGTTTGAACAAAGCAAAGGAAAGAATGTTGTTTTGACTGATGGAGTCCTTTTTTACAAATGCCTGTGGAGATGAAAAAGCTAAATTGGTTTCAATCATGTCTATGTCTTTAGCTATGCATGCACACTGCTTCAGAGTTTGCTGCAATAGAAAACAACAAAAATGAAAACAGTAACTTTCTAAATCTTATGAATGAAGTTGTTTGTAAAACAAATAAATATGGGACTGCAAATAAATACGGGCATGTCTTCAAAGTACTCATATCTGAATAATATTCACCAGGTAGTATTCATTCCAGATTATGCTTACTTAAATTATATCATCTCTATCACATAAGAATTAATTCTTTTAATTATTTGCAAAAATCATTGGTATGCTTGAAAGTTATTAGTTTGTGTTTTTCTTTTCTACTCTCAAAATAATTACATAGTCATGGTAATGCTCCTGCTAAGGTTATAAGGACGATGAAATAAAACGACAGTACAGAACAGTATGATTTATTTTTTACCTCGCTTTCACCTGGCCCACCGAACTTTCTGATGCGAATATTTATGTCCTGTTCTCTGAAGGGCTCTGTGAAATCACTGTAGTAAGCCCCTGATCTCCAGTTCACCTCCCAGTTTGGAACTGTGTCCTTCCTTTGAAAATGGTTTTGTATCTAAGTTTATGTTTTTAGGAACTCACACTGTTTGACTCAGCAGTCTTGCTTCTACATCTCCTACCATGTGACCTGGAAAGATTATTTCAGTGCCTTCTTTCTCACTGTTGTCATCTATGAAATGGGAAAAATATAAGCCCTAGCCACAGAAACATTTGAGAATTTTCTCCTTTGCTTAAATTTGGGCCATTTTAAATTCCTTTAGTGAATAAAATAAGTTTCCTCCTCAAAGCAATTTTAAATTTCTGGGAAATGAGCAATTTAAATCACTTCATACTACTAAAAGAAAGGAGGACCTGATTAAGACTGGCTCACTACAGATCTGTGGATCAGCCCATTCTTAAAAACATGCTGGACTGTCTTTCTTCCTATAGCCATTGCTGCCCTTGTTCTTCATAATATTACTCTGTATTATTAAGTAGTATGTGACTTTTCTGATACTTTAATGTAGCAGGCACTGTTCTACGAATATATTTCATCCTCCTAATGATAAATTATGAGCAGATGTGTTTTTTCTTTTTCCTTCGCACTCTGTAGTCCGGAAGCCTTGGATTCACTCTAAAACTTTATTTTTTTTTTTTTGAGATACAGTCTCACTGTATAGTTCAACCAGGTTTTGAACTCACTATGTAGCCCAGGCAGGCCTTGAACTCAAGAGGATCCTCCTGCCTCAGTTTCCTGAGTGCTGGAATTACTTGGAGTGTGCCACCATAGTGACCTGAGCAGATGTTTCCTAATCCTAAATTTAAAAATAAGGCACTTGCCTGAAACCATGTGGTTAATTCAAGGTAACAGAATTTTATCTAAGCTAATAAAAGAAAATAGTGCTATAATTTCTTACATGCTTGTGTGATGCTATTGCAGTCTTTTACGTTTGCTTGGTCCACACCTTTTTTTAAAAGTCAGAATTGTAAATTTTAGGTTACTTTTAGGTCGTGGTGTCTGGTAACATTGTAAACACTTGCATAAGCGTACGATGCAGTGTGTGTCTCTGTGTCCAGGGTCCACTGTCCTCATCCACTTGCCTCAGTCTTTTGTCCTGATTATCTGGCCACAGAATTCAGCCATTTCTGGCCTAGCACCGAGTGTACAACTCCTCAGTTCTCTTTTGGAACAGTATTAAAATATGCTACCTAAAAATAATATCCAAGTATTACTAATAATTTTAAATGATGAAGTAGGGTATATTTGTTGATTAAAAGTTCTAAGCAAGATGAAATGATATCCCAGTATGGAAAAGCATGAATTAATAGTGCAGGAATATTAGAAGTTCAATTTTGTACTTTTCATTAAAAAGTAAACCTTCCTTCTCAGACAAAGGATTACTACTGAGAACATATAAAGAAAATTTAAAAAAAAAAACAAACTAAACCTTCAAAAAAAAAAAAAAAAACAAAAAACACCTAGACCTTCCAAATTTCCAAAAGTGGGCATCTGAGGGGAATACATACTTTGCAGATAAAGAAATACAAAAACCAAAAAAAAAAAA
>NW_004955404.1:23243421-23346418 GCF_000276665.1 Chinchilla lanigera | reverse complement strand
AAGACAAGCAAATTAAAACAACAATGAGATTCCATCTCACCCTGGAAAGAATGTCTATTACTGAGAAATCAACCAATAACAAATGCTGGGGAGGTTGTGGGGAAAAAGAAATGCTTCTTCATTGTTGGTGGGGGTACAGACTGGAACAGCCACAGTAGAAATCAGCATGAATATTCCTCAAAAAGCTCAGATTAGAGGTCCCATTTGATCCAGCTATTCCCCTTCTGGATGTCTTCCCAGAAGAATTAATAATATCATACCATAGTGATATAACAGCACAATTTGTAGTAGCTAAATCTTAGAAACAACCCAAAGGCCCACTAACTGAGGAACAGATACAAAAATATAGATGTGGTGTTTTATTGGTTTTTTTTTTTTTTTTTTTTCACAATGGAGAACTACTCAGTCATAAAGAAGAATAAACTGAAGGGGTTTATACGTAAATGGATGCAACTCAAGACCACACTCATAAGTGAAATAAATCAGAGTCACATGTGTAAACGTCATATTGTCTCCCTAGTGTGAGTAGCTGAAAGAGTCAATAAGATCGAAAATGTACAATAGGTATTGTGAAATTGGAAGAAAATGTACAAAAGGAAAAAGAAATAGTGATGGGGGAAAGGAGAAAAGAAGGAAGGAAACAACAAAACAAAAATTATATATACATATATATATAAAGTTAATATGGTTATACTACTAATTTCTCTTAATTCATTGTAAAGAAAGGCTTGTGCTAATATTGTTTGGAAAATTAAATACCTATATCTTATACTCTGAGTAATTTAAAAATAACAATGCACAATACATTAATCATTGTTACCCTCCTATTAACTTGTTTTGAAATTTTCTTTTATTTTTTTCTCTCTAAAATAAAAAAAATTTAAAAAGCTAAAATCCCTAGGTGCTATTCCTATACTTTGGACTGCAAATACACCAGTAGGATTTTTATCTAATTATATTTTCTTCATCCATAAAATATAAATCATCACATAAGAAATATCTCACTAGCCTCATTTGCTATCATACTATTGAAAGACAATTACTTATTAAGAATACAGCATACACATTGCTGCATTTATTCTTAGAAGCAGCATGATTTTCAAGTAATAAACAAAGGTAAAATGTGACAAGACTAGTGAAATAATATTTAGACACGATTGGCTGCTTCTGGACTCCTGCATCCTGTGTCTACTTTTGTGTTTCCTGGGGCTGGGGATTTAGCTCAGCGGCAAAAGCGCTTGCCTGGCAAGTGCAAGGTCGTGAGTTCGGTTCCCGGTACCGGAGAAAAACAAAAAAAAACAAAACAAAACAATACTTTTGTGTTTCCTGATAGTCCTTAAGAAATATGTTAATTTCTTCCTATCTTCTCCCATTTAACTGCTTTTAGGAATAGCTGTTATTAATTTGACAGAAGGAGTTCCAAGCCTATGTGAACCATTTTTACACAGTATTTTACATTCAAGAAAATGATTTTCATACACTTAAAAATTTGTGAAGTGCTTTCACGACCACTCCTGCCATTAGCTATTATTAAAATAGTGTGTGATTAGAACAATATTTATTTCGCATCCAAAAGAAATAATCCCTTAAACAACCCTTCTCAGCTGGTTTTGATTTGTTCTTACACATGCCAGACAAAATTTTCTTTCAAAAGCCGTTATCATATAGCTCCCTGCTTAGAGTACTTCAACATAATTGCATCTCAGGAGTGAATGGCTTTCAGTGATTTCTATTTTAAAGTGAGCTATGGGGTAATGTTGCTTATTTAAATACATATGAAAGGTAGAACACATTTCTGCTTCTTATAGTCTGGCTAACTCGCTTATAGCCAACTAATGAGGCTTTTTTTCATAAAGATGACATGAATCTGTAATATTGTGTATGGAAATCTTACACGTTAAGATAAAAGGAAATTGAAGTATTCCATCAACTTCTTTCTTATAACTTTAAATTTAGAAAATACATTGTGGAGAGCAGCTGAGCTGGAGAATGACCACACATTCAGGGCTAAAGCTAGGTCAGACTCAAAAACATGGAATACCAGAGGCAAGAAATGTGGACAAATTTTTAGGACTAGAGCAAAACCAGTCCAGCAGGTGTTTGGCATCAGTAATCCTCTCTGTTAACTACAGAGCACATAGCTCTGGGAATATTTTGCTTTCAGTATTTTAGCAAAACAGAAACCTTGATTCCATCATGCACTTTCCCCCATTTTACTGTGTGTAAATAAAGACATAGACCATGCTGTGTTGTCACTTTCTCTCCTTCAGAGAGGTCAGGTCCCCCCCACCCAGTCCCAGATTTTCTTTTAGTATCTGTTTAGTTTTTTTTCTTAATCTCCCATGATGTCATTGGCTGTAGGGATCATAGCAATTCATGTTGACATAAATGAGTCCAAAGGAGATGTATATGTATATATATACATTGATGACCATGAAATAAAAAGACAATACTGAAATGTTAATTTTATAAGATATTAGAGATATTTTTTTCAAAATTGAGTTAGAACTGGTATATAGTTCAAGTTTATGTTGGAATGAAGAAATCCTAAAACTCAGTATTTTTAGAAAACCTATAACACAAACTATTGTCACTCACTTTCATTTTTTTTTGTTTTTTTATTTTTTTTTTTTCTGGTACCAGGAATCAAACTCATGACCTTGCATTTGCCAGGCAGGCACTGTGCCTCTGAGCTAAATCTCCAGCCGCTCACTCACTTTCAATAAGCATTAGGTTATTCTGATATACTCAAATGACATGATAGAAAAATATGTGTATAAATTGAAACATGATATGAAAATTAAAAAGACAATTAAATTCTAAAAATGGAGAAAATAATGACAATATATATGGTTGTTTTAAAGTAAAGATCTTTGAAGTCTTTGGGAAAAGAGTTACTAAAATTTAGTCTAGGATTTTAGTTCATATTTTTGAACATTTTGAAATGTTCAGTGGTAAATGTATTAAAACTGTGCAATGAAAGTAAAACAAAAAGTATAAAATCTTTTCCATAAAAGTAATTAAAGTGGAATACATATTCATAATTTTTCTAAAAATATAAGTAATTTTTCTATAATGATAAATTTTCTATAACTTTTCTAATGTTATTTCTTTTTTGGTATTAGATGTAATATTATGTTGTAATAGGATTATATATACTAGGCCTGTAAGGCTTATCCAATCATTGCTTATCTTTTAAATAAAAAAAAAGTATTTATAATATGTCCATATGTAAAGGTAAAGTTTAACTAAAAACTTGATGGTTTAGGAGTTTCCTGGACTATTACTAGTAAAACATATTTTTGGGTTTACTTAAGTGGGGCATGCATTTTGATCAACATCTGATCACTGGCCCTTTTCCTTCTTTGGTACTATTCCCAGTCTCCAGCTCAGTTTCTTAGCTGAGTGAGTTAAGCACCTTTCTTCTATCATGACCATCTGCTCTCCACAGAGTAAATTCCACTACTGTGAGCAAATTAATCTTCTGCTTTAAGCTGTATGTTAACTTGAAATTCTAAGAATTGGTATTTTAAACCAGCAGTTGGAATATTAATACAGCAAATTGGTACCAAGAGTAGGATTATTGTTGTGACTATTCCTTACCATGTTATTCAGAAGTCTTTGTTACAGGTTTGCTGGAGGAGTTTGGAAAGGTTTGGAAATGTGAGCAAGCAAAGCCTTAGAAGGGTAAAAGCAACGCCTCATGAGAGGTTCTAGTCAGAGCTCAGAGGACACTAATATTGATATAAATGTTGACATAAAGGTCAAACTTAGACAATTTCAGTAGGAACACACAACTTCAGTGAAAATTGACCTATAGGTTATGAACATTACACAAAGACAAAAAAAATTGTCACCAGGTTGCCCATGTCCTGAGACTGCAGCAGACTGATTTGAAGGGCAGTAAACTAATTGATCTGGAGGAGAAAATTTCAAGGGACCTCAATATTTAGGCTGTAGCCTGGATACTGTAATAACAATTTGTAAAGTTTATTGATAGGGGAAAAATGGAGAGTGGAAAGATTTGAAAAACTTAAATCTTGGTGCAGAAGAACCAGATGTGAGGTTGGGCTTAAAGGAGGTGTGGTCGGATAAAAATAAATCACAAAGTTTATATAGGAACAAGAAGAAAGATGCCTTAAGTGCATCTAAAAAACCAGCAAGATCCCACCCATGACAGTCACAAGGGTACAAATTTTAAAAAGTGAGTCCTTGAGAGACCTGCTCAAGAGGACTTCCTATGTGACTGAATATTCTGAATTCATTTCACTATACTCAGCCATCCAGACACTCAGAGTCCACTGCAGCATCATCCATGTGGGCTTTCCTACTGCTTTTACTGATTCAGACCTTGCATTGTTTTTGTGATGCTGGTTTTACACACGTGCAAAATGCAATATGTGTGGATCATGGTGGCTTCCACTCAGATTTCAAAGGAAGATCTGGGAGGGCAGAGAAGGAGGCCCTGAGAAGATAGTTAGTGAACTAGTAAGAATGAAGTCACAGGGAATAAGCAGTGGAGACCCAAGGAAGACAAATGTCAAAATTCTTGAAATTCTACTTAGTAAAGCTGCAAGCCATGAGCACAACCAGCCCAAGAGACAGGCCACGTGTACTGCTGCCAGAAAAGTTATCAGGTCAGGGCTACACAAATGCTCTGGAACTGACATGTTTTCACCATGTACCCTGGACACCAGATGGGCACCTACAGGAATATCGTTTGTTCTGCTGGTTTTCAGGCTTGTTTTTGTCTCATTGTTTTCTACCTCCTTAGTTCTAAGAGTGGGAAAGTTGACCTTGGAATTATGTAACTTGTTTCTGATTTTTATAAAGATTCATACCTAAGCAATTTTCTCCAGTCTCAGGAGAAACTTGGACTTTTAAAAATTTCAGGATCTGTTGAAACTTTGGGGAAAGGATTATTTTGTTTTAACTAAGGCAGCAAAATAATGCATAATGCTATATATAATCTGAATGGGAGCATGAAAATAGTAAAATAGCAAACAGTGGTACAAGTTAGTTGTACCATATTAGGTAGAATTATGAAATTGCTATTTTATTTATTTTAAATTTAGTCATGGCTTAAAATAGTTGGATGTCAAGTTGCCAAGGACTATAATATGATGTTAAATCTCCATTGTCAACCCGATTAATTTGCAAGTGGCCTAGGGGATTTATGTAAAACAGTTTTGGGTGTGGTCTGTTAGGGTTATGGTGGCTTGACCTTGGCTACAATTTATGATCTTAGGTCCTTTCTTTTTGGCACTGTTACCCTGCGTTGCTTCCTGGATGTCATGAAGTGAAAAGCATTCCTTTACCATGTGCTTGCACCATGATGTTTCTGCTTTATAGTGTCAGAAAACAAACCAAGTAAACCTCTCCTGCTTTAACTTATGGGTGTCTGATATTTTGTGCTAGCAAGGGAAAATTAATATACCATGTATAGATGTAAATGTAAAGGGACTAAATTTGTGGATAGAGACATAGATTAATAGCTTAGAAGAGACACAAAAATTTTGAAAATTGGAGAGAACTGTCATTTCCTTAAGGGGTGTCTACTTTGTGCAGAGCACGAATATGAAGCAAAATATTGTATATCTATAAAAAAGACTAATGTTGATGATGCAAAGATGATATATCCAGTTTGATTTATAGAAATTGCATTTATGCATTAAGTTATTTGACCAGGTAAGCATTCTAGAGTATATCTTCCATATAGAACAAAAAACATTGCTTTTTTTTTTTTGGTTTTGGTTTTTTTCCAGTACCAGGAACTGAACTCACGACCTTGCGCTTGCCAGGCAGGCGCTTTGCCACTGAGCTAAATCCCCAGCCCCTAACATTGCTGTTATACAAACAATAAAACTAAAAAGTAGTTTTGCATAAGTATTTCCTTTATTTTCACTAGTGAAATAAATCGCTTTTACAGTATTTCTATGAGTTTGATCTTAGTTTTATAACTGGTTTTACTAAAATTACCAAATTCATTTCATGTATAACAAAATATTGTTTCTTTTTAACACATAATATTCAAATTTGGTAGAACAGTAAAAATCAAATTCACTAAATTATCAAAATTCATGGAGCATATATTCATCTAAACCATAATTAATAAATAAGGTTATTTTTTTAAACAAATAGCTCACAATACGTTTGTAATTTCCATTATGAGTATAAGTTTTCATGAAATTTATCATTTTAGCATGGGTCATGTTTAAAAGATAGATGTCTGAGACATTATCTGTAATTTTTTGTGCATTCCTAATTTTCCTTGTACAAAATTGAATGCAATTTCGTGAATTATTTGATTAATTTAATTCATTTTTCAAATGAGAAATAGAAAAGATAGATTTTGTGATTTGTCTCTCAGTAAAATAATTGAATTCAGTTTATGTCAAATCTTGTTCAGTTATCATTCCATGAGAATTTTCTGCTGAAAAGAATTAATGTAATATGTTGAGGCACTTTACGATTGTAGAAAATTTTGTCATCACACGTTTTAAAATAATTATTTTATTTTTCTTTAAACAAATGCAGGCTCAGAATCATATTGTTTCACCCTGTCATAACTGATTACTTTAAACTGATATGCCTGTTCAGAGTTGTGTTCACACATTCCCGTGTATTTAGTGGTCAATTTAATTAATTGAAAATTATGTACTCCCACTCTTGTATTTATATTCAGTAAGTGTTTTAAAGCATCTGTAAAATGTTAAGTAGACTTAATTAAATTTGACATGTTTTATAAATAACTATGCTGATAATTTTACAGAGCATTTATAAAACTCTAGAATAGCAGACTTACTGATCACACTTAAAGTGCTTACTGATCATATTTAAAGGTCAGAAATAACTGAGAAAAAGCTGAATTATTTGCTTTGACTTTACTTTGCTCTATACTTTATTATATTAAATCTTAAAACATTAATTAGGTGAGGTAGGCATAATTCACTCTTTAAAAACTAAGATTCAAATATTAAATCTATGTTCTAAGTCAGCCGTATGGCTAATAACAGTGACAGACACCTTTAGTCTGTGTGTCCTGACTTCATTTCCTGTATAGAGTGATATTTATTCATTTCATGATCTCCTGGGTTCAAGAGTTAAGCATCAAACTATTTTTGCTAGAAAACAAAGATTAAGGTCAACTGCAGAACAGCACTTTATTTTCCATTAAGTCACTATTCTTCAACATTTTCAAGTAACTGCAAAAAATCATGACGTGAAAATTGTATCTATTAGCTAGAAATCCTATAAACATCCAAAGATCTAATTTTAATTAAATAAAAGTTTAATATAGGTTTACATTTTATGGCTTCCTCATAATCATTTGAATGAAAAGAACATAATAAAATAGTCAATCTATTGAACGTATATTTAAAATATATGAATGTTTATATAGTCTTAGTTACTTTTCTCTCGTTGCTGAGCCAAAATACCCAGTGCCCAAAACAAAAGAAGGAAAGGTTTATTTAGCTCACAGTTTGTGGAGGTTTCAGTCTATAATCAGCTGGCTCCGAGGCAGGGTGGAATGACCGAGGAGCAACAGTTCATGTCAGAAGACAGCAAAAGCAACAAGAGCAAAAAGGGAGGAGTGCGACTGAAGACTCTGTCCCTTATATTGTATGTAGGCTACCCAGACTTGGGTGGGTCCCAGCACTACACAATGAATCAGTCAGAAACTTTAGATGCCCAGACTCATGACTGGATGAGGCTTTTGGGAGACATCTAGACACAAACCACAACAAATAGTAATAGAAAAACAAATAGTGAATATACCAAATTCACTGCCCTTTTTAAAGCACATGTACACACACATGCCCAAAACTAAACTTATCAGAGCTAAGATGAATGAAAGAAAAGTAAACATGACAATAGGATCTTTTTCTTTCTACTTTCTTCTTTCATCCTCTTCTCTTTCTTCATTTATTCTTGCCTATATTCTTTCTAGGATCTGTAAACTATATTATACACAAGTGCATAAAGAGATGGATGGATACATAAACAGTAATGTAAAGCAGACCATATTTTATTCAACTGCTTTCTAATTTTTAAATTTTATATCATTAAATATAATTTTTACTCTCTGTAACTCCTCTGCTTTATCTTGGCAATGAAAGTGTCTGAGGGTTTTTTTGTTGTTTTTTTTTTTCAGTTTTCATGATTTGAAGTTGTATGGATGACTCGGAAGATAATGTGTAGAATAAGCCCCAACTTGAGGTTTTTCTATTGTTTGTCTCATGGTTGGGTTGGGGGTATAATTTTGTGGCAGCATAAAATAGAAATGAAGTGCCCTTTCCACTGCATCACATGAAGAATGAATCCTTACCACCAACTCTTAGCACAAATTATTCTAATATTCATCTCTAGATTTAAGTACTAAGTTTCCCACTTTATTTATACCTTTGATTCTTTTCTTTTCAATTCATTCTTTAAAAAAAAAAGTCACTGTGCCCAATACATAGTTAAGAAAAAAATACATAATTAAGAAAATATACGTAGTTGATTCTTGAGGGCAGAATATTTACACAAGTTATTTGGAGTACTGCTATACTGGACATTTGTCTCTCCTGTCATCTGCTTATAACAATGTAGGTACATTAAATTCTTCTCATCTTTAGTAGTATATATTTGTAGCACATTTCATTTTCATTCCATGTGGGGAATGGGTAGATGTATGCAATGCATATTAATTCCTTTTTTATCCCGTTTTCCTTCCTTCATCTCCTCTCCTTCCATCTCTGGATCACTTTTGTACTTGTCAGCATGCCTTGAGTGGAGTTAGTGCAGGTACATAATACATGTTCATTACGTTTTCATCTCTTTTCTGTTGTCTCCTTTTTGCCTCACTTCATCTCTTGATCCCCTTCCATTTTTACAAAGTTCTACATCCTTGTTTCCTATTACCTATTTTCTTATTTTTTACTTTCAGCTATAATCCAACAGTACTGTCCAAGTTTGTCTAGTTCTGACAGTTGAGTTCTTTCTTTGACTTCTGTGCCCCACTGACATATTCCCCAATACTGTGAGTGTCTGGCTTCATTTTCTGAATTTTATTACTTTATAGCAGTAGGACGCACTTCAAGATCTGCTCATATATTCATGCCCCAGTAGTAGAGCCAGACATTTTTCTATAGAATGCTATATTTCTGTGTTTCTTTACTGAAAAAAGTATTGTAAAGAGAAATCTGGGAACAAGAGATATTTGTTGCTGTGAGGTGTCATTCCTTCTAGTCTAGCTCATCTGTTAATGCAAAGAATGGATTTTCACTCACAAATATATAAAATACATATATATACATATATTCATATATATAATCTATTTGTAATTATCAATTTTTACATGTTAAACATACTTTGTGTTGAAGTCTGCTCTTCTAATCAGTTTCCACATGGATTATTCTAGATTTCTCTTCCTTATCTGTAACCACCAAAACCAATAAAAAGAAATTTGATTCTTATCATCTACCATCCATTACCTTTATTGATTAATTCAAATATACACTGTGACAGTATCAGAATTATTATCTCAGATATTTTGGAAAGTAATCAACTAATATATAGTACTTATATACAATTCATTTTGCACTTAATAATTCAGATTCATCCCATTTCCAAAGACACACAGAAGAGAACATTTTTCCTCAGTTCTATTGGTAAATTTATGGCAAAAGGTTATAATGTAAGATTTTTCACACTGTATGCTTCATACCGGTATCTCCACAACTCATTATTTTTCACTAGTGGTGTTTGAACAGAGGTCCTTTGTACTAAGATTCATTTCCAACACTTGTTTTAAAAACTTGAGACGGAATCACTAAGTCTGTAAGTGGCCTGAGCTGTTTTTGAACTTGCATTCCGCCTTCAATTATTTACACTAAAACTTGTTCGTAAAGTTATGAAATTCTACAAGCTTTATGTAATGCATAACATCAGGTATGCACCCTTACAGCATTATGCCGTAGAGCTGTACTACTTTAAAAATAAGTCTGTGCTTTACCTTCGAACTTCATGCTGCTGCTCCCTACATGACTTTCAATCAATTTATCTTCTTTTTACTGTTATCTTTTTCCAAAAATTATAAACTAGAAATAATTCATTATGCAGTTGTTTTGAGATTAAAATATTTTTATTCAACAATGTTGATTTTCCCATACATTTGTATAGTTCAATTTTAATAATTTAATAATACTTTTTCTGCATGATTACCCCACTTTGTATAGTCATTCATTTCTGAGATACACCCATCTAATTGTACTTGGGTTAGCCTTTTCTGCAGGGAAATAAGAATATGATTTCCAAAGTACCTCTAAAAATTTCCACAGTATCTGCTTAAAGCAGAAGTCATACCCACATATTTATATGTTTTCTATAATAGAAAATGTAGAAAATAAAAAAAATGAAAGAAAAAGAAAAGAATTGACTTCCGTTTTCATAGTATTGTACTATCCCGATATGATTACCATAAAGTAAAATCCAATAATTTGACAACTAGAAAATTATGGACTATAACAGAAAGTTTTATCTCAGAAAGTGAAAGAAAACTATTAAAAGAAACAAGTTTTTACTTAGTAGCTTAGGAGTAGGTCTGGCATAGCCCACAGATGCCATTTTTCTTCCAACTAAACATTCACAAATATGTATTTTTTCACAGCAGTTGAGGTAATCCATATTTTGAAACACTGGCACTCCATATGTTTTATTTTTGTCTCAATAATCCAATCACATGTTTTGAACAAGAAGTGAGGTGAATCTTGTTAGCAAAATTAAAATAAGCATTTATGTAAAAAAAAAAAGTTTGCTAGATAATTAACTAAATCAATCAATAATTTTCACTGAATTTAAGATATTCATTGAAACACTTTCCAGCAATGTATGTCTTGAAAATATGTACTGATTTCTGAGACATTGATTCCAAGATGTTTTTCATCTCATTTCCTAGACTTCTCTAATGATTTGCATTATTCAGCACATATTTAAGTTCTATGATAAAAATGTAATTGCTCTCAAAGTCCTATTCTTGATATGTTTTGACTTAGCTTTTCTGCAGTTTCTGGGCCATTTTTATAGCTCCTTATTGGATATTGATAGACACAGAGAAGAAATAGATTGTATATGTTCAAATACCTTCATTTGTATGTTTTATTTATTCCAAAATAAATTATAAAAATTAACAATTGGCCAGCATTTTAATATTAAACATTAACTTCTGTCACAATTGTCATAAAAACTTTGTATAAAATTTTAAATATTACAGATGTAGTAGTTTTAAATAATAAATGAAGTAAGAAATCATTATCCATTTCAAGTTCTTTTATTAAAATACATCTCTGGGGAACATTTTATTACAACATAAACTAGCTTGTCTAAAAAATAAGATTAAATCAACTACCAGTTTCACAATGTCTACTCTGCTTTCTGAAATCTCTACAGATTTTATGGCCAATTTTATACGGTAATTTATTTTCTTCCATAAAATTTAGCAGAGCTAAATAGTTTATTTAACTTACCGTTATAGAAACTTTACTTAGGAAATAAAATGAAATGTTACCCTGAATGGGTAGGGAAAGTTATTGTAATCCGTGAGAAATTCTCGGCTTTATCTACCATAGCTCACTGAAAGAGTCAATACAAAGGTGAAAACTTGTTATTGAAAGTTCCAAGGTAACCCCACACTTCCCTGGATCTCTGTCCTGTGGAATTAGAGTTGAAGCTTTTTATCTTATCCTTCCCACTGCCACACATACATGCACACACATGCTCACAATACCCCACACACAGTATGCCATATATGCAGTAATAACCAATGCAAACACAATCACTTCTTTCTTTACTAGCATACATTACTGACTTAGTCTAAGTGCAAAATCATGTTTTTACTAGTTCTTTCTGACTTTAACATGATGTATCTCTGACTCTCTTCAGTATGCAACTTAATTCATATTGTATTATGAGTCTTCTGTAAGCAATATAAGGATAAATTTTCTCAGTGTCCTTGGCCACTTGGACTTCATGTTATTACATGCATCATTATAGTATTAAGATATGATTTTCAGTTTAATTGTCTCCATCTTTAGGCCATGTACTTCAAAGAAGTAACTGTGTTATCTTGCTAAATATATTCTATATATTATTTTTGTCTTTATTTCTATAAATGACTTCAGTGGGTGCAATTATTTACTTCTTTATCCTTTCTAATTATACATATAATTTCTAATTAAGCCATTTTAACTGGTATCCAATTGTTGACACTTTATCTGTCTTTCCTTTCTTATAACATCCTATTGCAACAGAAAGAATTACCTATTTCACAGATGGGGAATTATATACATGTGTTTCTAAGTGTTACAATTCACTGAAGTAGGATCATGATACTGAATAATTTGTTTACAAATTGGAGACATTATTCACAATATCCGTGTAAAGTTTTACTAGAATTCTGTTAGATGAGTTTTCCTAAGCAGTGATTGAAAAATTCAATGAATGCTTAAAACAACAACAAAAAAAAGTTTTAGAGCAAAAAAACACAATGTTACTAGTGCCCCTTGAAACGTCACCCTCACTTTAAATAAACTAATCCTATAATTCTTGCCATTTTCTGAAGCAGTTACATAAGTCCTTTCCTGGCTGTTTTTAGTTGTGCTCTTTTGTCTTCTTAGATGTCTTGAATTGACTCAAAGCATTTTCTTTCATGAGCACTTTGACTTTGGGCAAGAGCTAGAAACTGCATGGGGTCCAATCCGTGGAATAAGGTGAATTGTGGACACACTGCGATGCTTCTACAAACCTGTTTTCCTTTGAGTGGCACTTGGCACTTGGCAGCAGCATTCTCCAGAGTTTTTATTTTTATTACACCTTGTAAAACACTCACAAAAGTGGACTTCCGGAGCTGCTTCAGAAAGTGGCAACAATGATGAGATGAGTGTTTCAAGCCAGAAGCAGAGTTTTGAGGGTATTTAATGGAAATGTTCTTTTTACTCTAATTTTTAAAACTTCTGAACAAACCACAGTTTGTTTGTTTTTTGTCCCTGGTATGCATCAAAACTGTCTTTTTCTATTCTTAAAACTTGAGTTACGTATTTTTAAATTTTTCTTCTCCCAAAATTTTATTTATTCAAGTTTAACAAAATGATTTGATAAAAATATGCCTTCTGTAAGTAATTACCACAAAGAAATAACTGAGAGATGCATAACCACTCATATCACACCTCAGATAATTGTTTGTGCTCAGCTGAAAGTTCGTCCTTTAACAAGCAGCTCTCCTTTGCTCACACCTCTAGTCCCTGGTCACCACTAACCACTGGATGGCTGTGAGTTCAACTGTCTGCGGTTCCAAATATAAATGATATCCTGTTTGTCTTTCAGTGTCTGCTTCATATAGCATAATGTCCTTCAGGCTCATTGATGCTGTCACAAATGTTAACATTTCCCTTTATTTTATAGCTTAATAATATTCTATTCTACAAATGCACCCCATTTTGTAGCTCTATCCGTCCATGTGTATTTAGATGTCCTTCAGATCTTGGCTGTTGAGTGAACTATGGCAACGGGCACAGGGAGGCACTCATCCCTCTGATCTACTGATTGACCTTCCTTTGGATAGGTACATGGAAATTGAATGAATAGGTCATCTAACACTATTATGCTCAAATTTCTGAGGAATGTCTTTCTCTTCTCCATAATGCCCCTACTAATGCACATTTCCCCTAACATTATGCCGGGGTTTCATTTTCTGCACATCCTTGCAACACTTGTTATCTCTCGCCTTTTTAATAATTGTCATCCTACTAAATGGGCGATACTGGCTTACAAATTTAATTTGCATTTCTTTGGTAAAGTAAATCAGGTGTAAATTTAGTAAACTTTAACATTCTTTTAAATCTCTTGGTGGTTATTTATTTGTCTTTTCTTGAAAAATCATCTGTTTAACTCACTTGCTCATTTCTTATTGAGATATTTTATTTCGTTGGATTTTTGCTATAGAGTTCTATGTATTGATACATTTCTAACATTAAACTCTAATCAGATAGAGTATGTGCAAATATTTTACCTGTTATACCAGTTACCTTTTCATTTTGTTGAATTATTTTTTTATACAGAAAACTATTATTCCATCTTGTTTACTTTTGTTTTTGTTTCATGTGCTTGAGGTGTTACATTCAAATAAAATGCTAATGTTAACAAGATGATTTTTTTTATGTTTTCAAGTTGATTGAAGAAATCAACATATAAATCAGTGCATTTATTTACACTTACTTTGATTAATTTCTATCAGCCAGCTCACTTTAAAGTTCATTATCTGACTTTGACAATTTTATGATAAATAACAGCATGAAATAGGTAACTTAGCTATGTTACAATGGTCTTGATATTAATTATGTTTCATTATGCAATTTTGGACTATTTCTTAATGAGTTGGTTCAGTTAGAAGAAATTGATTTGAATTTTAAAATATTGAATAAGCAGGAATAGTTCAGTTATAGCCTTGAAACTATAAATAAATATCTTCCTAACTATTTTACTAAAATATAAGCAGATTAGAAAAAATTTAGTAGAGTACACCTTAATGTCAATATTTTCCAGAACTTTATAAGAAATTTGCAAAAGCTTATGTAGGAAATGTGTTATGTAAAATACTTTAAGAAGGTAGATGTCTTCACAAAAAGTAGAACTTGAAGTTAGATTTAATAGTCTTTTAGGAAATAGTCAACACCCACATTTGCTCCCAGTGTAGATTGTAATTGTCTAGGAAACCATCTGATCTGCTTAACTGAGGATATTGCATGTGACTGGGATGTTAAAAGTCTCTGCATTTTTTGTGTGATTTTTGTACTTAATCATGCCCACTCCATAGCTGTACTCAGGCAGATTTCACCCATTTTGTTTTTGGATTTTTTGGTACTGGAAATAGAACTCAGAACCTTCTGCTTGCTAGGCAGGCAAGAGAGCTGCTGAGCTATACCCCCAGCCCTGACTTCACCATTTTATTCATGTTTGTACTCATGTTTATTTTAAGGTAACTATTGTGTTTTCCCAAGCACTTTGGATTGAAAAACATAGACTGTTCTAATAAAATATAAACAATCAACTTTAGTTCATATACAAGCTTATGAATAATAACTGTACAGTGATTATAAAAGAGTTCCTTTTGGCATAAATGCAGAATCTTAATTTTTTGCTTTTATTTTTTTATGTGTTAGGAGTTAAAAATACCAAGTGGCTGTCTAAGGGCCAATGGAAGAGTCATTTTAAATGAGGTTTTAATAGTTTTAGTTAAACTAAGGTAAAATTTTCACAGCTATATTAGTCATCTAAATTTATCCTTCATTGTGTTATAGCTTTAAATAAAGTTTCCCTAATTTCTATTTCCCTAACTTCTATACACAATAAACCAGTCAAATTACCTTGATAAGCTGGAAAAACAATTGATTTTCTACAAATACTATCATTGTAAACATTGAAAATTACATATATATTATATTTAAATTCAAATCAACTGCTTCTGGGCCAATTTTAATAAGATTCAAATTGCATAATAAAAAACGTGTTTTCAACTTAAGCAAATTATTCTATCATCAAATTTTTAAGTCAGATAGTGAAGTTTGAATTAAACTCATTGATAATAGTTAATCAAATTAAATGTGAGTATTTATAAATTTAAAAAATGAATTTACATATGCCAGTTTTTGCAAATGTATGTATTTAAAATGTATTTCCCTCCAATTCTTATTTTTCTATGTTTAATCATACAATCAAATATATGGACAGTGCAGCATTCCTTTCTTTTACCTTCCATATAATTATAGGCATTATTCTGAAATCAGCAAGGTTCTTCTTTCTGTGTTATATCTCCACATCTCACAGCCAGCACTGAACGTCCCCTCTACTGTCATCACTGCTCTCTCTCCCATCTCACCCATTTCACTGTAGCAGGACACTCCATGTCCCACATGCTCCATGTCCACCTCATGCATTCATTACCACTGTAGCACAGTTGAGTGGTTACAGATGCATCTCACACAGGGAAAGGAAAAGCTACATGGTTTTTGCAATCTCTCCAAATATCTAAGTCAAAAATACCTATCAATATTTTATAAAAAACATGATGTAATTCTTTTGTGTCATAAATATGATTGATGTCTGTACTATCATAAGCCAGTTCATGTAGGATATATTAGTGCTTAAAAAATAAATTCATAAATATACAGCATCACTTAAATGTGAGTTATTTTAAGAAGATTTTTAAAAATTCAAAGGTATAATCCAATAATTTAGAATGATACAGGGAGTTTGTGGAGTTTTGCATATATAAGAAATATTTAATACATATCAAAATATATTTTGTAAATATAGTTCTTAAAGTGTAATGTATCTGTAGTGGTTGATTGATTATGTCAACCTGAGAAGTTTAAAAGCATTACTACAATTGGCTCAGCAATTCTACACCCTAGCATGTAGAGGAGCCACCTTAGGGTAGATCATCACCTAGATAATATAAAAGTGAAATGAAGGACAGAGGAACTTCCATTCCTTTTGGAGGAGCTCCAGTCTTCACCTTCAGCTTGGACTTAGTCTCCTGGCTTCTAGTTCTGACTCTTCAGCTTCCACCTTGGATCCTGCAGCCTTCCGTCACAGACTCACCGGCCTCCTGGTACGGACTTGCACAGAACTCTGCAGTGAACTCCAGACCCTGGGCTGATTCCTTCGGTCTTCAGTGTGCAGACGCCCTCTGCACACTTCCCCGTACAACTCTCTGGCAGACCGTCGTAAGCCAATCTTGTAATTTCTTATAATTTGTACATCCTGGATTATATCTGTTTCTCCAGTAAAACCCTGACTGATACAGTATCATAGAATAACCTTAAGGATTAACAATATGCTCTTTCATATTATTTCTTTGAGGGTTCTTTTATAATGAGTAAAAATACAGAAATAAGGCCCCCTTCTTCTTATCCACTTAATATTTAATGACACGACTTACTAAATGTCCACATCTTAATGCATGTGGTTTTCTAATTGCTTAATAGTAAGCATATATTTTAAATTCAAGAAACTGAGAATGAATATATATATATATATATAAGTTTCACACTATTTGAAAGTGGATGAGTTGCTTACAGAACATCTTATGCATTCTGAGGGTGTTCCTCTTTGCTACAGTGCTTGCCAGGAAGATGAAAATACATGGGTTGGAGTCTCAGCAGTGCAAAGCAAATTAATTGCAAACTTTTCCTTTGAACTATTTACACTACTCAGTGAAAAAGAACTGAAAATAAAATAACAAGATCAAAATGTTCTCATTCATAAAAAAGTCCAGAGGTACTGTAATTACTTTCCAACATTAAAACAAATCTTCCATGCTCAAATCTGTTTTATATCTCTTTGCCCAAAAGTGCTATTTCCTGTTATTGCTATTGGGATGAGGGTAAGGTTATGCAGTTTTTAAACATTCTTTTATTAGTGGCTTGCATTACTGCTGCTTCTTATCTCATTGAATGGATCTCCCTCATACTAAAGAACATATGAACTTAGAAGTATAAATTCAAATAAATTGTACAGTTGACCAGTAAACAGAGGGAAGTATTAGGATTAAATAAGGGAAACCCAAGGATTGATAAACAAACTTTGAAACTTGCCCCTGTGGAAGCTGAAACAATATCTCAGACCTTTGGATTTTTACCCACAAGTAGAATGCTAACTTGTGTTTAGCTAACCTTATTTACAATAGCAGAGATAAGGAAACAATGTCAGTGTCCATCAACAGATTAATGACTAAAGAAAATGAAGCAAGTTTATACAACAGAATATGAAAATATTCTGCCTTAAGAAATGAAGGAGTACCAATTGGGACAACACACATAAAGCTATAGAACAGTATGACAAATGAAATCAGTCAGATCAACTATGACAAATACTGCAAAGTCTCATTTGTATGTAGAATCTAAAATAGTGAACTTCACAGAGACAAAGGATTGACATGCTCTCCAGGGGATGGAGAGCAGGGGAGGCAAGGAAATGCTGACCAAGCATGCAGAGTTCCAGGAATGAAGGATAAAGAAGTTCCAGGAATCTAATATACAAAAGAGTGACTACGTTAAAAATATTGTATACTTGAACTTTCCTGAGAAAATACTTTGTAACTTGTGTTACCACAAAAAGTAACACAAAGCAAAGAAAGTAAACAGAAAATGAGACCGGGGGTGGGGTGGGGGGGAGACAGAGACAGAGACAGAAAGATGAGCAAAAGGAAATAGAGAAAGGGAAGAAGAAAAGGAGACAAGAAGGAAAAGAATAAGGAGAAAAAGAAATAAATGGAAAAGAAGGAGAATGAGGAAAGGACAGAAGAAGGGGAAGAGGAAGGAAGAGGGAAGAAGAAAAAAGAAGAAAAGAAAAAGGAAATATTTATGTGTGCAGTGAAAGCTATATAAATTAGTTACTTTAATTTTGGAAACTAGGCTATGATGTATATCACATCATCAAGTTCTACAAATTTAAACTCTCAATTCTCATAATAAAGTCAGGGAAAATCTGATTTATACAATTACAAAAGCTCCATTCATTATCTACAACAGACTAATTTCACTTCCACTTACTTCTTTGCAATCATACCATATCTAAATTAAATGTTTTATACCATTTATCACATTACTTAATACTAAATTTATAGACCTGTGCCTTTCACTCTTACATTTTGGGGATAGAGTAATTCTTTTACATATATTTAACATGCCTTTCTCCTGCTTACAGTAAGCACCTTACTAAGCTGTGGATGAGAATGAATGCTCTTATTCCCTGAGCAATCATACTGTTCAATCATTTTTTTACTTCTAGTTTTCCTTGCTATTTTAGACAATACAAAAAATAATTGGGCTTGCCTTCTTTCTCAATTTGCATAGTACATTTTATCAAGTAAAGTGTTTTGGAAAAAAATAATTAAAATGTATAATTATCTCTTTCAAACACTTCCTTGGAACATTACTGCTCTTATTAGTGTGTAAATTATTTGCAGGATTATTTATATTGTTATTGGAGTTTTAGTGCAAAAGCAGCAGCTCGGGGGATCTCATCTGACCAGGTTCAAGACACCAAAGAGACAAACAATGCTGAAGAGCAGGAAAGGACTTTTCATTAGTATGGAGCATAACAGAAAACATCTGGCCATTTAAAATTTGTCTTTGAGAAGCTGACAAGAATCCTGAGGTTTTATAGAAAAGAAGAGCAAACACAAGAGTCAGAGGTTTTTATGTCTGGGGAATTTGCACAGACAGCAAAGCAGGTCATCTTAGTTAGGAGATGGTCTGGTTGATCATCATTTCAGGACTGGTAATGTGAAGTCTGGGGCAGTCTTGATCAGTTGAGGGGGCAATTCAATTTCCATTATAAGACCATTGCTCATAGCTAAGGGGACAGTCTTATTTTTAGTTACAGGAATACTTCAGCTCATGAGTGCTTCTGTTTGTGAAGAATTTGACTTTCAGCATTCAGTAAAATTTTGCTTCCATTCATGAACTCCACATCACGTGGTGAACATGACCACAGGCATCTTCCCTGTGACCATCTTTTCCTCTCTGACGCATGGTAGTGGCTTCCTCTAGTTGGGATTGTGGTTGCAGGCAGACCTGTGCACACTTGCTGTAAAGCTTTCTCTATGCATATTTTTGACACACAGGGTACGGTACAGTACTAGTCAATCCAGCCTGGCTCCAAAGGAGGTACAGAGCAAGCATAGTGGTAAAAGGAAAGTGCAGAACAGTAATGAATGTGACAAGAACTTACAGAGTGGCAATGACGGTGGCCAGAATGTGCAGAGCAGTGATGAAGGCGATAATAATGTGCAGAGCAATAATAAAGGCAACAACAAAGTGCAGAGCAACAATGATCAGAACAAGATTTTGAAGAAAATAACCATTATACTGAAGAGAAAAATGAGCTTGTTATTCCAGTGACTGATCTGACTTCAAAGTGCAAGATGGCACCTTTGACAATCTTAACTATTTTGAAGAATAGAGATGCCATCAAAGGAGCTGATGCGACAAAAGGAATAATGATGTGAACTAAGCAGAGGACACAAGTGCTGGAAGAGGTGGAAAGACTTTTGTCAGTGTAGCTGAATGAGAAGCAGCTGGCAGGTGATAACATTAGGGGAGCTATGATCTGTGAAAATGCCAGGAGACTGCACTATGATTTACTGCAAGAAAACCCCTCTAAAAGTGCAATAAGTGATGAATTTAAAGCCAGTAGATGGTGTTTTGCAAATTCCTCCAAAGGAAGTGGCATCCACAGTGTGATAAGACATGGAAAGTCTTCCAGTTGTTCTCAGGCCACTGCAGAGTCCCATACCAAAGAATTTGTGGAATTCCTGAGCGAAGAAAGCAGAAGGGCAGCACGTGTCCAACTGTGGTGAAACAGGCGTCTTCTGGAAAAAGATGCTAAAGAGAACTTAGACCACAGAAGAGGAAGAGGCACTACCAGGGCACAAGCCCAGGAAATACAGATTAAGCTTTGTGCTGTATGCAAAAGTAAGTGCCAATCTGAAGATTAAGCCAATGCACGGTACACCTCATGCATTGAAGGAATGAAATATGAACATAGTCAGGCTCCTATCATGTGGAGGGCTAGTGAAAAAGCTTGGGTCACAAGGCAATTGTTCATGGAATGTCTTCATAAGGTGTTCATGGTCACCATTGAGAAATACCTTTCTGACAACCAACTGCCTGAAAAGTGCCTTCTTCTGATGTGCGATGTCCTGTCACACCTTCTAGCCTCGGTGAGTGATATGGACAGTGAGTATGGCTTCATAAAGGTTGCTGCTCTTCAGCACAACACCTCTTCTACAGCCCATGAGCAAGTGATCTGCAAATTCAAACACTATACACAAAGATGCTCTTCACCAGTTGTTTTAATGTCACTGAAGAGGTGTCCTTGATTCTGAAGGAGTGCTGCGAGAGACATTTCAATGACCTCCACTGCATCAACCTCATTAACAAAACCTGGGGAGATGTCACATATCAGACCTTAAACTCAGTCTGGAGGAATCTGTGGCCAGAATGTGTCACTCAACATAACTTTAAAGGATCTGATGCACAGGGAGTAGAGGAGGTTATGTCCTTGGGGAAGAGTATGTGTCTAGTCATCAATGGTGCAGACACAGAGGAGCTTGCTGAGGACCATAAGCAGGAGCTAAAAAAGAACTTGCTGAACTCCAGAGTGAGCAGCAGAAGGTGCTTTCTGGGGATTATTGCACTGAGGAAGAGCAAGGTAAGGAGAATGGTAGCAAGGATGCAATAACATCCATGATGTAAAAATGGAGTGAGTACCAGAATTTCTTTGAGAAGCACAGCTCCAACATCACTGTAAAGAACATAGTGTTAAATCTGATGAAGGATAATGTTTTCTCTCATTTCAAGAGGTTTATGTAGCACAGGAGAAAAAGTGACATTAGACAGCTCTGTCGTCAAAACTGACTCTGCAGCTAAGAGTCATAGAAGAGAGGAAGCCCCAGAAGGAGATCTCTCCATGTCCTTATGGAGGGAGACAATCCTTCTGAAGAGTAGCCTCTCCCCTCCCACCTTCCTGTGGTCCGTGCCAGAAGTGGCCTCATGTAAGGTTAGTGTTTTTTCTCTTCATTCTCTACTGGAGTTTGATTCATATTTTTGCAGTTAAAAATATGTTTGGTTCAGAAGGGCATAACCTTATTTACATAGAACTTTATGTGGAAATTTGATTTGCTTTCTGACCAGAATTATGGAATGAACTAAGTTCATGACCCAAGGTACCACTGTATGATATGATTATTATTGCTTATGGGTACAGTTACTTTGGGAATTAACCTCCTCACAAACGTCCACTGTTCCTGGAAGATTTAGAGTCATGACTGAAGACTTGTAAGCATCACTCAGTGTGTCTAGAACAGAATGTTGTAAAAGCTGGCAGCTGGCAATCTGTTAATTATTATACTCCCATAACGTTTAAAATGTCTTGGTGTTCTCAGCCTTATAGAGGAGAAATGGCAGCTTTTGTTGCATGCTCACTGAATGATAAACATACCTATGTGCAAATGTGAGTAGGCATCTGACACAATATCTAAGGTAGTAACAACAGACACAGTTAAGGTAGAGATGCCAAGATTTTCACTCTGCCTTTAGTTGCACATCAAACATCTGCAGACCCAAATGAAGTCAGTGTATTTAGTCAATACAACCTCTAAATCCTTGCCACAATTTCACAATTTTTGTTAGAAATCTGTGGGCTATTTCAGGGGCCAGTGAAATATTTTTATGAAGTTCTATAAATGCAAAGAGATTTTCTTTTGTTTTTTAGTTGTTTTAACTTCTCCAAATGTAGCAATGAATAAAACATGTTTATAGGTGGTTTATTTCCAGCTGTGTTATTTTAAGATGCTTTGTATCCATGGTTCTTGAAGCTGGTTAACTCAAATATTTTTTTTACTTGTTTGTTAAAAATCACTTCTATATACCCCTGCTGAGAATTTAGATTTTGAGGATATGGTAAGTACAACATGATTATTAGGCAGCTCCAAGGGTGATCTTTATTTAGAACCAGGCTTGAAAACAAATTCTTGTACATGAGGTAGAATGGAAGGCTGGTGTTAATTCAGGTTCTGGAAATCAGATATATAAGAATATGTTCTAAATATACAACTCAGTGGCTATGGATGTGAATAAATCTAAAAAAAATTATGAAATGGCTTCGGTGAGGCAGGAAGGCAGCTAAGGAAAAGGCATGAGGGAAGAGGAAGTTCTCTTTGAACCAGGACAGTTCCTCCAAGAGTTATACAATGTTAAAACTTCACTGCACAATGAAAGGGCAGAGCCAAGACATTCATTGACAGGGGCAAAACCTTAGACCAGTCCCTCAACCTTACCCCAAATCCTAGTGCTTAAACTGTCCAAAGCCAGCATCTTTGGAGCCCTGAGCTCTTCTCACTAGTCTGCACCCACCCTGTGAATAGTACTCTCTTTTTCAATAAATCTTTGCCTTTGCTCCTCCTTTTGGATGTATTGCTCAAGTCTTTGTTCAGGATGTCAAGAATCTAGACAAGTCTCCAGTCTGCTAACATTAATGTAACACTAGCCACTTAGCAATGAAAAATGTGAGATGTATGATTATTATTTATTGTTTCATGATGGTGATGTTTTCAAAACATTTTCACAATAGAGCTCAACAACAATTCTGCTCATTTTCTTTATTTTAAATATTATTGCCATGTGCATCTTAATTTTACCCAAACTCTTTGTTTTGAAAGTATATTCAGTCTTGGGACAAATAGGAAATGTAGAGGATCTCTAAGCCAGTAACTACACAAAAATATTCCTTGTATGTAGCAGACATTTCATTCTAGTGTTAGGATTGCTTCTAAAATTAAAACAGGCAAAAATCCCCCCATTCTTGAGGAATTTGCCTTATGGTGGGTGGTGAAAGAAAGCACTCCAGATGAAGATATTTTAAGAATAAGAGTTATATATCAAAGATAACAGAAACAGAAGAGGGTATGTGGGAGGCAATCATAATTTGCAGCGCCCCAGAAGTCCTCACTGTGAAGATGACCATTGAAAAACACAGAAAGATGTTGCTACCTGAGTGAAAAGTGGCTCTGCAGCAACTGCAATCCAGCGAGGATACAAAGCTGGCATAAAGGCCCTGAAATAGAAGCAAGGTTGAAGTTCAAGGAACAGCAGAGACTCCATTCTGGTTCCAGTGAAATACATGTGGTAAAAGGTTGGAGAAGGAAGATCAAAATCAAATCTGAATGGCTTTCAGATAATTAGAAGGATTTTGCATTTTGATGTCAATGAAATTTTTTAAGCAGAAAGTATGCGTAACAAAGTAGACGCAAAAACTAGGTTAAGACCAACATCTGTGGGCTGGGAACACAGCTCAGTGGTAGAGTATTGAGCGTGTAGAATGTCCTGGTTCAATTTACACACACACACACACACATACGAAAGAGTGCAGCATTTAAAGTAGCAGAATTACTATCTGGGAGACAAAAGTAAATGCAATTCATCCTGATAGAAGGAAGATAGTTCAACACACAATAATATACGACAAAGAAAAAAATATAATGCAAAGTTCAATTCTTACTAAAGCGTGCACACAGGTGATTTAAATTTTTGTTTTGTTTTGTTTTGTTTGTTTTTTGTTTTTGAGACAGGGTCTCGCGACGCAGTTCAGGCTGGCCTTGAGCTCACTTTTTAGCCCAAGCTGACCTCGAACTTGAATAATCCTCTTGCCTCAGCCTCCCAAGTGCTGGGATTACAGGCATGAACCACCATGCGCGGCAGTGATTTCAATTAAAAATGCACTATGATATAGATACTGGGTTTTGAAAATTTCATATAAAAAAGAAATTTCAAATATCTTATTAATAAATGACAATATTTGGCATTGATTATATGCTGAAGTGAGAATATTTTGTATAATTTGGTAGAAGAATTTGAATACTGATTTTTTTTTTTGTTTTGTTTTTCTCTGGTACCGGGAACCGAACTCATGACCTTGCGCTTGCCAGGCAGGCACTTTTGCCACTGAGCTAAATCCCCAGCCCCTTTCAATACTGATTAAATATGACTAATAGAAGACATCATATATGTAGTTCACATTTGCACAATACTGAAGAAAGATCTATTTTTCCACCATCATGATCAAAGAAAGCCTGATGGAAGTAAAGTTGGGGAATGATACTGGGATATCAGAAGGGAAACTACTTCAGAGGACCCTTCATTGTCTTAAAAAACTGTATCCAAACAAATGTTGCATATGGGTTTGTATAATGTTCCTCTTTCTTTTAAATATCTAGCCTTACAGCTGTGATTCAGAGCTGAGCAAACAACTAGATAAAGAACTGAAGGATAATGGGCAGAGGAGTCCTCTTAACAGCAAAAACAGCGAATGCTAGAGGTTAATGCATTCAATGTACAACATACTTTTTATTCTGTGGCAGAGTATGTTGTTGGTTCTCCCATCTTTTCAGGATTAGTCATGATTTTTTTTCTTACTTACTCATAAATTAAAAACCAGCAAGGTTAAATGCAAGGGAGACAACTTTGTAGACTACCACAATAATGTAGAGCAGTACCTCAATTCATAAACTTAATTCATGCTCTGATTCTGTAAAAAGATTGCCAATTTGGTATTCATGCAGAAAAGACAGCCATGGTTGTTTGTCCTCCAATGCAGAGTTGACCAACACAAAAATATTCCTTAATAAAACTTTGCCAATCACTTCTATTCTTGAACCAAATTGTTCACAAACAAAAGCGTTAGTGAATCGAGGTACCACTGTAGCTTAGAATTGCTAGGTTTGACCATAGTGATAGTTCTGAGAATTAGATCGCTTTTGATTTTGATGGTAGTGCTCTTTGCTGATAAATTTACTACTTAAATGTGTAGTACAAGTGACACAAATCAAGACAATCTGGAGAGATCAAACTTGCATTTTGAGACTAGAAGTATTTATTATGTTTAGGTTTTTATTGATATAACATTGGGAAACTTCAGACTGTTTATTTAAACTAATGGAAAAACATATAGCAAAATGCTCATTAAGATAACATATATATATTAGGTAACCATGAGATTTGGAAATTCATAGACTACATAAGGGATAATTTTAGGGAGAATGGATTAGCACTCTTTCTAAATAGTTTCAATTGTTTCCATGACACTAAAAGTGAACTATGTATTGCAACTTCCAAATACATATATTTTAGTACTTAATTCAAGCTTAAAACTAAAACATCATTTATGATTCTTTCTTATAGATATATCCAGGTCATCCAAAAGTTTTCTGAGCTTTATATCCAAAATGACTTCTTCACATCTACTGCAATCCTCTTTGTCCAATATTCAAATGTAACTTGAAGATAAGAGTACAATTGTTTCTCAAGATGCTACCCTGGTTTATTGTTTCTCCATAATAACCTGTAATATTTTTTAAAATGTAAGTATAGTCATATGGCTTATCAAAATTCATAGTGTATTTTCTTATTTGAATTAAATTTTTCATCATAAACTACAAAGCACAGCATAACCTCCCTTCCTCTCCAATCCAAATGTGACTCATGATGTTACTCTCCTAAATTTTACTCTTCTTCTAAGTTCTTACAGGTAAAAGAAAACTCACCAACTATACAAATAACAAAAATATTCCTGCTTCAACAAGTTGTCATATGATTTTGCTTCTGTCTAGCTTTTTTCAAAATGATTTTGAGTATATGTAATTTTTTCTCATCTTTAAAACTCAAAGAAATCTCATTTCTTTTATTTTTTTTTTTTGGTTTTTCTCCAGTACCGGGAACTGAACTCACAACCTTGCGCTTGCCAGGCAGGCGCTTTTGCCACTGAGCTAAATCCCCAGCCCCTAGAAATCTCATTTCTTAAGTGACAGCTTATAGGATCATCTGACTAAAGTATATCCCTCTACTCTTACTGAATCAGTTGCTCTGTTTTGGTGGGCAGAAAGTTCAGCAATAACTCTTTTCAGACCAACTGTTTTAGGCTTTCAGCCTAATATTAAGATAAAATTTGACTGAGAGTAGAATAAAATTAATTATTGTAAAGTTTCTATGGTGAAGAATACCTACATTTTGTGTTATGCCTGAAATTTTACTCTGCTGTTTCTGAATTACTCGGTAAATAATTTTGTTGAACTTTAAAACTACCATGCAATTTCCAGGTTATTGAGAGATGATTATTAAATTTATTTTATACAGCTGTTATGACTTTGGGTGGATAAACCAAACAATCTAAAATTAGCAGAGCTAACTCAATGAATCTATTTGCTATGCTGACTGAAATCTATATTCAGGGTTAGAAAAATTCCAATCAAGGGACGAGGGATACAGCTGAACAGCACAGGGCCTGCCTGGCAAGTATGAGGTCCTGAGTTGGATTCCTGATACTCCCAACCCTTCCCCGAAAAAGAAAAATTCCAGTCATTGAAAAGAAAAGAAAAAGAAAATGCAATCTAATCTTTCTTTAGGATGAAAGACTAAGACTAAAATTATGTTTGCTAAAGAAGACATTTTGCTATGAAATGGGGAAGAGGTTGATTTCTTTTCCTTGCTCACTGGCGCTCACAGGATTTGGGGCTGTGATTTTAGGAAGGAAGGATATGTTTAAGCATAATATTGACAGCAAGGGCTACAGAAATAAGAGAGGAGAGAAATCTTAGAGAAGGAATTGACTTATGGGACAAGTATCAATCAAAATCGTAGCCACATTAGTCATTCTCTATCACCATGTTTTAAATCTATTATCAGCAAATTTAGGCAAAGTTTTGAAAATGTGATTGTCGCATATTCAAGGAGATTTAAAATTGAAAGAATGCCCATGTGAAAGACCTTAGGGAGACATAAAGTAGCTCATCAATTGGCATCCTGTGACATTTATGAATTACAAGGAAGAGTTCCTGCCTCCATCAACTGCCAGTCAACGACAGAACAGTGAGTGAGACGGCACTGTGGTACATGTAAGCATTGTTGAGAAGCTGCCATGCTCTTTGGGTGAGGGAGCTAATAAAACAATTATCAGGTCTATATTGATGAAAAATAGATTAATATCACTTAGGTACTTAGAAAAGGAAAATAGGGTCTACTATTACCAAAGTGTTATATTTAAGAAGAAATTGTATACTTGGTTTATATAAAGCTATAACTATAATACTAGTTTTCTATTTTTATTTAGTTTATTGATATAATTTATTTTATTTTATTTTATTTTGGGTGTTGGGAATCAAACTCAGGACCTCACACTTGCTATGCAGTTGGTGTACTAGTGAGCTATATCTCCAGCCCCTACTGGTACAATTTCTATATACATAATGGTTATATTCATTATAGGGAATTTATTACTTCTTTTTTGTTATCTATCCTTACATATATTATTCAAAGATAAAATAATGTGCTTAAATATCACATACCAAATCCATTTCTTATATTTTCACTTTAACACAGTTTTGTCTCTAATAATCTAATGTTTTCCATTGTAGGTGATTTTATCATCTCCTCTGAAATTTTGGAAAAACTGTGTATATGAAAAATTCCCTCTTGCAAAAATTGAACATTTTGAATGAGGAATTATACCTTACATGTCCTGGTTTGTTT
The DNA here is from genome assembly GCF_000276665.1 of Chinchilla lanigera. Lineage (NCBI taxonomy): Eukaryota > Metazoa > Chordata > Mammalia > Rodentia > Chinchillidae > Chinchilla > Chinchilla lanigera. Next base: position 23,318,291 of record NW_004955404.1, on the reverse strand, counting down.
TCTGCAAAATAACAAATACCTGAGGTAGTCAACTTACAAAAAGTAAAGGTTTACCTTCACTCACAGTTGTGGAGGTGTCAGTCCAGAGTAGGGTGAACCCATTTGTCTTTGGGCCTATGGGCAGTCATTATGCCATGGCAGGAATGAGTGCTGGAGCAAAACTGCTGATCTGATCGCCAAAATATGGAAGGGAGGAGAGGAGATGATTCCACAGTTCTTTTGGGGTCTTGACACCATGACCACAAGGCCTTCTACTGGGCCTATCTCTTAAAATTTCTACCAATAATTAATAGCACCAACCTGGGAGTTCAGGCTTTAACACATGTTTTTTTTAGGAAACATCTTATATACAAACTATACTACTACATGACGTGAGTAGTACATCTACTTTTGAAAATTTCCGACAGCACATTCATAGATATATTTTAAAAGGATAGAAATTACTAAGGGACGGATATATAGGATTAATTGTTTTCGATTTGACAAAATACAATTATTTCTTTAGGGGTTTTCATTTCAAACAAATAGGACCTTTATGCCAGAAACACCCAGTATATGAAGGCTAATGTTTCTTCCCTGTCTGCTTACAGAATTATCATGCAGAAGAGTGAGCACTATTATCACTATAACTATCTTGGCTGAGCAATAAGAAATTATTAACCAGGATTCTAGCATTAGATAGTGCATTATATGTTCTTCTGAGTGATGAGGTATAAAGTTCTACTTTAAAACTGAACACTGATGTTTCCATGGAAATGCATGAGTAAACCAGATTAATCATCACTGTTAAATGGATTTTACATGAAAGTGTTATGCAAAATAGACACAGGAAGCAATACAAAATATTTTCAGGATAGTGTCTTGCTTTGTAGTTCAGGCGAGTCTTAAAATGGCTACGTAGCCCAAGCTGGTCTGGAATTCATAGTTCTCCTTCTGTCTCAGCCTTCTGGGTGCTGGAATAATAGGCCTGTATCACTATGCTTGGCAGCCATCCAACATCTACAAATTGCGTTCATCAATCTTTCTCAATCTAGGGATTCTTTCATTGTCTGAAAATTTTCCTTATACAGGTACTGAAATATCTCTTAATGATTCCTAGGCAGACAGATAGAAATATACTATACATCTGCTTCATAAAAGTTTTTAATTTAACTTAATGTCTTTTATTTTAGTTTTAATTCTGTGATGTGGCCATTTCTCAAACTTCCCTAAAATTTTAGGCACTTTTCCATTAGTTGTCCTTTCAATGTACAAGATACTCTTTGAAAGGCAATATTGATTTAGTTATCTGAACATGAAGATTTCTGCTCCTAAAATAACCCTGCTAATGGATACCTTCCAAGCAATTTGCATAACATGTCAACTCATTTAAGAGTCTATTTGCTTTTCTGTTCTAGTTAATCATAAGATACACTCAAAAGTGTGGGAAAAGTAGGCCTTGGAGAAAATCACTCTTTTAGCAATGTTCACATATATTTTTCACAGAATAATACTTTTCCCTAAAAAGTAGAGATAATACTTTGTTCACAGAAGTTTAAAGGATAGCTGTATTACATGACGTCTCTTAGTTGAGGCAAACACAAGATCATATAAAAGTGAATCCAAAGTCAATATATTAAGACATAAGTTATTCATTACTGTGAATTTGAAAATTATATTTGTAATTATATGTCAGAGAAAAATATTTACATCATAAGTGTTCACTTTCATTTTGAAAATTGAAACATGTCATTAAATTGTATTATTACCCCTGAGACTATAATCACCAAATGAGACACGTATCACTGCTTAATTGAGCAATTATTTTATTTGTTCACATTATTATGCCTTCAAACTCATGCGTGAGCCAATTCATATTAATTCTATTAATTTCATCATAACATTTTTGTTATATAAATATGTGAAATAATTTCTCATACAACAATATAAATTTTGTTAGAACAGGTCTCCTTAATTCCCATGTGTATTATTGGTACCTAGTATCATTTTGCTGTTATTACACTGTTGTGGGATTGGATATGGTTTGAATGTATTTTAGAATATGTGATTCAAAAATGTCTGCCAAGATTTATGTGGTGGGAACTCAGGCCTTCATGTGTCCATGCTGGGAGGTAATGTTGTCTTTATGAGATAAGGCTTAGGTGGGAAGTGGTTAGGCTTATCCGGGTTATGCCATCGGAAATGATTTATGTAGTTAGGAGACTGAGCTCATTGCCATGAGAGGGCTTCTTTTAAGAGACTACTTGGTTCTTTCACAACTCCACTTCTACCATGTCATTTCATCTCTCCTTTTCACAGAGGCTCTTGACATTTTGATGCCATTCATTATGTGGCCCTCCATACACATTTCACTAACTCTGAGTAGAGACTGATGTTATGTTTTTGCATTTCAAGTACTGTAAACCAAATGTACCTCATGTTTTTAATGCATCACCCATCTTAAGGCATTTTGTTACAGCAATGAGAAATGAACAAATAAAATTGTTACACTTAGGTTACTTTTTAAATCTTATGTATAAATATGAAGACTGTTTTATCCTCATTTTTATACATGGATTAGCAAAGTTACCCACATATTAATAAACCTTCTCAATCCCTGCATGACAAGGGATAAGAGAAAATTAACTTGGATAACCAAAATGCTTCCCCTGAGATTTTTTAAATTAGGAGATATTTATGAAGTTTGGAGTGCAACTAGAAGTCTATAATACATGGTATGATCAGCTAAGAATGATAATAAAAAGTATTGACTTATTTTTTGCATTCCTGTGAAAAAATATCCAACATCCAAAGTTAAAAGAGGAAAAGTTTTTCTGTTGGATATTGTTATTTTCAAGGTAGTTCCTCAGATTACCGGATATAGGTATGCAAAATTTATCAAAAGTTAAGCGTTAACTGTTCCTTCCAATAAACCAATAGATATTCGTAGTACAATTATTGTAGCTCACTTGGGTATATATACCAAGCTGATTTCCTATCAGCTTGCTTTGAAATTCTGTATCATTATTAATGCTTTTAAAAAGAATTTTATTCTCTTTTGAGAAAAAAGAGGAAAAGATTTTTGGCTTACAGTTTGTAGATTTTAGTCCATAATTGGCTTCCTCCAGGGTAGGGTGACATGGCAGTAGGGACATCGCAGAGGAGAGAAAATTCATGGCACGCAAAAGGCAGCAAGGACAGCAAGCAGCTATGACCAGTGCAGCAGCAGCTCTCTTTCTGTCTCATATTCTAGCCAGGCTGCACACCCTTGGGCTCCGTAGCACTCACACCCAGGGCCGGCTGCCTCATTATCCACACCCAGAACTATACCAGACTAGTCAGTGGACTAATTTAGTAAGCAAATACCCTTGATCCCAGTATCACACTGTGCCATTTTCCAGCCACTCTTGAAAATCCCCACTTATCACCACATGAGGCTTCTGGGGGACATCTAGACATGAGCCATAACTCACATGCATAGAGAAATTTAGGTAAAACTCTAAGAGTGCAAAACTCTGAAAATTTGTAAACTTCAGGACCTTGTTCCCTGATCTACTCATCTTTAATATGTTTTTAAATTTTGTGTCATACTGCACACTTATTTTAAAATATTCCTCTATATGTATCTATGTCAAGTAGGTTCTATGTCCAGAATAGTCAGAAAAATACATTGTTTTATAAAGAAGAAAATTTCAGAAAAATATGTATGTTTGTTCACTGATGAGACAAACACCAAGTAACCAAGAGCTAACATAACTGAGCTACAAATGATGAATAGCCTTTCATGTTCCAACAGGCACAGAGGCAGGAAAAAAGACAAAAGCGCACAAAAACAGTCAGTGACTGGAACAACCTTAGAAAATGAAAGAAAGATGAAAAAGCAATAAATGTATTAATTCCCTTAGAGAATCAATTCATGGTTTAGTAGTTACCCTGCTGTTTGCTTATGCTAATTACTTTGCAATTCCTGAATGTGTTTGATGTAAGTATTGTTAGTCTTCATCCATTACAGACCCTTTCCTTGGTGCCAGGTAACAAGGACCCCCGCAGTGAGCCCAGCCACCTGCCAAGGGGTACAATGCACAGCACGCAAAAGAGGAAGAGACAAAATAGCAGAATAGCAGGGATCAGGGATGGCAGTGGCCCACATGCACCAAAGGGCAACGAGGCACACAGAACCTGGGTATTTATTCATTGTATCTGAATCACGGTCCATGGGCGAAGGTCTGTGGTTGGTTCTGGGAACAGTAATGGCGGCAACAGTGGGTTAGTATGAACAAGTCCCCTAGACTCAGTTTATAACTTGTGGTCCCAAACATCCCTCCCTCCCTTTCCTCCTTTCTGTTTCATCCTTCTTTCCAGTAATTCAATAAAGATATATTGAACACCATCAAGGAAACAGATTTTCACTTTCATATTCACCTCAAAATTAAAAAAAAACTTATATGAGAGAGAGAGAAAAAGAGAGAGAAACAAAAAATAAACTAAAGAAAGAGAAATATAATAGTCAAGTAACAAGTTGTAAAGGGGAAAATATTGAGTAAAAATGAACAGTAACTTGTAACCTTAATAATAGTAAGGAATATAAGTTTTACACTAACTATTCTGAATATATCAGGGAAAATATAATGACATTTTCCAGTTTAGAGACTGTGGCATTTTGCACAACATAAATAACAGTAGAAATGTAGCAATAGGGACAGAATAGTAATATACTAGATAAATAACAGGCCACAACAGAGTCAACTTTTCCATAAAGAAGTTTTTCAACTAATAAATTTAGATAACATCCCCTTCTACTTGGTGGAGATTAACTTCCTCCTCCATGTTAAATATGGGTCCCATTTAATGATACACACTCAAAAACTAAAGGATGCAAAGTGAAAATTGTAAATTTATAGGAGAAATCTTGCAGACCATGGGAAAAGTTAACATCACTGGTGCCAAATCACCTTGATGTTATGTGTAACTCATGTTTGCATATGAGAAGCAAATTTCACCTCAGGTTTTTTTTTCTTTTGGAAAAATCCTGAGAAAATATGCCAACCAAATTAATTGGTATTCTGCAAATCACTTCACCAATATTCTTAAAAAACTTCAAGGTCATGAAAAGACAAAATCTTTTTCTTGCTATCGTTGATAAAGCAGGAAAAAAATCCCTAACTTAGTTTGTAATGTATTCAGAATTCAAGATGAAGCAAGTAACTGAATATGCGTAGGACAGTAAGCCCTCATCTATGAATAAGAAAATAGAAAGACTGCTACATTTGTTGTTTCATGTCCTGTAAATGAGGGGATTTCTCATTATCATAAGTGTATTATTATCTTGGGGATCACTATGAGAATGGAGAAAGTTTGAACTGGCACTATTTAAATAGGAAATTTAATTGTTGAGAAATTATGTTACAGATGTGTCCAAGGTTTAAGGAGCAGAGGATATATCCACTAGAGAGGAGACAGTCATGCTATTTCCTGACTAATCTTAAGCAGGTAATTTGGTAATTGCTACTATGTTGTTTTTGATGCAGAGTACACAACACGAACATATCGGGATAAGAAAATAAGACGAAGTAAGAATCATTTGATTTAGTAAAATATGTGACTTTCCAGAATATCCTAGTATACAGCAAGAAAAGAGTTTTCTTACAAGTATACAAGCTACATTCTTCAACAAGAAACTAAAGAAATTAGAGAATTACCACAAGATATGTCACAGCAGAGGGTAACTCCCATATCAAGGGAATTCATTCTGAGAAGGATCATGGGACAGCCATCCCTGAAACTCAGACAAATGTGCCTGAAAAACCAGAATCTGGGAATAAGCAATCAGTCAGGAATTGGAGAAAAACCAAATTACACAGCAGATTACACCTGACCCCTTTCTTTCTCCTTCTATGTAAGAGCTATGACTCAAAGTCCAAATGAAGAGTAATGATTAGAAGTTGGAAGAGTGGTTTCTTTCATTTTCACAATATCTATTGTACCTTTAGGATTTTATTTACTCTTTTAGGTTCTTACACTAAGGAGACAATATTATGTTTACACACTTGAGTCTGATTTATTTCATTTACGAGTGTGGTCTCTAGTTATACCCATTTATCTATAAAGGCCTTGAGTTTTTCTTTATAGCTCACAATAGATATTGTGAAAGAGAAAGAAACAGTTCAAAAGGGAAGAACAACTGGGATGGGGAAAGGAGAACAGAAGGAATAGAAAAATATATACATGTACACAAGATAGCTAAGATAATCATACTACTAATTTCTACTGATTTATTGAAAGGAACAATTCATGCTTAATTGTGTGATCAGTTTTGCATGCCTTTATCTGGAATTCTGAACAACTACTTTGAAAATAAGAATATACAATATAATAACCATTGTCAATTTCCTATCATCTTGTTTTAATTCTCTGTATGATTTTTATTGTTCTTTTTTCTTATTTTTATTCTCTTTACAATATAAAAAAAGAAGTTGGAGGAGTGAAAAACACAGCATATTTCCTCCCTACATCCAGTGATTAATCTCGTGACTCTCTGCCACTGGGGTTATCACAATATAAATAACATAAATTCTAAAAATTAAAGTCAATAAAATTATATGCTAATGGATAGGAACCCATTAGATATACCTATTTGCTGCAATAAGAGTTGAAAAGTGTAGTTGAAGACAGTGGTGAAAAAAATAAAACTCTAGATTTAGATCACTCGTCAATTTGTTTTTAATTACAAGGCTTTGAAAGGAAGTATAGAGAATCAACCCTTAAAGACAAAAAAGTTTAAGAGTACTCAAAGAAGTAGGAAAGATAATACAAAGAGACTAATTATAAAAATGTGATTAAGGTAGAAGAATTTCTTTTACATAATAAAAAATGGAGAGTGAAAGTTTGCAAGATTGAGAACATAATGGAAATTTTTGGTTAAAAATCCCAGTCCATGTTTAAAAACTACACTCAACAAATAAAGTCATGATGTTCACAATGTACTACACAGAACTATTGATTATCTTGGATATAAACTTCCATTTATAGCATGTTTCATAGGAAAGTAGCATAGTATAATTCAATTATGTAAATCAGTTGCATCTGTAGGGGCCAGAGATCAATTAAGAAACAATTACCACTGTCTTCTTAGGTTTTTACTGCAGTTTAAAGAAAATCATGTCCCTGTGCAAGCATTCACTCATTCTGAATCAAGAGTAATTGTCTGTATCACCCATGAAGTGGTTATAAACAGTAACATGCTGTTAGAGGCCCAGGATATACCTCAGCATCACAGTGCATGGCTGACAAGTGCAAGGTCCTGAGGTTGATGCCTGATACAAAAAAAAAAAAAATGGTATTTTCACTAAGAATAATTAGTAAACTAGAAATTACCATATGAATTATTTCACTATCTTTTGTTTTTAAAATTGAATAAATTAATAAAATTACTGCAATTAATATTCTAAACTCTAATATTTGAGCGTCAAGATTTTAAGCTGAGAAAAACTCTAGTTCTCTAGTTTATAGTTAATTCTTTAGGTCTGTGCATTATCTACAAAGTAAATCATCTAATCAGATTATCACTTTTGACGTTTGACCTTAGAAGCAATTATACTTCTTTACTTACCCTTGGAAAGATAAGAAGGTAAATATTCTCTCCCATGATGCTTATCTATAAAATAAATGCCTGGTATGCTGCCTTATGAAGGTCAACTAGCCCAGGCCTTTCGTGTCATGAGATAATAATCTGGTTTGTCTCTCACCAACTGTGCATTAAAGATCCCCAACAGTTGTCAAACATTATGTTCCATTCTTCCAGTTAGGCATTGCAAAACAATTACCAGTGACATGTTAATAAATCATTTCTCTTGCATTTTAAAATTTACTCTGGAAGAATATTCACATTTGACAGTTTAACAATTGTTAGCCATATCCCATCTTTCTATAACTAGAATCTCCTAACTATATAAGTTATTGGATGTATCAACTTGTAAACACTGACAAATATTATCTATGGTTTCAGTATATGATTTTCCGAATCAATTCTGCTGAAATCTCTAAATTGCATCCAATCTGTTCTACTATATTCTTAGCAATAAGATATCATAGTATCAAATTCCCACTCCCTCTTACTCTGTTGTGGTGATAGCAGAGAGAGGCCATTAATGCCTTTCTTTTTGTTCCATTTGCTTGCTCATGTAAAAAAAAAAAATCGTTTCTGATTTTTTCATAAAATTTAAATAAGGTCACATGTCACTTTATGTATTAAACAAAATACAATTTTCATGTAACAGATTTTAAACATTATATGATGATTGAAATTTTCTTTTGACTCTAGGGCTTAGTATGCCCCTATTTTCTTATCTTTTCCACATTTTCTAACAAATAAGTAATCTAAGAAAATATTCCCATGCACTCTGGATTGTGTTAGACAGAGAATATGAAAAATGACACGTTTCTCAGTACAATTTCTTACATGATTCCTTGAACAGACTTTCACTGGATAAAATGAAAGAACAAGGACATCTTCCAAAGTAAAAATAAAAAGAAGTTGGAAAGAAAAGAAAAGCTTATCAATGCTACTGTATATATTCACTATCCTATCTCTCCAAAAATTTTATGGAAGAATCTTGGATTGAATTTATGTGAAGATTTTTCCATGCCAGACAAAACAATAACAACAATTCACTTCATACTGTTAACTGAAGAAATTGCAGAATAGTAATAACAACATGTTAGAATTCCTTTTTTTTTTTTTTTTTTTTTTGGTGCAGGCAATCACACTCAGGACCTTGCACTTGCCAGGCAGCCACTTGTCCTTCTGAACTATATCTCCGGCCCCACATGTTAGAATTCTGAGACCTGTGATTGTGGTCTTTTGACTATATCTCAAAATCGTAGAATGGATAGCCATAAATTAAGCATTTCAAATATTTGGATGTTATCTTAATATAGAATAAAAAAGTCATGATTCTGCAAATTTCAGGTGCTGTTCTTAGGAAAGCTGCATGATTGAACATCAATGAAACTGTACAGAATGAAATCATGCAGTTCAAAGAAATGACACTAAAGAAAAAGTAAAGATAAGCGTAAATGAAATGAAGTAGACTAAAATGATACCACACTCTCAAAAGTGAAGTGAGGGCTAGGGATAGAGCTCAGTGGTAGAAGTGCTTGCCTGGCAAGCATAAAGTCCTGAGTTTAATTCCTGGTACCACAAAAAGAATGAAATGAATGGAACTGATCTGACTTAAAGACGTTGAAACACTTTTAAATATACTTCTGCTTAAAAAAACCCATGCGTTAGTAGTAAATATATAACATGGAACTTTTATAGACAGGAAATAATTTCCTCTTCCCACAGAAGACTGAGAAACTTATTTGGAACATATTTCTCTGAGGCAAGGGTCAAGAAAGAAAAAATTATATACTCATATTAAATTCTGACAGAAATTTAATAAAAAAGCTAATAATGAAAGATGGCAAGAATTTATACACCCAAAAGCTTGCAACTGCCCAGCTCTGTATGATGAGTGTGTAACCAAGAAATAGTAGCTGTCTTGGGAATGCCCCTTGGAGGAAACCCCGGCATTTGATAGAAATCAGAGTCAATGATTGCTGCTGTGCCCCGATTGGTCAAATTAGTGTCTTCACCTTTTTAGTCTTCAGCCAAAGATTTATACAAGGGTTTCCAATTACCTTAAATCAATTGGAAATCCAAGGCAAAGGAAGCTTATTAATATAGTCCGTACTGTGATCAGTGTACCAAGAAGACAACCAGGGCAAGAGCACTTGCAGCATGACTCATAGATGAATCCTCCATTATACCATTTAGATAAAAGCCAAAGTCAGGAAATCTTCCCTAACAAGACTAAGACACAGATGGAAATAAAATTTCTTTCGTTTACTATTTCAGACAGCTTATATGTAAGTCATATAATGGAAATCTCTTGTAAGAGGGGAAATGTAGTCAGTTATGGAGATAGGCTGGACATCAAGTTCCGAGGTTAAAGTTCACATACACATGGCCAGGCTGCCAATACACTATTTGAATCTTCTTCCAGCCCCAAAGGAGATGCCAAGAGGAGGATCAGAAGGGAAAGGGAGGTTGGTAGGACTTTGCAGCTGACAGAAGCAATATAAATATGGAGTCAGACTAATTTTGTGAAGGATATGGAGGGAAATGCATAGAATGCACATACAAAAATATGTGTGATCAAAATAAGAAGGGACCATATAGCTATGTTTGTAATAGAATATGCGAGGTTTTTAGAACAGTCCTAGTTTATTCCTTTTCTTGAGTTGTGCCTTTCATTGTTCATCAGCTTATTTCCTTTCCTTACTTTACTTGTATCTTCCCTCTAAAGCTAAATGTAGCCTCTTTAGAAAAATTTCTCTTTTTCAATAAACTGCTCTGTTTTGCTTACTGTATTTCCAGCACCTGTTGAGTATATGACCCCCAAAAGGAACTTGCACAAAGAATTGATGAACAAAGAACATATCTAGTAATATTATAAACAATTATATAATTGGGCATAAACACATCAGAAATTTTTTTTTTAGTAACTGTGAGTAATCAATACTGAAAAAATAATGATATTTTGGCTTAAGCTTTCATTTCTCATTCATTGTATGTTTTAGTTTTTACTAATTTTTATTGAAATATTTTCACATATTCATTTAAAATGTTTATTTTCTTTGATTTGAAAAGTCAATGAATTAAATGCTTATATTTATATGAAATTGAAATTAAGACTTTTCTTATTATTTCATTGAGATAAATTTGGGTATAAGCAATGCAATAACACAGTGCTACTACCAAGGAAAGAACATATAATTTGTAAATGGGTTCTATAAGTACCTAGTATATTTTTATCTCTAAACATATGTAAATATTTTGATATTGTCAAACAAGATTATCTTCTTTAAAAGTATGACAAATATATTTCATCTTTACATAAAATTCTATTTCACTTAAGCACTATTTTAATAGATTCTAAAGACTTCTGAACTATGTAATATATAGTATGTATTAAAATAACAAAAAGTGTTGCCATAATATATGGGTCCTTGAATAAAATTCTAAATTACAGATACATTTAAAACCAGATGAAATTTAATATAATAATGAATATTCATTTTAAATAAATTGGCATTGTTTTTCAAATATATATAAATATATTAAATTAAAATGTCTTGAGAATTTGTTGTTCTTTAAAAGCGATTATTCAGCTAGACATGGTGGTGCACGCCTGTAATCCCAGCCACTGGGAGGTTGAGGCAGGAGGATCGCCATGAGTTTGAGCCCAGGTGGGGTTACATAAGTGAGTTCAAAGCCAGTCTGGACTACACAGGGAGACCTTGTCTCAAAACAAACAAAAAACCCACAAACAAACAAAAAAACAAAAATCATTATTCTGAAAAAGGAATTTGAACAGATTTTCAAAATGTGGGTTTTATTCATATCATATTAATTAAATATTTATCTAATCATTGTTAATCATGTAATATGTATCTTAAATAATATTAGGTTGCAAGAAGAACCAGCACATGTTATGTAAAGAATAATGTGCAAATTTATAGCTAAATTATTAAAAATTTATTAATTGTTGTAGGAAAAGAATTATTTTAAATTGAAAAGTAATTAAAATTTGTTGCCTTCATCCTAGTTTGTACTAGAAGCTATACACTTTCTATATGATCAAATACCTTTAGGAAATTTAACACATTTAAAATTGCAATAGGGGGCTGGGGATTTAGCTTAGCAGCACAGCGCCTGCCTGGCAAGCGCGAGGTTGTGAGTTTGATTCCCGGTACCAGAAAAAAAAAAAAAAAAAAATTTGCAATAGTTTGTGCTATGATAGCAGCCTTTTTTCCAACAATGTCATACTCTGAACTACAAATGCAGTAATATAGTTTCGAGTATGATTTATATTGTGCTTTTATGTTCACTAAAATTTGGTATAAAATGCTAACATTCTATAAGTGCCTGCTGCATTCTTCAGGAATGAACACACCTGATAAAGATGAAATATAGCAGGCTGAAACTGAAGAGGTCACTTTCTCCATTTTATTTGACAAATGACTAAAATATGTATTTCCATATTTGAAACTGGAGGTGCATGTAATGCTTATCCTATTTTATACATGTCATTTTAGTAGATTTTAAATGTAAATGTATAATGATATTTATATTGAAAACAGAGAGCTAGACAAGAATAATTTCAAAAATTATGACTATTTGTGTTCCATTACTTCCAGTACCAATTTGATCTGATCATAAAGGGAAATTTCAATACTGTGATTCCTGAGCCAACATTAGCCCCTGGAACTTTTGTCCTAAGTGTGCATTTTGAGAAGTTACAAGGGATTGCAGTGTTTATTCATACACGTCACCTTAATATGCTTGGATTGAAGGCTAAGCTATATACTTTCATCATATACACATGATATAGAAAAAACTGTGGCTCAGTTAAATTTTGGAAATATATATGTATACATACATATATATGTATACATACATATATACACATACATATATACATATATGTATATATGTACACATACATATATATATATATATGATTCTTGGGCATGTTAAAGAATTTTCAACCTGAATCTGATAAAAACTAATTTTTGCTTTGATTTTGTCATGTATATGTTGATTAAAGTGATCATGTTTTCTAAAAGACAACACTAAATGTCATAAAGTAAGACTTTGTATTTGAAGTCAGTAGTGTCTAGGTACTCTGGTGTACAGTTCCTGTGGGACTGAATAAGCTGAAAAAAATTGCACAGTACTGTGACTTTCTAGTTACAGTTCAGAGATAAGTATGTCCTCAATCTGAGATTTTTTTGTTTATATCTGGCTCGTATGATCTCAAACATCTGAGTTTATTAATTTAAATTTTTTCAAATAATTTCTAGATACATTTTTATGTTCATTTTGCTTCTGAGAATTCTAGGTGAGGAAATAAAAAATAAAAATGCATGTATTTTATTGTGTTTATAGACATGTACAAACTTCAAGCTTTGGAATAAAAGAAAAAATTAAAACAAATTGATTTTTGATTTTTACATTTAGCAGCAGTGAACTTTAAGTAATTAGATCATTACCAATGGCATATGGTTTAGAGCATAGTATTCTAAAGGTGGAATTTATTTATTTTTATATTAATACAAACATAACTATTTGCATTGCCAGACTCTTACGTACAAGAAGATACAGCAAGATGACCTTGATTGAGATTCTTTGTACCAGTGTGGTGCTTTAATAATTAAATTATCCTTCTTTTCAATTTCCCATGTTAAAAGATCTGCAAATACTGTGCTCTTAGTAGAAAAAGATAGTGATAAAAATTGCAAGCACTGTTTCAAAGTGATAAGCTCTGTAAGGTTCTCAGAGTTAACTGGTTTTTATATTTGTGCTCTGAGGTTAGTGGGAGCCGGACTGCTCTAGGTTTAATTATGTTCCCCAGACCTATCCTGACGTCCTTATCACTAGTACCTGTGCAGGTTCTTTATTCAGGATTGTGTCTTTATGCAACTAGAAGGAAGTAAGGATGATGCTAGGCCAGGTGTGGTGGCTGGCTCTTCCAATATGACTGGTGTCTTTTTGAAGAAAAAGAGAAGACACACAAAAAATGTGTGAAGCTAAAGGTGTGGTGGTGAAGTAAGTGATGCTAGAAACTTGGAATATCTGTGGAGCAAAGCTGCAGGTGAAGTGCAGAGCCACACGAAGACAGGTGCCATGTTGGCTGCAACCAGATATATATACCATGGGAATCGGGCAGCCCAAGGTCTGTGGGACACACATAGCCATGTGACTTGCGTGCCTGATATGGAGCTATAGATTTGAACGTTTGCTCTGCTAGATTTTGGTCTTGATTTAGTCTAATTCTTTTTTAGCCACTCATGCCTCCTTTTTGGACTAGGAATGCTTAACATGTTCCATTGTACCTTGGGATTATCAACATTTTAAAATTTTCAGAAATCTTTTGATAAGTGTTTGCCTTGAGTCTTAGAGGAGACTTTAACTTGGACTGTTGAGACTTTGGGGCAGTGGTTATTGTTTCAGTTGCATATGGGATAGTTGTATCATGTTAAGCAAAACTATGGACTTGTATGTATTTGGAGATTATATAAAGTTTAAGGAAATGTATTTATGTGCAAAGTTGACAAAATATAGATGTGGTAAGTGAGGTTAATTGTGTCAGCCTGATTGGTTTGGAAGCTACTGGGTGGGTCGTATATATGTGCTGTTGAGTACTATATACATACGAGCCCTTGCCCTTTCTCTCTGGTACTGTTATTGTGTTTCCCAGCAACCATGAACCAAGCATGCTTGCTCTACCAAACCCTTCCATCATGATGTTTCAGCCCTTGGGATAGTTGTTTATGGACTGACTCCCCTCCAGCCATGGGCCAAATAAAACTACTCCTTTTTTAATTTGCAGGCGGTAAGTATTGTGCCCTAGCAAAAGGAAAGCCAATTAATGTACATTCTCATATTTTAGTATATAGGGACCTGGTTACAAATCTTGTGCTTGTCTTGATTTGTTTTATTTCAATTATTATCTGCAACTGTTCAGGTTAAGAACTATGCATCAGGTTGTCTTTTTCTCAACAAAAGCTTTAAAATCTACTCTATGCTTTTCTGGATCAGCCCATCTGGTTGTTGGCTGATCTCAGCTGTGCTCTGTCTCTGCTTCCTGTGCTGGCTACTTTAATAAGACCCGTCTTCTGCCTTCACCCATAAAACTTGTACTTTTCTTATTACTTTTATCCCCCTCCTCCAAAGAGCTTAGGCATTTTTTTTTTCTCAGAGTATCTAAGCTTTTCATTTCAAAATAAGTCAGTTCTCTTTTATAATTTTGCTTACTTGGAAGTGTGGCTTCAGCCACTGCCCATGTTCACAGCCTGAGGACAGATATTTCTGCAAGCTCACTTGATCTTGTCCTAGTGAGTTTCATATACTTCTAGCAATCTCTTGGCTCCAAGATCTTCAATATTGATTTCTGTCACAGGGGACTCCCTAACATTGTAAGGGAATATTTCCCACCTGTTGCTTTTAAATTACATAGAATTATTCATTATTATGTGGAGCTATAAACAGCTAGAGTATTTCTTACTAATCTGACTGAAGTTAAAACCCTTTGCAAATAACAAACTTTTATTTATTTATTATCTATATAATTACCTGTTTATATCCAATAGCTTTACCCTGTAAATCAATCTGCTGTCTTATTATTTATTTTTTAAAGCAAAATTAAATATTACTATCTATGTACCAGTCATGAAATACCATGTATTGGTTTCTTTCTAAATTTTAAAAAAAAATAAACAATAATTTTTTTAATCTTTCCCATTTAATTCATAACTTTGTTATTCTGAAGTGACTTAATTCAGGGGAATTATTTAAGTCTTTTTTAGTCTGAATATTCTCATTTTTTCTTGTGTTTTGATTTAGTTTTGCTTTACATGTTTCTATTTTCAAAAATTTTATATTTACACATTCCAGATACATTTCTGCCTAATTTATTTTTGTAAATAATTGCTACTTTCTACAGAAAACATTTATTAAAATTATATACTATCTGTCCTTTAATATAATTTATTTAATTGCTGAAAAAGATATCTGAGATATAAACAGTGCTAAGAAAGAACACCTATTTTAAATTTATATTCTCTTGCCTACATAAAAGAGAAAATGAGTAAGGGGATGTTTAAATTCACACCGGCTATTCGGTTTCAAAGGGATTTAAAGTAGATGTGTTTATGCATAAGAAAGCTAGATCTATTATTACCTTTGATCCTTCATATTTGGCATGGCTGAACACACCCAGTTTTTTTACAGGTTTAATTAAAAGAAAATAAGCAGAAAGTAACTGAGCGAACCCGGGATATAGTAAAGGAAATCATGCATTATATACGGCAGAGGCATATCATGAGTGTATACGTAGTACATATTAGCGTTTCTTTCAAAAACTTCGTTTCGCTTGTGTGAATGCACCTTAGGGTACCTATTCAATAACAGTTACATCAATCTTTATTTTTACAATAATTAATCTTCATTTCTGCTGTCTGAACTAGGAATAAATAAAAACACATAACAATATCAGAAATAAGTGCCTAGGTATAGATTATAAAATAATAATTGTAATTTCATTTTTTAAGGTTTGTAAATACCTGTTTTTTGGCATCTTTTTTACAAACTTTTCTTAGTACATGTTTGCAATGCATTAAGATTATATTCACTGTAGGAAACTGGTGCATGTGCATAACACAATTCAATTCTCTTTTTCCTCCTTCCCTTCATCTCTTTTAATTAATTGATTGATTAATTTATGTATTTTTTCTAGTACCAGGAATCGAATTCAGGACCTTCCGCTTTCCATGCAGGTGCTGCACCACTGAGTTACATTCCCAGTCTTAATTGTTTTTTTAAAGGAAAAAAACCTTTAGACAATATTAAAGCTCCCCTTTTAGCAACAATTCAAATATAATTTTGTTACAGTTTATTGGATTAAAGATATTATAAACCCATTCACTGATATTAATCTTCTGTCAAATGTACACATTCTTATTTGTTATGAGTCAGATGAATACTTTGAACATAGTCAGATGTAATCCAGACATCATATTGATAAAAGGAAAGTTTGGAGATTTTAATAAAGTGAGACATAATTTTGTATATTGGAGTCTATTTCTTTCTTGTTTACTTGTTTGTTTATCTTGGATAACATGGATGAAAGAAATTCTCACTAGACTTTTGGGGTAAAATAAAACAGATACATGGTAAACAGATGCAGAGCTCTCAGGAAGATGAGGAAAATAAGACCAGCCATGACATTGAAAATATTTTGGTCTTAAAAATCCAAAAATTAATATAGCTTTTTACACATGACAATTCATAAGGTATTTTTAAAATTCTATATTAAATTGAGAAATTTATTGTGATAATATGAATTTACAAAAGAAACACTATACTATTTGTTCCAAAGCATGACTTTCCTAAAGTTAGTTGAGTAACTGGAAGGCACATGAATCATTACACTAAACCTTTGAAATTGCTGTCTCTAGCTGCTTTGTAATATCTCAGATGTAACTCTGTTATCCAGTCGTATTCAAAATAAATTTTATGTAGTTTATCTGTGATTAGTTCTTGCTTTGAATTATTGTCTTTTATTCAAATTTCAACATATCATTTTTGAAAGCATTAGGTCAGCAGCTCATGTTGTATTGTGGTTTTTTGACAGATGGTTTGATACTATCATTATATCAGAATTAAGTACTAACTACTCCTTGGTTTATCTGAGGTATTAGGAACACTGGTTAGAATCATCCTTCTACTGTTTATACAGTTCTTGATATCTGTTCATTTTGTGCTGACTTGTGCCCAGTCAAAAATAGTATAACTTTTGTTTTCTTTGGCAAAGAGAAAATTGTTGAGGCTATAGTTCTTTCACACCACTGAGGGTATCTTTAGCTTGAGATAAGGGGAAAACACCATAGATTTATAACACTAATTATAGCAGAATTTACACAATGAGTTGACACATTGCATGTTAAGAAAGTAATGTGCAAGAATTATTACACTAAAGGTGTCCTTTTTTGCATGGCCTTTCATGTTACCAGAGCAAATTATCGTAGTTCTTTCTTAAGATTTAGTATTGTGCTAAGTTCTGATACCAGTTTTCAAAATGCATACGTTGGCCAAACCCATGAAAAATATTTTCTCAAAATGATGAATAATATTAAGGCCCATTGTTTGGAAATTTTTCACTTTAAATGTGAACAGTAAACTAATCAGCATGGATTTGTCAAGGTTTGAATCCCTGACCAGTCAGTAGTTTAAACGCCAATATCTGATGATCAAAGTAAGACTTTGGCTCAGGTTCAGTTAACTAAAAATTAGAGAGATGATTTAATTAATTTGAATAAGGTGTAAAACTTGGCCAAATGTAAAACTTCTGATCAGTGGTAACGATGACAGAGAAATTATATGCAGAGGGGGTGTTGCACTGGTACTGGCTATTTGTAAAATATTGGAAATTACAAAAATAGGTTGAATGGATAGGATCAAGAGAAAGTCATGGCTGTGAACTTTTGGAGAAGGTGATGTCAAATTACAAGACAAACACCCAAAGGTTGAAAAACAGTTAAAAATACATGGAGTGCACAGAACTAAAACTCAGAAGCAGAGAAGAGAGTGGTGATTCCTAGGACTGGGGCAATCCTGGGAGTGAGATGTCCATCAAAGGGTACAACATTTCAAAGGGTAGAGATCACATTTCAGGTATAGTTGGTAATATTGTATATTGCGTCTTGAACAATCGCTAAGCATAAATTTCAAATGTTCTTACACCAAAATATGAACAGTTGAGGTGACAGAAATGTTAGCTAATTAACTTCATTTAATCATCATTATATACCTATATACAATCACACATTATATACATATGTCGTTATAGTGCTTTGTTCCTCATAAATATATGTGATTAATATTTGCCACTATACAATAAAATCTCAAAAATTAAAAAAGTTAATTAAGAGAAAATGTTCATCATTGAAAATGTGGGACCAAAATTTAATGAATCCTGGTAAGTACCACACAGTATGCTAAGTCCTTGGAAAATATTAGTGAACAAAACAGAACTGCTAATAGTCTACTTGTAGACACAAAAGCTGAATAATATACAAAAAGTGTGAGACTATGGAAGCAGTAAGAGAAAATGAGGGATCTGAAAGCAGTTACTATAACCCAAATAAAAAATGTGGGTAACTGGATGATTACTTTTCACTTTTTTTCTGGAAAGCATTCTGGAATAGGATAAGGAAATTAGGTAAGACATTTAAAAGTAACAAAAAACACCCATAAAGTTTAATTCATAATAATTTGTCAGTGTAAGATCATTAGCTGAAACAAATACACTCTACTAGTAGCTATCTGATATTAATAAAAAATAATTATATACAGAGTTAGGTGACATAAAAGAACACTTTTTAATATGCAATTATATAAACTAAACAGCACAGAGTAAAATAATAGAGAATTTCAAAACACATTGGGTATTTTAAATGAAAAACAAAATTTATACGTATATATCAGGATAACTGGAATAGGTATATTGCTGGTGTCTGTGGTTTATTGAAAGGAACAGTCAACGCTTAAACTTTTCTTTTTTCTTGACCAATTGGCATGCTTGAATTTGATAATCAGAATGACTGGTCTGAAAACAATATGCAGTTTAAGAACCATTGTTGAACTCCTACCATCTTATATGGTGAAGCTCTGCATCATTTCCATTTTTTTTTTTTTTGTTACTTGTTACTGTCTGTGATTGTTTGATCAATCTTACATTCTTATGTCTGGTGGACTGAGTAAATTCACTGAAGATAATATTATGCAATGTAGCAATTATTGTTAATTCCTATCATTTTGTTTTAAGATCATGTATTGTTTTTATTGTTTTTGTGATGTTTTGATTTTGTTTTCATGTTTGCTTTGTTAGTTTTTTTTAATTCTTAAAATATAAAATATGTAAATGTAAAACTCTAAAGAGAAAATATATTAATAAGAAATGATATAATAATCTAACAACAGTCATAATGCTTTCCTACTTTAACATTATACCCACCTGTATGTTCCTTCTCTTCCACTCTATTTTTGTCTCCTTTAACTCATTTTCTAGTAGGAGTCTGTTGGCCTCTCTTAATTACTTTCTTTAGGACATTTTTTGTGCCCTTTGAGAGAATTTTATATTTGGACCTTCTGAAATTTTATAAGAATTTGTAGTTATGCTTTTTAAAATTATTTGGATGCAGTACAATTTAAGAGGCTCCTTTAAAATTGTAAAATCTTGGTATAGTTTCCTTTTTTTAGGGTGGTTTCCAGTACCAGGAATCGAACTCACGAGCTTGCGCTTGCCGGGCAGGCGCTGTGCCTCTGAGCTAAATCCCCAGCCCCTTGGTATTATTTCTTTTATTACATTGCCCCCCATGAATCTGCTTATTAGACACTTGCATGTGAAGAATGTTTTCCATTTATAACTTATTTTAGCATTTTTTACCTTAAAAATATTATTGTAAATTTTAATCTATCATTTTAAAAGGTTTTGCTTGCCCCATAGTGACTGCAAAAGTTAACACTTATCTCTTTGATGTTTATTTTTTTTACCCATTGTGAATTATTATTTCAGTGATCATATTTTAATTTTCACCACTTTATCATTCACCAATTTAACCCAAATTAGGTGAAATGTCTCACTAATTCTGCATTCTTCCTAAAGGTTTTACATATAAAGAAGAAAAATCAACAGCCTTGAGGATTTTTGTAAATTTAAATATTTAATGACAAATATTGGTGGGTGCTTACCCCTGTCAAGAAACTAGTACATATATCTGATTCTTGTTCTCTCAGATGAATATTTTATGTCTTTTTTTCTTCAAATATTAACACCTTTCATTCTCAGCCTATGAGATTTATTCTTATTTTATGAAAGATGAGAGAAAAATTAGAATAGAATTTGTTAATTCTATGACAAATTGTCTACTTCTATTTTATTTCTGGTGTGTGTGTGTATGTGTGGGAGAGTACTGTGGATTGAACCAAGGACCTATGCACTTTGCTACATTCCCAATTTTTTTTCTTTTATTTTATTATTGAAAATCTCACAAAGTTGTTAAATTGGTCTGGCTGGGCGTGAAGTCAAGATCGCCCAGCTCAGCCTCCCAGTCCTCTGGGATCACAGGCACTGGCCACCCACTTTGCTTTGCTCTCTTTTCATGACATTGCTCTGAGACTGTATTAGTCACTTCCTGTCACTAGGACAAAATACCTGACACTCACATTTCAAAGGAAGGTGTATTTGGCTTTTGGATTTAGAGGTTTCCCTCTATGGTCAGCTGGCTCCAAGGCAGCAGCAGCAAGGTGGAACTGTCTGGCAGAGGAAAACTCCTGAACACATGCTAGGCAAGAGCAGAGTGAGAGAAGGCAAAAACCCAGCTCTTCTCACCAGATCCTATCACCGAGCACAGGGAACTATGAACTCTTCAGTGGATGAGCTCACCACTCCAGGATAGTTCCCCAAAACTGGGTCCTTTACACTGCTGCCCCTTTAAACGTATGAGAGTTTTTGGTGATCTTTTAGGTCTATTCCATTTGACTTCTGCATGGGATTTCATCATCATTTGCTTTCCTTAATAAAGTATGTTTCTGAGTGTTCCTCAAATGATTTTCTCTTTCTTGTTTAATAAGTAAACTCTTTTAGTACAATTCTAAAAACAAAATAAACTGTCACCTAAAACTGAAAAAACACTGCTTTCATTTCACATCACCTTTTAACAAATAGCTATTTCTTTGTTCCTCACTTTTGCAAAGGTGTTCTAGATGGCATTATCAACTCACAGATCCACTTCCTCTACTTTTTAAGTATTAAACCAAAAAAAATATTTTATTACACTGTGGTGAATTGACAACTGGTGGTCAACTTATAACACCCAGTTAACTGAGTAAGCATGGTGCTGGGTGTGGCAGGCCCATCTGAGAATTGTTGCCAGCAGCATAAGAGGCAGACCTGAAGAGGAAGTGAGGCTGTTGAGAGCTGGTAGGAGCTGTAAGGAGCTGTTGGTTCTTTTGGAGGAGCTTGTCATGCTGGTTTTCTTGATGAACTTGGCTGTTTTCATCCTCTGAGGAACTCAGGACCTTGTTGACACTGAGAATAGCTTTGGTTCACTTTAGGGGAGCTCTGTTCCTCACTTTGAGCATTGCATCCTGGCTCCAGAGGGGAAGGAGGTGCACAGCTCAGTCTGCTGAAGAAGCTTGTCACATTGGCTTTCCTGATGGGAACTCAGCTTTCTTGATCATTGGAGGAGCTTGAGATCTCATTGTTGCTGAGGCTGGCTGTGATATCTTTTGGGGGAAATGGGTTCTTACTTTGAGCATCACTTCCTGGCTTCAGGGCAGATCCCTCAGGCTGTTAGCACAAATCCTTACCCACTGGCACAAACTTTCTAGATTCCACCACCGACCTTGGGGCCTTCCAGCACAGATCCGTCAAACAGGCCTGCATGAGACATTTTCATGGCTCTAGGCCTCCAGCTGGATTCATGGAAGGCATTGTTATGGGCTCTAGATCTTCAGCTGGACTCATGCAGGACATTGTTGTGGTATCCAGGCCCTTAGATGGATTCTTTTGTCCTTAGTGTGTGGACAAATTTCCTGTACTCTCTCATATATGATTCTTTGGGTGACTATTATAAATAATCCTATACAACATGTGTCCTGTATTATATTGTTCCTCTTGCAAAGAATCCCCAAACCAACACACACACCTACATTGATCTCAATATTTCAATATGCAGCCAAATGAACTCACTTCCATTGTGTTTAGTGGACCAACCACTAATTGTTGAAATGTTCAATTTATTATGCTTTCACTATTTTCTGATTTTTAGTTAACTTAGCTTGTCCTCTTTTCCAACCTCTCTCTGTTAAATCTCCTTTTTCATCAAAGTCTTGAATGCTGGAAATGCTCAAAAGGTATTTTTAGGGGGTGATCCATTATTCACTGAGTAGAGAGAAGGACTGTAAGATTATAGCTGTGTTGCAGGGGAAAAGAGAATATTTATGAAAAGGGTTATGCACATAGTCTTC
The DNA here is from genome assembly GCF_000276665.1 of Chinchilla lanigera. Taxonomy (NCBI): domain Eukaryota; kingdom Metazoa; phylum Chordata; class Mammalia; order Rodentia; family Chinchillidae; genus Chinchilla; species Chinchilla lanigera. The sequence continues at coordinate 23,295,673 of NW_004955404.1, read as the reverse complement.
AAAGAATTCACTTCTGAATAACAGACGAAAGTAAACAATCTGTTCAATGACCTTGCACAATACACCGTAACTTTATGTCTATAGTCCACTTGCACTTAACACTGCATTTATAGTCTCACAACATTTTCTCATGTCAAGGTTAATTGATCTTTCTAATTTCTCAAAGTTTTCATCCCCTTTTTATTTCCTATAGAACATTAAGCTAATAGTCAGAGATAAGCTACTCTACCTCATGTAAATCTACACTGTGACCCTAAGTTCAGACAAGTGATCTAAAAGCCCAAATCAAAAAAATCTGTATTTCTTGAGTATCTGAGCCTGCATGTAAAGGAACCCAAGGACTTTGGTTCTACTTTCACTGGGAATCTGTTGGGTAGGTCCATGGGAACACACCCTGGGGTAAATGATGTTTCTTCTCTTTTTATTCTATCTCTCTTTACTAAATATCAGTAAGATTTTTTGTTAATATATTCAACTAGTGCAGCAAGACACCATCTTGAACTCTTGATTCGTTAGCATTTAAATATTGTTATTATAGAATACAGCACTCTATATACATAGAAATATATATGAAGAGAGCAATTGAGCCTTTTGAGGGATGTGTACCATTTTACTAGGTAGCTATGTTGCTTTTTCATAAAAATGTGGTAGCTATGTCTAGAAAGTGATGAGAAACCAAATTATGTGTTTTGGAGAATTTTATTAAAGCATGACTAATGTTATTTCCAGTCCTCTCCTCATGGTGATGTGAAGCTTTCTTATGCTGAGTTTTTAATATAAAGCAAAATCTATTATGTGAGTATGGATTACATACCTTATATAATCATTGATTTATTAGTGCAAAAATCAAATTGAGTTATCCAGTTTAGTTTATAGGCCATTGTTAGGAGCTGTAATTCTTAGTTAATCTCTTGCATTCCTTGGAGCATAAAATACCACTAGAGGGACTGTTCATTTGATGAAATTGTGAAAAATTGGCATTTTCAGCCCATTTCTTTTCCTTTTGTTACCCAAAGTAAGCCATTTTTTACTCCCGTAGGTCTTACGAAAAATAATGGTATATTCCATCAATAAGTTTGCTGTAGCAAAATTTATATTTTTATAATATGAGATGAGTAGGACAGTAATCTTCTTAAATTATTTGTTATTTAACTGGTAGTATTTACCTTCTGATTCATCTGTTACTAAAGTATTATATATTCTGATCTACAGATACATTTTTCACTTTTTTGAGGTGAGTGGTACAGACACTCCTAAAATATTTCTATATGTAGCATTTTTTGTGATTAACCTTATTTTTAAAATAATGGCACTAATTATATTATCTTAGTGTATCATTAATATATTTAATATTTGTACAATTTGCATAATTTTACGATTTGTACAATTCTAAATAATCACTTAATAAAAATCTTTAACATTAAATATTTTCAATCTCTTTCCAAATGTAATACTTTTTATTTTCACTTAGTACTAGTAAATTATTACAACAACATAGGTTTAAATTGATTTATTTTATATATATATTTATAATAATTATTGATATTTTGATGAATACAAAGGGCCATACCACCTTTTGTATTTTCAGGATACTTTCTCAAATATATAACTTCTATATAGTTCTTGAAAAGTTTTCCAAAAGAAGTTGCTTGTAGGCATCTTTTATAGTATTCTCATAGATCAACTAGGATTACATTTCTGAACAGACATTAAAATCTTACACAATTTAGTGCTTACATCATAAACAAGCAGAAGGGACTCTTTTTTTCAGAAGTAAATATTTATTTGTAATGAATACAATTGTAGCTCTTACATTTATAAACCTTTCTAAAATTTTAAATATATTAATAAACATTCTTCTAATGACATACTAGTTATTATTTTGATTTTATGAAAGCTGAAAAAAGAAGTTAAGGAAATTATCCAGTATTTTTAAGTATCTAAGTCAAAAACCAGGGTTCCTGTATTTTGCCTTTTAGTTTCTTGTATTTTGCATAGTTGGTAGGATACATAACATTTTTCCCACTCATCATATGTTTATTAATTATTTCATTATGACAGAGAAAAGTAAAAGAAATTGTTAATGTAATTTTCTAAATCTAGATAAATTAACTGTGATATTGTGATGCTATCAATGTGGGAATTTGATAAATTCTGGAAGGTGAATTTAAGTTAATGGGAACTATTTACTCAAGAAGAAATATGCACCAACAGTGCCTAACTCTGAAAGAAAAGAGATTTAAAAACGTAGAGATGTCTGTTTAGAGGGACATTTTCCGACAGACTTAGGGTTAGAAGAGATTGTCGGTTGGTGTATTTCAAAGAATGAATAAAACCTAAATTAAGAAAGTAGATAAACCATGAGAAATTCCTTCTCAAACAAAATTTGAAGAAAATCAATCAATGTAGTTTTAACTGCTTATCTTATAAAGGCGTTAGTAAGATTCTGTGTCTGTTAATATGCATCTTTCATGGCATTGTCACAATATGTATATTTAAATTTTATATATATATATGCATACATATTATCATATATTGAGTGAGTATTCTTCATCCAACAAAGGTATAAAAAATTTATGTATTCACAGTAAAAATGTTCATATGAATAAATTCTTACCCCAAAATATCTTGCAGTGAATTATTAAAGTAAATGGATTGTTATTAACTTTCCAACATGCTTTGATATTTTAGCTATCACAGTATTTCACATTAATCTTTAATGCAAAATAGCTTTAGCACCAAGTCTACCTCAGGGAACTTAAACTCAGAAAAACCAAAGGAGCAATAGACATTTTCACAAATGCTAGGAATCATATAAAATGAAGTAAACTTTCCTTTAAAATATCTAAGCATTTAAATATTATGAAGCCCTTCAGAAGCAGTGGGAAATATGTCATTTTTCTTCTCTCATTAGCTTTATCAATTCCCAGGTGTTTCTGTATACAGATTTTCTGTTTATCATCAAGTACAATGAAAAGGCAAAAATCACAATTGTTTTGAAAGAAAAATGAATCTAAAAGTTTTATCCAGGGGCTGGGGATTTAGCTCAGCGGCAAAGCGCCTGCCTGGCAAGCGCAAGGTCGTGGGTTCGGTTCCCGGTACCGGAGAAAAACCGGAAAAAAAAAAAAAAAAAAAAAGTTTTATCCAGATTTTAATTTTTACTTAGGAGATTTAAATGCATACAAAATGCATTTAATTAATAAATCTAAACTGCGCCTTTGGACTGAAAAACAAAGTGTTAGCATTGTAAAAATATTGAATCTTGAGGGAGGAGGCCTAAAAACTATCAGTTCAGATCTATGAAGTCCTGTGTCTCTATCCTCCCTGACGCCTTGGCCTCATGGTCTTGGCACCCAGATTTCTAATATGATCCTCCTGTAGAGATGAGCGACCCATGTCTTCTCCCTTCCAATCAGTATAACCCAGAGTATGCTTCATTAGTGATGCTAATTAATTTCTGAGCCTTGGTCTGAAGTTCTCCTTTTGTCCTGGTTTCTGAAGCACTTGTTGGAAGACGTTTGCCATTTCAGAAGTAGCTTGGTATATGCTTATAATCTCATCTAATCTCAGCACTGTGGGAGGCTGAGGTGCAAGGACTGGAATTAGCAATTTACAAGGCCTTCTGTCAAAATAAAAACACAACTAAAATAAGGGCTGGGTGCATAGGTCAATGTGAAGGACCCAGGTTCAATCCTCACTACCTCCCGCCATACACATACACAAAAGAGTCTAGACTAAGACCGCCACATTGGAGGCATTTTCCCCAGTGATAGGTAGTTCAGTTGAGCTTTTGATAACAGATAGCCTTCCTGCCAGCAATGGCTATGAGTCATCTTGGATGACTGCCTAGTTATGCCCTGAGATGATGGCTTGACTGAAATCTTAGCCAAAATCTGACTGCATTTGTTCAGGGAACCTCAAGTGAAGCCTGTCTCATTTGACTGAATTTCTGATGTAGATTTATGACCTATAAAATGGTTATTTTATGGTGTTATATTTTGAGATGGCAACGATAATAGCTGGAACAATTATCGGTCCTAACCGAGCAGGAAGGTGCATGCCTCTTCTTCCAAAGTCAGCCTAGCAATCAGTGTGTAGTTGGTTCTAGCTTGCAAAGCAGAAATGAGTGTTGTAGGGTATTAGTGTCTGCATCACCAAGTAGAGTATGAAAGAGAAGATTCACAGCTGGGAGACAGTGACTTAATGTATGGTACATATTTATTAAAAAGATGAAATTGTTGTAGAGTAGAATTTGAAGGTTTAGTTTTACTTAATAGTGTTTAAAGTATAATTTATGTAAAAAAAATTTAAAAATACTCCAAAGTATTAAATTAGGATATCATTTTGACAAGTGGCACATGGATTAATATTAAGTGGAAGTAATTTTCCTGATATAAGAAGTGTATATTGAGACCTAGGACTTTCTCCTGTTAATCTTCACATTTATTACCACTGTCTTTAATGATAATTAATTATCAGAAAACCTTTTAGATACTCACATATTTTCTTTTTTTTTTTTTTGGTTTTTCTCCGGTGCCGGGAACTGAACTCACGACCTTGTGCTTGCCAGGCAGGCGCTTTGCGGCTGAGCTAAATCCCCAGCCCCACTCACATATTTTCATTGAGAAAAACATGTTTACCATTCATTGTGTGCTCTTGATTATCAAGGTCATATTACTAATATAACAAGCAGAATGAAAAGGAAAAGTAAGAATCCAAATATATTACTACTTGAATTTTGTTATTGCATATTGATAAGGTTTATTGTGATGAGTTTGCTTCTATTCATATTATTATGTTGTTTTATTGAAACTTAAGTAATCATTACTACTAGTATTATAATAATAGTTACAACTTCTCCAAATTTATCTTGTTTAAGTAGAGTAGCATATACATCTAATTTATAAAAATATTAATTTAAGTAAGATTTCTACAATATCAAATTTTGTTTTTGCATTTGTTCCAAAAATGACCTCTCATTGTTCCTTTCATTTCTCTACAGCCAATTGGATATATACATATATATATATATGTTTTTTTTTTTCTGTATTTATCTTTACTTAAACAGGGCATCCTCAATGTGAAAACATGTCTTGGTGCACAGAATCTCTTCAAATAAAATTTTAGTATTCAGTATCAAATGCAACTAAGGAATATGTATCCAAAATGTCGTCATTGTAGCCTGGTTTAGAAACAGAATAGATTTGAATTCAAATTTGCTTAATACACAGGAGCACTTATGTAGGTAGTTCTGTGTTCTACAAATTATATTTTAACACTATACACATAACTTAGAAAAACATGGATTACTGCATATTTAAGAAATGAATTAATTTGAAAGTTGTTGAGCAAAGTCTATACCTTATAATCCCTTAATTTGCTTTAATTCTCATGAGGAAGCTTATTCTGTCAAATGGTGCATTTGTGCGATATATGCCCTGCTATTTTGATTAGTAGTTATAGAAGTCTTGTCTAGGAACTATTATACTAATCTTCAGCTAAGAAAAATGAAATGTCACTAAGGTTTCCAATGTTTCCAAAGCTACTTAGGTAAACAGAAGATACTGTTGGACTTGGGAGCCCAGTAATCTGTGTCTACACATCCTGATTTCTTATATTTTACTCAGATTCTTAATAAATGTTCACAGTTGCATCTATTACTTCAGTCCTAGACTGTGATTAGATTGATCTGCTCTCTTCAGTTTTAGTGGTCACTTTGAAATTCCTAAAGATAAAGTGCTAATATTCCATAACAATTAACAGGTTACAGAACCAGCTATACGAAGGATAAATCTAGATATCCTATAAAAATTCTAAACAGAATACAATTTTAAAAATAAATTCCAGATTCAGTGGAACACATCTGTTTTTCCTTTACATGCAAGGCTGAGGTAGATGTATCAAGAATTTAACTCTGAGCCGAGCCTAGAGAACTTAGCAAGACCCTACCTCAAAATATAAGATAAAAGGGGCTATTGATGAAGCTCAGTGGCAAGTCCTTGAGTTCTATTTCTGTCTAATATATAGATAATAAATAAATATAGATATATTAGATATAGATATAGCTATATATCTAAAAATGCTGTGTTAATATGAAAGAGATATCCCAACTCAGGAACTATGAGTCTGTGAGCTAGATATTTAAATTCAACTGAGAAAATCAAGGTAAAGTCTTGCCAAGTAGTTCAAACTGCTTCAGGAATTAAAGGATCACATAATTGAAGCTGCCTTAATCATAAAAATAATTAATTAAATTAAATAATAATTAATTAAAAACTAGTATTTTGTAAGAACTATCTTGAGCAGATTATAATTTTATCTAGGCCCACCAAGCTGCACATTTAACTTCTGTTATGAAATTTAAGTAAAATTTAGGCCAAAATGTACACAAATTTTATAATTAGCATTTTCTCAAGGTAAAATATGTTTGTCAAAATCAAATGATAAAAAGTAGCAGATTCCTACGTTTTTCAGATTCTGAGAGCAGAAGTTAAATGAACTAACCAACGTAATCTATGCAACAAGTTTAGTTTGCATAAGGAAAAATGGTGGTAATCATACGCATATTTGCTTTATTATGTTTGTCTTGTTTCACTCCCCCCAAAAGCAATAATCTACAAATATAATAATAAATAATAAATATCAGTGTGAAATCTCTCTTAGCTGTAAAAATCTTAAAGCTGGGACATCATTTTTATTTCTACCAGAATGAGTAAGACAAGTTCCTGAATGGAAACTAAACTTCCCTTAAGACTAAGTGGTTAAAAACATTACAGTTTCTCCTGTAGAGCTGCAATTAGGAAGCACAAAATGACATGAAGTAATATAGAAATATATTCTTGCACGTGTATCATTTATTTAATAATAAAATGTTCAATGACAGAGAGGCAATAACAAGTCAGCTAGACAGTTTGATGAATGGGGAAGCAAGTATTGTGCAAGGAAGTATTGCACTCTTATCAAAAACAAAGAAACTTTCTTATAACATTGTAACAAGCACGGGCGTCAGCACAGGAAGTGCGATCCAAATACACAATGAATGTTTAAAGTTTAAAAGTGTATTAAAGCAGAGGGCAGACACACTGCCATTAATCTCTCTCAAACTATCCCCTCTCCATTGCAACACATTTATGCTGTCATTCTTGTCATTTTCTGAATTCCTCTCTCTTGTCTTCGTGAGTTGCAATTAAAAAAATAATGCCGAATGCTGTTGGTGAGTGTATTGAAAGAGAAGGCAGTCTCAGAAAATATTACGGTGTGTCACCATCCAACCTTCTTCAATAAGTCTGGTACTGTGCAACTTCTGACATTTTTCCCAAAGTCAGAAAGACTACGGAAGATAATTTTTTTAATTAGTTCAAGATAAGGAGGTACCTACAATACAGCTATTTGGATTAATCTGTTAGAATTAGAAGGCACCTCCGCTGGAGTTTCAATTCATATCATTCTAGAAAAATAAGGAATTCTTTTCAGGAATTTGTTTCAGACAATGCCAAATAAGAGCACAATAGAGTAACTAATTACTCTTAAACTGTCAACTAATACAAGGAATTCTTAAAATTAGTAGCATAGCTCTCGCAGTGGCAGTATCATAGCCAATGAGGTTTAGCTGAGGCGCGATTATTTCTAATTGAAACTTTAAATTCAGTAGCATGATTTACTAGCTTTTCTTTCACTTCTGCATTATGTTTATGTTATATATTTATAAACTGAAATACAAGCACAATGAATGTTGCAATTGCTAACAATTTTCTGTGCGTGTATATTGCCAAACTAAATTGGATTCTTTCCATTGTGAGCTCTACCACATATAACTGCCATTTACTGGACATGATTACTAAACAGATTAAGTCCAATGTAGAAAATTTCTATGAGTATCTGTGATTGTTTATTTACCAAGTACTGTCCTCATAAACATTTCAAAAATTTACCTTTCTCTGTGTAATTTGAATCTATTCATGAAACATGTAAGAACTCAGTCATTAATTGCACTTTTCATGGATTATGAGCTTTTGTCAGAAAAAAGTATTTGTCAACCTATATGTCAAATGAAAATTATCTGGAGGAAGACCTGCTGAAGGACCCCTAGCAAAATAACCATGAGATTTTTATTTACTGCCATGTGATAAAATTCAATTACAATAAATGTACAGAAGTATGTAATATATAAAATAGTACCACATTTTATTAAATGAAGAGCAGTAAGTAAAAAATGCCATTGCAAGAAGAGACATGATATTCCTCCATGCCATGCCAGGTTGCTTAGTTACTAAACAAGAAACAGTTGCAATAACTCTTGAGGTCCTAGAGAAATGTATAGACATTTACTGAGAAATGTTCCTTACTTAAATATAGTTCAATGTATTTTCTCATTACACAATGCATTAATAAGGTTAAACTGAGGAATCACTTGCAATAAATAATCATAGTAATATATTGAATATGATCCTTTCCATTATATCATTTACATGTGCTTTGTGAAGTACATAGAAACACATAATATGATTCCAGGCTCACCTCTAGAAGGAAGCTTTCTCTCAAAAAATTATTCCTATTCTTAAAAAAATCAAAACGAAATATGTAATGAGAGGTGAAACAGTGTTCCAGACTCACCTTTTCCCTAAAATCCATCTGTGTTACTCCTAAACTCATGTGTTGTTTTATTTCTTAAATGGTGGATCTGCAGGAGATATTCAGCCAAACATACAAAGCTTCTTTAAGGTTGGTACCTTCCTTGGTCAGGAAATAAGTTATTGTATATTTTTAATATTTCCTTAATGAAACTGTCATTAATAATAAGGAAGGAACTGAAATGATCATTTCAGATGTATGAACTGAAAATAGTAAAAGCTACCTGAACATTATAAAAATCCTCATCACAAATCATTATTCATTATAAGGATAGGAATATTGTTGGAGTAAAACCAGAACCGTGGGGGTGGTTATGTCTGCTTTTGTTCATTTTAATGTGTTATAACAAAGATTACAATTCCGTTATGTTTGAAACAGTGCCTAGATTACTTTTTAATTAAAAACATCTTGAAATAACTATCAACAATAATGTCTATTTGTATGTTTTATAAATTCACCGTAAATCAAAGTAGAATAAAACGTACTTATTTGTCTTCCCGGACAACTGGAGTAAGCAAAGAAGCCTCAGTAAAAGGAATTCGAAAGAAAACTATGTAAATTTACAATAGATAACATCATAATGCCACCAAGAAAGAAAATGGTAAGAGTCTGAGCGCCTCTGAAGCGTCTCCTGTAAGATATTCAAGGTGATGTCCTTTGTAATGTGAATTTCCATTTGCTTTGTTTTCCAATGTGAAAAAGAAAAATCACACTCTGCTTTCTCAGTGAGAAAGCATCATCGATCATGCGCACCACTGGAATACAGACTTAAAGCTGTTTGTCCTTCCTGGGCTCTTCACTTCTCTACTTTTGCTTTTAATAATTTTTCACAAGCATATTATGAAAACAAACACAAACAAAAGAGTCTGTATTCTGACAAGCCTTATACTTGATCGATAATAATAATGATAATGACAGTAACATGATATATTTAGCAACAGAAAAAATGCTATTTGAAAAACTTGGAGAACAGTTTTCAATCAGGTAAGAAATGTTAGTAACACTTTGGAAAAAGGAAAGCCATGCATGTGTCAGAGATGACACTGTGGCTTGAACATATTTCCCTCCTTAGGAAAGTAGACCACGGGAATGTGCCATGTGTAGACAGAATGCGGAGACTAAGCATTTGTGGCACCAGTTACCCCGAATCCAAGTGCACGAGGCACTAAAAATATTTTTATCTGATCATAGTTTACATAAGAAGGTGCCTTTCTTATTTTTGACTTCATGATGAAATGCTTTCTTTAACTAGGAAGAATATAAAGTAAAACATATTGCATTTTGAGAAAGAGAAAGAAAGGAAGGCCAAGAAAACCAGACAGAGATGAGTACTCAGGAGCATACATAACAAAAATGGAGGAAGTATAGGAAAATCTTCATATAAAATTGCATTATCACTGCCTCTTTTCTCTGCCCAGATTACAGATAAGTCGTTATCCTTCCTTTGATCCTAAGGTAAAAGAAAAACCAATCTCTATAAAGAACCTGTTGAAGACAGAGGAAAGCATGGGGTTGTAGATGCAAGCGGTATTACATAAAGCTCCACCAATGCCCCGCGGGCTAGTGAGTGCTAAACACCAGAACGGTGATACACTAATCTGCTAGGCAGTTCTTACTCAAATCCAATCGGTATATTTCAATTAACAGTCACAAGATGTAATTCTAATGTTAACTGTAAGAAGGGATCATGCAAAAGTGACAGGTTATCAGGACCGTTTAAGGCAGGTCTAACTAAGTTGTCTTTGCTAGCCTCAAATTTGCAACCTCCCTGCTTCATACTCCAGAGTAGCTGGGATTATAGGCTAACATTTTTTATCTGAGTTTCAGCAAAAGTCTAGACAGAACCTATAAAAACAATATATCTGGAAAAACAACGTACATTCTGATTTAAATTATAGGAATACACTCAAGATTTACTAATTCAATTAAAAAGCTGCCAGATAAAGCTAACGCTACCATTTTGCTTTAGCAACATGTGTTATCTTTTAACCAAATATTCTTTGACAGGCACAGAAATGAAAACACCAAAAATTACCTTAGGTCACCTCTTGACCAACAATAGCTAGATAAGAAGTATGTGTAAGAAGGTATAAGAAAACTAATATGATGGTATATCAATAAATTATTTCTACAAGTGAAAAATTATTTATATTATTATTTATATTATTTTATATTTATATTATGAATATTCATGAAATCTGAACATTGGCATCTTTGATTGACTGAATACTTTGTATTTCAAAAATGATCATCCATATTGTCATTAACTATTTTTTTTGTTTGTTTGTTTTGTTTTTTTCTGGTACCGGGAATCGAACTCTGGACATCTTGCTTGCCAGGCAGGCACTATGCCACTGAGCTAAGTTCCCAGCCCCTTCATTAACTATTAATTAGAAGAATTTATGTAAGTTTAAAGTATGAAAATATGTAAAACAAGAAATTGCAAGTTATTAACAATAAAAAATTAGGACTGGGGATATAGCTCAGTGGAGCAAGCGCCTGCCTAGGAAGCACAAGACCCCGAGTTCAATTCCTGGTACCAAAAAGAAAAAATAATAATACAAAATTTACAGTAGTCAGGTTGAGTTTTTTGGATTGAGTGAAAAGATGTTGGAAACTAGCACAAATACAGACCTAGGCATTCAATTGATCTAGAGAATAGGGTGAATTAGAAATACAACATATTTCTGCAATGTATATAACATGTATATTATATATAACAATATATAATACATTTCATTTATATGCGAGCCATCACATATAAATAAAATTTTGAGTTTAAGAATCCATCTATATAATAATAACAAAATGGCATAATTCAAAGTAGTCTAAGTTAAAAAGTATATTAACTGAAACTGTATCTTCAGATGTATCATATATAAATATATAAATTTGAGTAAATTTTTAAAAATCTTGCAATTCTTATTCTTCATCAAAATATTTCATATTTTTGCCTTTAGTAGAAAGGGACAAAGACAAACAATTTCCCTTTCATTTTCAGTTCTCTGCTTTCTCCAAACTCTTCAAACATATTTGACTTCTTTTACTTGGCAGGAGAATAAGCAAACTTGGATGTTTGAAGACAAGGTTTTGTGCTGGTACAAATCCAAATTTTGGTTAAGTTCCAGACATTACAAATTAACCATCATTTAAACAACAACAAGAAAAACAACAATAACAAGAGAACAAAAATCCATATGGTCCAGAATGAAACAATAAAATAGTTTCTTTCAAGTCTGTTTGTTTTATATGTCCATTAGCTAAATGCTTGCCACACAAGAAGCACAACGTCTTTTTCATTCCTTTGTGCTATGCAATGAAAGCAAAACTGAAAGATACACAATTTTCACTCTGCATTCTTTCTTTGACATTTTCTGCATTAAACTGAGATGAATGTAAACAAAGACAGATGTCCATACTCATCATGTCATTATGTTTCCATTAATTCTTCTCAAAGGGAATTTTTTGCTGCACAGTATAGTGTGGACATGATGAAAATTACACATTTCTTGAACATGTCCTATGAAAGGCCATGAACCATTATCTTAAACATATAATTAAATATAAATACCATGATGAGGGAATATTTCAAAAGAAAACATAAGAACTGAGATTTAATTATTTTACAGTATTTGGGATTGAGCTCAAGGCCATTTCTACTGAGCTATGTCCCCAGCCTTTCTAAATTTTTGGGACAGGGTCTTGCTAAGTTACTAAATTTCCTAGTCTGGGCTCGAACTTCGCACGCCCTTTGCCTCAGCCACAGAGAGGGCTGGGAATACGAGCATGTGTGCCCGCGCCTGATTGACATTTATCTAAACATAAAGTTTTAGTGAAATCATTAAATCTGCAAATAATCTGCTGATAGCTTAGGAGCCCACAGACATCTAAATGAAGATCATTCTCCAGTATCAGTTCTTTCAGAAATAATTTGTGGTACATAATCTTTTCATATCTTCAGTTAAATCATAAATATTTTCACACTGTGAATGGACCTTATGTCCTTGAATACCTAACATTGTTTTATGAGACAGTTCTTAGTAATAAGCATGATATAATGAAATTTTATATTTGTTGTTGATATTAATGGATCTGTTGTTTCTCAGAGGAAAGTGTGAATAATTGAGACCTAGTGTTTAGTGTATCCCCACTAATTCCTCTGTTCTGAGTCTTGCTCTTAATATGTTTCAACATTTGTAACTAATTAGCCACTTAAGTGATTATGGAATCCTACCTAGAGATGGCCCAATATATTTTATGTTACTATTAATGACTAATTGTTTATATATAAAGCAGGTAGTTTCACCTTTCACATTAACTCTATGATATAGCAGACCAGCTAGAATCACCTAATCTACATTTGAAACACATTAGCTATTCTATATATATCACTGTCGTTCTTGATAACATTGTATGGCTATTTACTTTTTTTAGAACTAATTATGAATTTGAAAGCTCAAGATAACATACATGTATTTGTCCATTATTAAAAAATGATTTTAGTGTGTACAAAATTTTTGAAGAATATTCAATACATGAAAGATATCTCAAAACAAGAAAAGAACAACTACAAAATGAAAGTTATAAAACAAAGTTTTCTCTAGCTCACATATAACAAAAATCATGTATGGAGCCTCATTATATCAAAACTGTGAAATAGTGACAGAATGAGGGCTATCTGTTTATGAAAGTCTTTATAGAAAATTTGCAGATAAGTACAAAAGAAAAAGAGCCATACATTCATGATAGTCTATGTAATAAAACATGTAATATGTATTGGTGAGATGGCCAAACCACATGGCAATCAGATGAACTGCTGTCCAGGAAGCAATGATATCTATTTGATAACCATATATTCAGAAAACTTTACAAAAGTGGTCTATCAAAATTACTGCATGTATTTTGATTAATTTTCATTAGGTGATGGACCATAAAGATAAGAAATGTGTTCTATGTATAACAGTACCCACATCTTACTCTTTTTGTTTCCGTATTTCACAATAAATTGAAGTCACATGGATGTAAAGTGGACAAGAAACAGCCCTGAGAAGTCTGCATAATCACTAAATTACTGGAGAGAAAAACAGTGTAAACACAGCATTTATGGTATTTAAGTGCAATTTTACAAGTACAAGAAAAAGTCATATCCAAACAATGCTTGATGTTTGCTTTTTGATACAAGGTTTGATTCTTGCCATAGTTTGGATCTTGACTGTTCTCCAAAAGCCATGTGCTGAATCCTTGATTGTGAGCAGTGGAACTATGGGGACATGGCTTTAACAGGTGGAGTTTCATGGGTGGAAGTACAGGCATAACAGACTGTGTGCCCTAGATGAGACTGTGAGAATGTCAACCACTTCCTCTCTTCTTTTTATTGCTTCTTCCTGTCATGAGGTAAAGAGTTTCCTCTGTTATTTAGTTTTGCCAGACATACTACCCTGCCCAAAATCAACAGGCTAACAGACCATGGACTGAATACTCTGAAATGGTGAACCAAAATGAGATTTATTTCCTTTTAAGTTCATTATATCAGCTTTTGGAAATTCATTGAAAGAATTAGGAGTAATGAAGCCATTCAGTAGTCAAATGCTTATAAGGTAAAGATTCTGATTAGCCTTGACATGCAATTAAATAGTTTATATTTCCAATTCAATTTCTCCAAAAATTGAACTTTCTGACTTTTTTATAGATTTGTCAATGACCAGTTATTTCATATCTTATTAAATAGAAGTGTTTCCTATCAAATTATCCAGGCTAGAGTCATGGGTATTATTCCTCTAAATCTGTCATGTGATGCATGTCATGTGCTTTCCAATTCTCCCTGGCAACATGATCATTAGTCTATGCAATACTGCTGTATAATCTTCCACTGGACAAATCCTCATACAATGAATGAAAGATAGGAGGCACTACTAAAAGCAAGAATGAAATCATAAGGGATTAAAATAATAAAATTATTGATAAGACCTCTAAATAAGCATTATCAAGTATTAAAATATATTAAGTTTTTAAAATAGGCAAGACGAATTAGAGATTAATAAAAATAATATTTTTAAAAAACCCCAGAAAACTAATAGAAACAAAAATGTGGTTTGGTGCTAAAACATTGGTGTAATTGTTTTCAAGAAAAAATTGGGGCTAAGTAACAAAGAGACTAGATAGCATGCAGAAATGTAGAGTTCAGTGATAAAACATATGTTTCCCAAAGTGTTCATGCCTATCCCTGGGTTGATTAGTTAGATTTGCTCATCTTTCAGTTATATATGTTAGAGTAGCCTAAAACACTGGTTAGACAATACAGCTGATATTAAATAGGGCTAGAAAGTAAAGCATTTAGAATCCAAGGTGAGCTCAATATTGTTTTCACTAACAGAAAATAAGAAGCCATACCTTCTGCCAATGTGAAGACCAGGCAAAATCTAACATATATTTCTTCCATTTTATTATTAGTTTGCAATTGTGATCCCCATTTTCCTGAAATATATATCTTTCAGTTACAAAATTTTAGGCTTCCTTAAGCTTTTATTGTTGACCTGATAGTATCTATTTTTAATTTTCTGTGAAAAAATAAAAATAACTCAAAATGAAAGTAACCTTTTTGCCAGCTAAAGTTCCAAACATCATTTGTTTATATTTCCTTAAGTTTGATAAAGAATTTATAATGTTTCCATGTTAGCCTCATATTTTATTTCCCCAAAATTTCTGGAAACATTAAAACAGTATAAAAAGCTTACATTAGTGTGTTATACACTTAATCTAACATTTGTTAAAAAGATTAAATTATGGTAAATTTGGTACTTTTTCCTCAGACCCTAGAAAATGTTAAATGTGAAATTTATTTTATGTATTAATAAAATATGTGCCTATAAATATAAAATTCACTATTAGAAAAGTACATACATTTCAGAATTTTATCAATAAATAATAATTTTAAAATGATTTCACTTAAGTTTATTTTCAAGAAACAAATATAAAAGTGGAAATAAATAGAACCTTATTAGTTTATAAAATTTTTAGACTTGCCAAATTAGGTTTATCTTGCCCTATAGTTGATTCCTTTATTTTGGGGTTGTCTTTAGATTTTTTCATCATTAGGAATATGTAAGGTAAAATGTATTATTCCTATTATTATTCTGGATTACACTTGCAAGACATTAGTATTTGGATACTCCTATTTAAAAATATGATGTTCCTCTACCTCTTTATTTTTATGATATAGCTGTTTCTTTTATTTTCTTAAGAACAATTTGTATCTTAGGAAAACTGTCTTAAAATTGTGTTCCTTTGGATAAGACTTTGATCTAAGAACTTATTTGTCTGTCCTATCCTGTGAACGTATTTCATGAGATTTCTTTTTTTTTTTTTTTTCCTCATACAGTTGACTGGGCCTCAACTGGAGGAGTTTCCTGGAATCAAACCGATACCACTTAACTTGCTATATATTTTCAAGATTTAAATGCATTTCCATGTCTGACTCATTGAAGTAGCATACTTCTTTAAAGAGTTTTACAACTAGAAGTTAAAAGTATACTTTCACACAAAAATCTTTGGATACAACATACTAGATTATTGTTACTGCCAAGAATCCAGCCAATGTTTTAAAAAATGGATTATTTTATTCTTTGACTTTTTAGTAGCACAGCGCACTGCCTGCATCTGTGCCACAGTCTTTAATAACTAAAGAAGAGAGGAGAGATTTTCAGTGCTGGGAAAGGATCAAAACTGGTGAGGTGGGAATGGCAGTATGGATTTATTATGTGAGAATAGGTGCCCTACCACTGTATTATGTACACTTAGTGTTTCCAAAGAACAAGACTTTCACTAAAGTAGTAAGGAGGCAACAGATAAGGGGACACCGACATTTCTGAAAGTCTCAGTGGTGGTCATTCTCAGCAAGGTGGAGTTTTCAGTGACAGGATAAAGCCAAGGTTCCAGAATCTATATGGGTAGTAGAATTAAAGTATGGAAGAATCCAAGTGACATGGCTTAACTTTCAGAGAAATGCAGTGCAAAATTACTGTAAAGGACAACAGTTCTTGAATGTTTATCAAGATGATTTCATCCTCAGGATTCTGTGATAATCACAAAATATAACACGGATTTCCAAGAAAACACCGAAAGAAGTTTCAGCTTAAACTTTGTGGCTTAAAACCAAAGAGAGAGTATAAATTTACCAAACACACACACACACAAACACACTTGTACACACATTGGACACAAGCACATTTTGGGATGTGGTGAACATATTTATTATTCTGGTGTTAGTAATTCAAGTGTATATACACATCTAAACTCAAATCGCAAACTATATTATGTGTAGTTTTATGTCAATAAAACTGGAAAAAAATAAGAAAAAAATCATGAAACTTCTATCCTTCCCCTCACTGCACAGTTTACAATTCCATAACCCATTTTTTGAAGGAGAGCTCAAGCCTTCTAGAGGCAGAAGCGTATAAAGTTAAAAAGAGACATGCATATCCAGATTAATTATATATATATATATATATAAAAGAAAAATATGAAGGTTTTCAAAGAAATGTTTGATAGATCATCTTTGTTTACATTAATGCAAAAAAGTAAAAAAAATCATAGATCTCTTAATTGAGTGGAAATTATTAGAGACCTGGGACAAAGTCTTTTACCTAATTTATTTTTATATTTGAACCAGAGCTGTCAATAACACAAGAATGCTTATTTCCCTTGGGACCAAAAGTTAATAAATTAAGATGGATATTTTAACAAAATTAAAAAGCTTATTGGTCCTCACCTGTAAAGTATGACTTATTAGAATAGAAAGGGCCACATAAAAACCCAAGAAATTCCCTGTCACTGATATAGCATATCAGAAACAATGATATGAGGACTTAAAATTATTAGTGATGTTAAAACTATAAAGGCTGCTGTTATAATTTTGTTTATCGTATGCCTTATCTAATTACTTGTGATGAATCTATAAACCATGCAGATGATGGTGATGATCAACTCTAAAATGAGTCAAAATTTATAATCAAATTACAGCTGTTATCTCAAATATTGCACCTTTCCTTGGAAAGAAAAATATACTGAGCAGTGAATAATGATTTATTGATAGGTCAGTAGACAGGTCAAAAGCAGTTAATGGTTACTTAGCAAGGATAGTGGTGCACATTAATTGTCTGTCTCAGAACTATGTTACTCTTTTATTCCCATCCGAATTTCATATTCAAGGACCATACTCATTTTGATATTTCAGTGGGCACTCCATTGTTAGAATACATCGATCATGCCATGCTAATTGGATTCAGGTCCTATGAAGTGCCAACTATCCTAAGTGATCTAAAACTAAGGCATGTTCTATGGGTTAGCAGATAAATTTAGCAAAGATTTAAATATACATTCACAACAGTGAAGTCTTTAGAAGTTCAAAGTTCTGTGGTGTCCTGGAATATGCTTTCTGTAATAAAGAACAGATTGTTACACCCTTTACTTTCTGTATTCCATAGAAATGCACAGTACTTGGTGAATTTGCTTGCATTTTGGACACAGTAGATACTAACTTGGCCATGTTAGTAAGACTCAAGCAATGGATATCTCCAACTGTTGCTCTTCTGAGTGAGACACAGAAGCTCTGCATGAAATCACACCAGTAGGAAGAATCACAGCTCTCACTTGCACATATAATCCAGCAGATTGAAATAAACATAGTGGATAAGGATGCGTTATAGGCATTGGAAAAGTCTTATAGGAGAATCAAAGCATCTTATAACCAGTACTGTTTATTTTTTAATAAATATCTCTTGGAATCCTACAGAGTATTAGGAAACACCATAAAAAATTAGAAAGTGGTCTACATGTTATAACCTTCAACCTTTAAAGTTGTACATGTTCAGCTATAATCCCTAGAAGCTGTGCATTAGAGCCTGACTTCAAACAGATTCAGAAATCACAGTAAATTGTATATGCCCCTAATTTATTTTTTCTTCTCAACTTCAATTTATATGCCTGGTATGATTGCGAATTTCCCCTGATCATATGACAGAAGAGTACAGAGCTTGGCTTGGGTTAAGATATAGTTTGATGAATTAAATTGGCATTAGATTCTGCCGTTTTATTTCCCCACTCATCAATGATCCTAAGAAATAGTGGTAAAGAGAAATCCTCCCCTGGAGAGTGCTAACAGTAATGTACTTGGAAATCAGTATGAGGAGACCGGTAATTGAAATATAAATGTACACTGAGTAGAGGCAATGATAAATAGCTTAACCTGTTTGCTTAGGAGTCAGTAAAGAAAAATATTGGAAGCCATAATGAGTGAAGTCTGAGAACATTATGTGGGTGAACCTATGAAATGAGTATAAAGAATGTTTCCTTTACTAACTGATGATTAATTCACATTATTAAAAAGATAAAATTCTCTTTTTATAATGAGGGCTGGGAGAATTTATATCTAAAACTAAAAAAGATTCTTTCAGTAATTTCTCTGGTTTTGTTTGCAAATAATAGAAAGAGACAAACAGTGAGGCAAAGAAAAGGTGATTTTCTGAATTTCCAGTAAACCCCCCCCCAAAAAAAAGAAAGAAAAGAAAAAATGATTTCAACTACTAATTTTAGCATCCATGGTCTCTGCCTTAGCATGAATAAAAACCTGGGAACAGTCTGCTTTCTGCCAAACAATATATGACATGTCTGACAAATTAGATAGCAGAATTGCAAGACACCAACAAATACATTATTTATCTCTTCTCTCCCACATGGATTGTTCCAAAATGCACTTGCTTTTCACAGTTTTTAAGAAGCTAACCCTTAAAAACTTAACATGACTTAACAGTCAACCTTGTGTGTGAAAGTATGACCAGTCCTCCCATAGCATTTCCCATTTTCATTTTCTCATTTCTCTGGGATTATATTCCTCGATAAAACTGCATGTATATTTTGACCTAGACTTTGCTTTGAAGGAAACTAGATTAGGGAACTGCTACTTTTTGTAAATTGGGACTTCTGCTGTATGATTACATCACTGAGGTACACATTTTTCTCCGTCATTTCACTGCAAATAGACTCTAAACTGTTGCTTATACCTCTAAAGTATACACATTGTCATAGAACTTCAAGAGAAAATATTATTTCAGTGACCAAGTACATTACATCTTCTGCAGCTCAATGAATATATATCAGGCTTTGATAATAGCCCAATCTAAAATTTTAGAGTTAGATATTAACAATTAATAATTTTCATCTTATACTTTAATACTTGTTTTATTTTACTTAAAGCCTATATTAGTATTTTATTATGCCTATGCATTTTTTAATTTCACATTTCAGTTTAGAAACAATTTTTCTATAATACTTTTATTATAACAAATTTTACAGGTAACAGAGCTTCTAAGGCAAGTAAGTCCTGTCTCACAGAGTAGATGAGGAACAAAGATATTGTGAGATATAAAATAGCCATGTTTGTCCAGATGTTGATGAAGATGAGCTCCTATATTTCCACCCTATTCTTCCTTGTTTGGTGAAAGCAGGCTTTTCTTCAATAATGACCTTTAAATTATTTTATCATAGAGTACACAGAAGCAGTATCCTGTTTTCTTCAAGAACCTGACTATGCACTGCAATACATTAAGAAAAACCTCAAATCCAGTGTGATCCAAAGCAATAATTTTAAATTTTGAACAGAGAAAGGATATATTTACTCTGAAGCAACTCTTATAAATATTGAACATATATCAGAAAATTAGGGAAAATTATAGTGGAAATGAACCTTGAAATTGTTATATTAAGGACAATGCAGGCTTAGAGAGAGCCGAATCTATTGTATTTGGCTTTTATAATTTAAAGTATTAGCATTTGTTCTTGGATTTCACAATTTATTTTATTAGCTAATTATAGTCTGGATTTATAATGGCTGTGCTCAATAAAGGGGAAGGGCTGACACCGCTCTTGGAAGACAGAAGAATGAGTATGAAGTGTTAGAGAAATAGCATATTGAGAGAATTGCATTATGTGCAATGCATTTGGTCAGTAATCGTACTCTCCTTTGGAGAGTCCAGAGGAAGCACATGTCAAAGAAATTGCTAATTAAAAATGGGAAATTGTGAAAACCGTGAACAAAATACAAGAAAACAAAATAAAAACAATATGACTTCTTCATTTCTACCTGTGTTCTGCAAGTTTCCTTGCTGTGCTTTCACTCATATCTTAGCAGTGAAGTACATATTATGTTATTTGGCTACTTTATCCCTCCCACTCCTAGCTATGGATAAGGCTAATCTTATACATTTTAGTGGCAATAGGACTCACTTCATATCATCCAGCTGTGAGAGAACAATTTCTGCTTTTCTTGTTGAATGATTTCCTGAATGTCTACAATGTAAAAAGATCAACCAAAGCTATTTTTTGCCTTTTGGTACTTTTCATAACCATAATCTCCCTTTCTTTGTGCTCAAAAGGCTCTCCACCATGGGTTGCACCAATCACATTTCCCTTGGGGCTAACTTCTAGTTATGAAGACTAATGAGAGGTGACAGAGATCAGAAGGAAGTAGGAGGAGGAACAACACATACGCACCCTCTTTGCTGAAGGTACCATTGTCTGATTGTGTTTATGTCCCTTTCCCCTGCTCCACCCCTGTGGACATCCCTTCTCCCATGGCTCTAACTCACTAGGCTTTCAGCATGATTCTTTCCTGGTGACTTTTGTTGCATAAGCTCAGGAATGGTGTATTAATGTCTGAGTGCCTCAGTGCTCCTCATTCCCTTCAACTTTGCTTTTACTTCTATAAATATTTTCCTTTCTGTAGTCTCTTGAGAATTCTGAGTGGAAATCTTTTTCCTGCTGAAACCTTGACTGATACCGTACGTAACATTTTCAATAGGGTGTTTTTGGAATCATATATAAGGATTACAGGCTGACAAGAATACAGAGATTGTACGTTCTAGCCTTTATAACCTTCACCCTGGCCATGCAAGGCTTCTCCTACTTTGAGCTCTTCAAATGAATCTATATAAATCCAATGCTTCTCCTTGTAATTCTTATTTTCTCTGAACTTGCTAAAGTTTAAATCCCTACAGCAGCACCAAGCAGGAGGGCACCAAACAGACCTCTGCTGTTTTAATAAAAGGAACAGAAAAAGAGAAGATAAAATAATGAAGTAAAAAGCCCTGAGATGTGACTCAATTGTGTGAGTCTGGTATGTTTGCAGGGGAAAAAGTCAGTAATAAAGAAAAAAGCTGTTCCTAAAAGCTGAGACTTTTATCATTAAAAATATGATCATTTTAGATAGTCTATCTTAATAACTATTTATCTTGACAAATATTGGCAATGTGTATGGAAGTTTTAGGTTTATAAGTATATTTTCTTTTTTAAGAACAACTCATATCTCGACATAATGGGCATAATACAGTCCTTTAAATTTGCACATTGCAAGTATAAAATGAAACTGTTCTAATCTCTGTGGGAATAGAAATCACAGAAACTAGGAGAATTGTGACATTATATGAAGTAATAGAAATCCTGGTCTTATTATTTCTAAAACTTTGATCTACCCAGCCAAATAGGTTAATAAAATAAAGTACCCAGGGTAGGTTTTTCTTCCAGTGAAAAAACCTAAAAACAGCATATAGTTGAACAAATTCTGAATCATTATAAGATTATAAAACCATCTGCTGCTTAAAGCTAAATTTTATCCACATAGAAATCTAACAAGGAGGTAATGGATGGCTTAGCTTGCCATGTTACTGACATTTCTCAGTAGAAAGAACTATGCTTACAATAACTCAGTTGGATAAAGTTGGGACTGTGAATTTTCTAGTAGTTTTGCCCAAAAAAGCAACATTTGCAATCTCTTACTGAAATGAAGAATATAAGGTATAAAAAGAGACCAAGTTATAGAACCTCCTTTCAAATAGATACAATTCTCATTTTTGTGATAAAGTCTGTATGTATTAGGCACTGCAAAACAGTAATTGTATATTTGTGTGAAGCCGAACTGGAGAATTAAAATTAGTCATAGGATATCATTTACCACCACCAAATTTTAATTTCAACTACTAGGGTTTTTCTGGCTATTTTTCTCTGTATTATCAAAAATTACTATAGGACCTATTTTATATAATTCTAATTTTCTCAGGAGAATCAAGAAGAAGTTTCACACAACATTTGGGTGATGAAAGGCCAATGGCTAACTAATATTTTGAGATTAAGCAAAAGACATCAGCAGTGGAAAACTGTCTTTTTTGCTAAATTTGAGTTTTTCATCATTTATATATTAATATCTGATGTTCATTGCATTTTTAGAAATACATGTGAACAGATTCATAATAATTTAATACTTAACATATGAGATTTCTACTACTGTAAAGATATAACTGAAAGGGTTGATTTATAAGAAAAAAATATATATTTTGCCTCAGAGTTCTTAGACATTGGATTACGTATTGCATGGCCCAGTGATACCACTGCTGGGTTCTAGTGAGGTAGAATCCATTATCACAGTAGTGTCATCACCACATCATCCAAGTTGAAAAAGGGAGACAGGAAAGGGCCAGGTTCCCACAGCAGCGTCGCAGCCCCGGGCTCCTCGGATGTAAATAGCTCCCAGTAGACCACACTAGGGAACACAGAGCCTCCTGTCCGTGTCACAGTGATAGCCATGCTTTTACTCTGGGGGAACTGCTACCAAAATTATAGCAGAATTCAGATTCTTGTCACCTTTGCATGTTATAGAATTGTAGGAAATAGTGAAGGGCCTGGGATTTAAGTGTTTCCTCACTATATTTCATTTACTATACTTAGGTAACAAGATATTCTCTTACCAAACTACAGCCTTTGTGCTTAGGAAGTCTGTCTTCTTGAATCCACTTTCTTTACTATAGTGACCAAAGTAAGATGATTCAAAAGAACAGCTGAAGATATTTCTCCTATTTCTGAAATTGGTTGCAAAACTGACAAACGAAGCTTTTGTACTCTGAGATCTATCTTTAAATTTTGGTTCCATGATAGATTATGTTCAGGTTTTAGAGTATGGAGCAATTTTCAGTCATGCACATGAAACGTAAAATAGAGAAAATAATAAATACGTAATGCATATGTACTGACATAATGACTGAAATATATTGTTACCATTCAATGTCATAGTGAACTCCAGGGATTCTAGGTTTCAGAGAGCAAGTAAAGCAGCAAGAAATTTCCTAAATTCTCAAAGACAATAGGTCAAATGTTCCCCCTGGTCATCTCACTTGTCTAATTCTCCTAGTTCTGTAACACTTTCAATAGAAATCAACACCCTTAAACTCAACACTTGTTCTTCAGGCACCTCTGATTCCACGCTCTGATAACAGAAGACACACAAAGATCACAGGGACAGAAGCCCTTCCATTCAGCTATTTTCGTGGCATGGCTTATTCACCTCTTGCATAATAAGAAATATACGTAAATTATTGATAGGCAGATTAATTACTTGAATTGTGTATTAAAAGGCATTTGTCTTATCCTTCAACATAAAATACTCCACCCATGATATCAAATATAATAGTCATCAGTGTCTAGAAAAATAATTATTTAGAGACTATAACATCAACTGTAAAACAATATGTATTGCACCCCGTAACATGAAAATGCACATCTTCTGAGCTGCACACAGGATGTTCTCCAAAATAGACAACATATGAACTCATAAAATATGCTAAGTAAATGCAAAGGAATTGAAATTATCTCATGCATATTATCAGACTATAGACCACAAGAACTTCATAAACACATAGAAATTAAATAACACCCTCCTGCACACCCAATGGGTCACAGGTGAAATTAAAGAAGACATTTGATAGTTTCTACAATTAAATAATAATGCCAATACAAAATACCAAAGCTTATGGGAAACAATGAAAACGCCTACAGGAGAAATTTATAGCAATGACTATACATACCAGGAAAATTGAGTGAGCTCAACTAAACAACTGAATGTTGAACCTCAAGCTTCCAGAGGAAGAACAAGTCAAGCCCAAATCTCATCTGAAGAAGGTAATAAGTAAGATCAGAGCAGAAATTAATGTGGTGGAGACTAAGAAAATAATATAAACAATCAATGAATCAAAGAGTTTGCAATATTAAACAAAATGGGCAAATCCTTAGCTAACCTTATCAAAAAAAAGGAAAGAAAAGACTCAAATTCATACAACTAAGGATGAAAATTGTGAACTCACAAAGATGTTGAAGCAATCCACATTTCTCTGGGAGAAGCAATACTTCTGAAGTCATTCCCGGAAGCAAGTATCACCCTGATACCAAAACCAGAGAGGAACCCAACTGCAAAAGAGAAGTACAGACCAATTCTCTTAATGAAGATAGATGCAAAAATCGTCAATAAAATTGCATCTATCACCCTTCTACAGGCAAGTAGAATGGAGCAAATCATCAGGAAGATTACACACCATAACCAAATAGGATTTTGGTCAGGTGAAATTAAATAGGAATGGTTCAGCATACACAAATCAATAAATGTAATGCATCATGTTAACAGAGCCAAGAATAAAAACTATATGATCATCTCAATAAATACAGAAAAATCATTTGACAATGTCCAACATTGATTTATGATAGAAACCCTACAGAAAATTGGAATAGATGGTCTTCATCTCAATCTTATAAAAGTCATCTATAATAAATTAAGGGCCAATATCATGCTAAGTGGACAAAAACTGAAATCTTTCATTCTAAAATTACGAACACGTCAAGGATGCCCTCTGTCTCCACTTTTATACAATATACTTCTGGAAACATTACTCAGAGCAATTAGACAACAGAAACAAATAAAAGCAGTAAGGATAGGAAAGGAAGAAGTTAAATTATCATTATTTGTGGATGACATGGTACTCTACATAGAAGACAGAAAGTACTGCACCAAAAGACTTCTAGATTTGATAACCAAATTCAATAGCATAGCTGCATACAAAGTCAACACTCAAAAATCAGTAGCCTTACTGTACACAAAGAAAAAATTCATTGACCTAGAAATTAAGGAAACAACACCTTTCACAATAGCATCCTAAAAATGAAATACCTAGGAATCAACCTAACGAGTAATAGAACTTTATATTGAAACCTACAGTATCCTAAAAAGGGAGATTGAACAGGATATTTAAAAAAAATATATCCCTTACTCTAGGATAGCAAGAACCAATAAAGTGAAAATGGCCATGCTTCCAAAGTTGATACACAGATTTAGTGCAATTCCAATCAAAATTCCAATAGCATATCTCATAGAATTAGAGAAAATAATCCTAAAATTCATTTGGAACCAAAAGAGACCTAAATGGGAACTGCAGTTCTGCACAACAGAGACAGGCAGGGCTATTACGGTCTCAGATTTGAAATTATACTTTAAATTTGCTATGATAAAAACAGCACGGTCAGGGGAGAAAACCCTGAGAATCACTCGAGCAGATTACAAGATGCAGAAACCACTCCAGACATATCAGCCCCTTTATCTTTGACAAAGATGCCAAACACCTTCACTGGAAGAAAGATAACCTCTTTAATAAATGCTTCTGGAAGAACTGGTTTTCCACATGCCAGAGATTAAAACTAGATCCATATCTTTCAACTAAAATTAAAGTGCATCAAAGATCCAAATATTAAAACAGAAACACTAAATCTGCTGAAAGATAGAATACGTAGAACTCTTTAAAACACTGTTTTAGGCAAAGACTTTATGAACAAAACCCCAAATGCATAGGACCTATTGCAAAGAAACAGCAGTTGAGATCTCATCTTATTAAAAAGCCTTTGCACAGCAAGAAAACCACCAAGAGAGTGAAGAGAAAACCCACAGTGTGGTAAAAAAATTGTTAGCTATTCCTCAGACAAAGTGCTACTATCTATAGAGTATATAAAGAACTCAAACAAACAGACCCATCAAATTTAAAGACCCAGTCTGAAAATGGGCATCTCAAATAAAAATACACTTCTTAGATGAAGTAGAAATGGAAAATGAATATATTAAAAAATGTTCAACAGCATTGATCATTGGAGAAATGCAAATGAAAACAACACTGAGATTTCATCTCACTCTAGAAAGAATGTGCATTCTCAGAAAATCAACCATAACAAATGCTAACAGGCTGTGGGGATAAAGGAACCCTTCCCCATTGTTGGTGGGCATGTAGACTGATACAAACACTGTGGAAATCAGTGTGGTGATTTCTTAAAAAATTAGGACCAGAGGTTACATTCCGTGCAGCTATTCTTCTTGTTGGTATCTTCCTGAAAAATTAAAAGCATCATACCGTAGCAATGCATGTATATCCATGTTTGTAATGGCTCAGTTTGTAATAGCTAAATCTTGGAAATAGCCCAAATACCCATTAACTAATGAAGGGATAAAGAAGACACAGGGTTTTTAAATATATATATAGTAGATTACTACTCTCTCATAAAGAATAATAAGCTTCAGATATTTCTACATAAATGGGTGTACCTTGAGGCCATACTCTTAAGTGAGATAAATCGGACACACATGTCTAAATACTGAAATGTTTCTCTTGTGTGAGAAACTGAAAGTGTAAATAAGGATCAAAGTATATAATAAGTATTATGAAATAGGAAGAAGATATTCGAATGGGAAGGGGAGCTAAGGAAGGGGAGGGGGAAATGAAGGAAGGGAAACAAAAATAATGACGAGAAAAGGGTAAATGGAAAGAAAGCTTTTGTAAATAACAAGAGGAAGAGGGGTTGAAAGGAACAAAGGACAATAGGGAAAAAGAATCAAGTTATATCATGCACAGGTACAAATTCATCATAATGAATCTGATCATTATGTACACCTAAAATGTACCAATAAACTTAATAATAAAAAAATGGATTAAAGCATAATCAATCTATATTTTTTCCTCATACCTGGATGAGGTAAAAATAGTGACAAGTAGGAAGAAATTGAGAGTGAGAAAGAGAATAATCAGGTTTTTGTTTGTTTAGCCTTGTTTATTAAGAGATGAAAGGAACTAAGTAGAGGCAGTGCTTTGTCACCATACCCTACATTTCACTTTCTTCTGCCAGAAACAAGAGTTCTAAGCTTTCCTATGAAGTTTCTCTTTCAAGAAGAAAACGAGAGTTGGAGCTGAAGTAAACATGGACATCTGAGGTAGGATCCATTTCACTAAAGCTGGTTTCTGCAGAAATACCTGCATAACAAAGTTGAGTCTTGAAAACAGAGAAAGAATAGAAGAGATATTTCATACATTTACTATTTTTCAGCCAGTGACCATTTCTGGATATTAAATATAGTTAAAATTTACACAATTAGGGTTACAGCAGTGGTTTTTACTT
The DNA here is from genome assembly GCF_000276665.1 of Chinchilla lanigera. NCBI lineage: Eukaryota > Metazoa > Chordata > Mammalia > Rodentia > Chinchillidae > Chinchilla > Chinchilla lanigera. The sequence goes on along the minus strand of NW_004955404.1, from coordinate 23,267,740 downwards.
GCATTTAGAATACTTCGTTTGAATGGCAGTTGATCAGATCTTTATTATTATTCAAATTTCAGTTTAAGAACTATTCTCTGGCCACATGGTATAAGTACCGATCCTATTTGTTTACAAAAAAATATTGAATTTTTGTAGTTACTGTACTACTCACCAATCTTATTTGTTGATTTACATTGTTTTATTTTTCTCCCTTATCTAAGTGCTTCATAAGAGCAGCAAACTCAATTTTTTTTTTGTCTACCAGCATGTCTCCAGTCTCAAAAGAATGCCTCACACAGAATATTCACTCAATGGATAGTTTATGTATTGAATGCAAAGATAAATGCTTTCCTAAGCAAAAGTGATAATATGCTTGGGAAAAGAATGGGTTCTTGCGAGCAGACGAATTTAAGATTGGCAAAGTGATTGATGCAGCTTCGGCCTCCTGGTTCATTATCATGTGATTAGTCACGTATTCAAAAGCTGAGAGGAGGTGAAGCCACTGCTGTGAATATACCCACTTCGCCACTGCAGAAAGGGCTGGAGAGTTGTGGGAATCAGCAAAGAACCAGCAAGGAAATGTTGAACCACACTCTTTGATCTGTACTTCTTCCAAAGTTAGTATGTGACTATTACAGGAATGCAGACTGAAGCTTGCCTTTTCACTGATACACAGGATTTTCTTCCTTGAGTGGTTTAAATTTGGGACCTGGAGATTTAAGGAAAGACAGAGATCTCTTTTCATTGTGTAGAAACAATACTGAGATCTGAACACATTTTTAGACGTACAGTACACACTGTTACATATTTGTAAAATTTCCTACCACAAGTACCTAGAACTTCATTACCTTTTTAATTGAAACTCTGTATCCAATCACTATCAATTCATTTCTTCTCTTTCCCCCCAGGATTTCATAGCTGCACTCCCATCTTTATTTCTGTCAGTATTTATGTTAGCCAAGATGTGGAAATTACCTAACCATCAACAGATCAATGGATAAAGAAATGTAGTTTAAACATAAAATGGGATATTGTCTAGTATCTTAAAATGGATCTTAAGTATAAAATGAAGCTTATATATTGAAACTCTGAAACTCTCATCTCCTCTGTGGTCATTCTGTAGATGGAGCATATGGAATGTAGTTACATCATAAGAGTTACCAAAATGAAATCCCCACCAGCAACTGAACCAGTGTGAATTTTGATCTTGGATTTCCAGGTCCTTGTAAGAATAAATATTGGGTAAACCATTCAGTCTTTGCTATCTTGTCACAGCAGCCCGGATGAATTAAAGCATGTCCCGTTATTGCAACATGGATTAACTCAGAGGACATTATATTCAGTGAACAAGCGAGTCATAAACCACTAGTGTTTTGATTCTACTTACATGAGGTAACTAAAATTCTAGAGACTATTAACTCTATTATTCATGTATTTTTTGAGTAAATAACTTTGAAATCATTTTAAAATGACTAGATCAATTGAATTTACAAAGAAATAATCACATAATTATTGTAAAGTTAGAAATTAAAGTGTAAAATGAGACACCTTAATTAGAAAAACTTGTTTTAAATCAATTTTTAAAATATGCAAAGGATATGGATTTTTATGACATGCGTTGTATATGCAAATCAGCTTTCTTCAACCTAGAATTATATTGGCTTTCAGTCGGTGGGTCAGGTATCTAACCACATTGTACTCCTCCCCAGTGAATGTCATCTGCGACAATGTTTTTCCTAAAGAACTGAGAATAAGTATGCTAAGTGAGGTAAATTTTCATATGGTCTTCATTCTCAGATATTTTTCTAGATGATATTGAACCAAAAGTTCAATTAAAGTATCCACATATTAATTTAAAATATTGACCAACAGTGACATATGTATTTATGTAAGATATTGAATTATTTAAATGAAGGTAAATAATAGATCATTAAATCCTTCAAGTAAAATTTTACCATTGGTAAATTTCTTAATTGAAAAATACAAGTATTTTTCAAGATTTTCTTACTACAAACTTCACTCTGAGGGGGAAAAAAGCAGCTTTCTGTTTTTGTAACAGATGTTTTGTTTTAATTCTAGGGCTGTGGGTCTATTTTTAGTGTCTGGCAAAACGGTCAGGAAACAATTATCTGAAAGTTCTTAAAACTGTTAGAAAATAACATAAAGTAAGAGCAGGTTGAATTCAGTCAAACATTCCAGTCACCTGAATGACTGAGGATAATACAGACTCTTCTGAATCTAGTAAAATCATTTTGTTTACCTGATTTGCAACAGCTACAATACTCGATGTGTGATCATTGTCTCTTGTTTACCTTCCTCAGGAGGAATATAGTTTAATAAGAAGGAGATTATTTTTAAAAATATTGTTATGAAAGTAAATAATGATTTACTTTCATCTTTATTGCTCTTTGACCTCTTTCTATATGTTTGTAACAGTGGTACTTAATTAAATGCACACATTTCCAAAAGACTTTGGATATTATTTTCCAGCTCTGTTCTCAATGTTGAGTAATACTTAACTGGAAAGGGTTTTGTAGTAATTATTATAGATGTCAATCTTTATACCTTTTCAAAAAATGGAAGCAACAATATTGATGACACATTAATGAATACTTTATTCTCCTTAGATGTTCAGATAAAACTACCTCTAAATAAACCTAGACATTTTACATTAGAAAAGTTACATACAATGCTAACTGCATATTCTACACTGATTCTTGTATAAAGCCACTTATATTTATAAGTATTTAAAAGCTAATTTGAATGCAGTTTCTTTTATTTTACTAAGTATTGAGGTTACATTGAAAGTATTTAAATAATTTTACATACAAGGACATCCAGATGGCATATTTGGAGAAAATTTTAAATGAATCCTCAAACTGTATTCCAAATTATACCTGAATTGGAACAAAAATGTTAATGTCATTAATAAAAACTCATATTAAAACATCCATCATGTTGATTGTATAAGTTGTTTCTTCCAGTTTGTGTTTCTGTCTACGTTTTTGTCCACATTGTAGCTGTAAATTAAGCTAAAGCTGAAGGATGATGGTGATGATGAGAAAGGAAAATGAAATTTTGCCCAGTTATGGCTGGGAAAAACAATATTCAAACTTTGGCATGAAAACCTTCTCTGAAGTAGAGGGCAAAGTCATTAAGGAATCAGTCCAGCAGTTTCACCTGCAAGCATTGGTCTTCCCTAAGGAAAAATGGAATAGAACGGCATGAACTGAAAAGTGGCCATGACAGGAGCAGGGAGTCTATGCCTATGTCTTTGATCATGGGAGTAAAAGAGCACAGGATTGAGGTGCTTCAAAAATAGAAAAGAAGCCAGTTGTCTTATACATAATGGTAACTGTATATATTTAAATTCCTTTTAATGGATTTGTTTTTATTAATATAAATAAAATCTGCAGCACATAACTGCCAGTATGGCAGTTATAATCAATATCAAAAAGAAAATATATGAGTTATGCATGAATATATTTTATTTCTATATGTATGCATGGTATGTACATGATATTTTACCAATAAAGTTATAGCATGACTATTTCAGAATGATGCTTTTATGGTGATGATAACTGAAGCTCTTTTCCTATTAACTTTTTTAGGCACCTTAACTTTTCCAGCAGAATTTGGAGTACATTCAGGTTACAGTGATCAAGGTTCATTTCTTTCTTTGAATTAATCTCATCTGCGCTCTATCTCAAATCAAGTCAGAATTTTACACATTATCTGAAGAAAAGAAAACTGTGATTTATTCCAGAGAGCACAAAGTACAGGTGGTACCTTTAAAGTCAACTTCAAATTAAGATTTCAAGTACCACGACATCTGCACCTAAAAATAATGTTGGGAAAAAAAATCTAGCACATTGAATTTTCAAGGATGTCAGGCATTATATGTAACCTCAGAGAATACAGAATTTTTCCTCACATTTGTGGTGTTCGTGTTCTGGTCTCAGTGACATCCACTCTTACATGTCAAGTATATCAAACAAAGATATTAAATTCTCACTTAGACAATCTTTATATACTCCTTTTTTATTTCCTCTAACTGATATGGAAAACTTTACCATGGATTTAATATCCCTAATTTGAAGGGGAATGAAGCTTATTTTTGTATACTTATTCATCAACCAGAAAAGCAATGCATCACAATCCTCTTAATTAAAAAAAATTAGAAAAATATAGTTTCATGTAATGTATATGTTTTGGTAGCATGGCAGTGAAAATCAGACCATAAAATTTTATTTATGATGAAAATAATTTCTGCAACTAATATTTATTGATTAAGTATTATATGACCTTAGAACAGCTAAGGATTGAAGCTAGTATCAGTATTAAGAGATGTTTTATATCTGACTCAACTTAATCTAAAGGTAAAGCTTATAAATTATCAAATACAGCAAAGAATGTATATAAACTGCAAGGTTTTTATAGTTTTATAATATATTTTATCAGACATTTTCCAGACTTCATGTAAGCTTTTTTGTCATTTTAATCTGATCAATAAAGGAAATAATATACCATATTGCGTTAATCAGGCTAATAATATAGCTAATAAAAGTAGCTAATTTTAAATTTTTTCAATTCCATTTTCAAGTGGCTTAAATAATACTTTAAATTCATATTGTACCCATGAAACAGAAACTTGACAGAATCATGCATCATTAGTAACTTCAGTCTTTCATTTACTAGAAAATCAGTGAATAATTTCATTTGCAGAATAACTCGGTTTACATACTATCCTTATTACAGTAGCATTATTTTCCTTATTCTGGAACATATCACACCATCATAAATTCCATCGCTATTTGGTTCTGTATAAGGTAATGGAAAAAAGTTAAGTAATACTTTTCAGGAAATATATACATTTTTAAATAAAGATCAAATAAGAGTCCTGTATTAATAGCATTTTCAAAGGAAAAGATCATATAATTTTAACCCAAAATCAAGGAATGAGAAAATTCAATTAAATTATTTAACTTTACATTGTGGAGCACTATTTTACAAAATTCTATCCATGGTTACATGTAAATAATTCCAATATATTAGCAAGGAAAGCAATAAAATGATTATTGTTAAAGCATTCTTGAAAAACAATATATCTATTTACTTTAAGCAATATATAAAAATTTGTAATTACATCTCCACACACCCAAGTAAAAAAATTATTTCATTGTCTAACTATTTAAGCAAAACTTCAAAACTATTTTCTAAGTATAATATAAATTTTGAATCAATATCATGAAAAACTAGTTTTTTAAATAAAGTACTTGAAAAGAGCAAAAAGACGAGATCCTAGGATAAATGGTGTAACAATTTTTTCAGACATAAGCCAATACCATCATTGAGGTTAACCATTTAGGGGCAGAAAGCAGTTATTTCTTTCCTCATCCATCATAAACATCATAAACAACACTACCATACCAAAAACAGGTTTATAAAATATATTAACTGTATTTAATAAGCAATTTATATAACATGGGACCGTTCATAAATGAATACCCAAATATTCAAAGAAAATCACTGTACACTTAAATTCTATTATAAATAGACAACTATGTAGAAATGTAGTTAGACAAAGCAGGTTGACCCGGTGATAACAAACTGAGCAGGGGAAACCCAACGAAGCCTAATCACTCCAGTTCTTTTGGGCCACTCTGTGTGCCACTCCTTACCCCTACAACATGTCCCTTTTACTTACAATTTAGAACTCATCTGAAATGAGGATCTCCGAGGCAGCGGGAAAGAAGAAATGAGCTTTTGAGGTTTTATGGTTTGCTTTAGGGGAGACTTCAAGGTTTTGTGAGCTGTGTTGGAGGAGAAGAACGGTAGAATAGCAGTGGAAAGAATATTTTTTGAGAGTAAAGGGAAAATGAAGAGTGTCAACCTCGTTATCCTGAGATAGTAAAATTATATATATAATATGATATTACTTTATATCATCACTAACAAGACTCAACGGAAAGCATGTGTAAATAAATCACAAATTACATCATAGGATTATATGTTCCAATTTTTAGTTTTACTTATTTTCTCAAGGAGTAAATAATATTTCCATAGAAAACTAAGGATTTTTAATATGTGAAAATAGTAACAACGATAAGAACAACATTTACAAACATCATTACTAACAAATAAGACTCAGCATATGATTATACAAAGTATGTCACCCTGGAACGCTACTTACATAAAACCAAAGAACTTTGGAAGGACCTCAGAAGAAAGATCTCTTAGCCCTTCATTTATCTTCTCATTCCTTTATTCTCACAAAACATACAGAAAGTAAAAATCTTCATCACTTTATTGATGCCAACCTATTTCCCTTACATAAATATCAAACATTTTTAGCTATTACCACCCAATAGAAGGAACCATTGCCAGCTGAAATATAAAAGAAATATGCCTTTTTACTTATCTACCCTCAAATTTTCCTTTGAAGACAACAAAACAATCCATTACCTGTTGTCTAATTCTTCTCAGACTATAAAGAACAGTCACTGCAACTCAAATGCTACCTACAAACTCTTATTATAGACTTTAGTCCCTAGCACTGTTAGTTCTTATGTATACAAATCTGCCATGTTGAACATTTCATAATAATAGCACATATTGGTCATAACTAACATTTCACAATCACTGTTTATCCTCCCTCTCTCTCTATTTTCCTTTTTGTCTTTTCTTCCATTTACTCTTTCCTTCTTCATTTATCTAAATATAGTTTTACATATGATATAATTTTGTTTTGCTTTTATTCAGGAAATGTCTTCTTTTCCCCAATTTTACATTAAATGGATGTAAAAAGGAGGACAGTAAAGAATAATTTGAAGAAGCATGTTCTCTAAAAATCAGAGTTGTGATTTTAAAAAATACAATAATCTCTCCCCTTTTCTGGAGTTAAAGTAGTGATACATACTCTAGTGTGAAATATGTAAAACTGTAGAATTTTTTTCTCTAAAGGTTTACATATCTTTCCCAAAAATAATTTAAAAGGAAGCCAATGTCAAAATAAGAAAGAAAATACTTACCTGATAAGAAATTCATGTTTTATGAAATATCTTACTCCTTTCCAGTCTTAGAGCAAGCAATGAATATAGGTGCTGAGATATTTTATGACTAAGGTAAATTTTTGAAACTATATGACTTTATCAACATATAAAAATATGTGCAGCATTAGTAATAAATTTGCATTCATGCCACGTAAAATTGTGTACCAGAGAAGCAATTACTTTTCTATATTTCTTCTTTTGCAGGAGATTTGTACAGATAGAAATACTTTAGTTAATATTTACTTTTATAGGCTATATTAAAAACTATGTCACAGAATTTACAAATGTCCTGTGAGTTTTGAAATAAAAGTATTTTTATTAATTGCTATGAAAACCAGAGATCTTCCAACACTTTTAGGGGGTGTTTTCATTTTTGTTACTGACATACCTAAGGTTTTTAAGCCTAAATTAAAAATTTTTAGAAAAAATTGTGTCCTGTCTTCTTGAATTATAAATCAAAGAAATTTGGTCCATCCCAGTTTAGGCAGATATAGTACAGTTTTTTTAGATAATGTTTATAATCATAAAATAAATTGAACCTACTTACCTACTAAATAAGACCAATTTACATTGATTGTACTCTTACATCAGATTAGTTAGAAGTGCATCTCAGGTCTCTACGACCTGACTTCTGCCTCTATCTTTTTTATATTTTATTATCTGCAACAATCTAATGAATTACATAGTCCAAGAACACAATTTTTACCTTATATACATTTGAGTTTTTTTAAAAAAGTATTTTTGTCCTTTCTCTGATGAATACCCTTGCCAATATCTACTGTTCAAATTTTTTCTTAAACTTTATGTCATCTGTAAGATTTTAGTCTCTTATTCTATTACCTATTTGGGCAGGTATCATTACTGTTTTACTTTGTATCTTCCGTGAGATTACCATACCACATGGATTCATAATAACATATTTAAATATGCCATTACAAATTAATTGTGTCTATGTAATATATACAGTGAGTTCTTAAATCTGTAGATTTTGCACACTGATTTAAGCAATTGGTGACCAAAGTATTTGAAAAATTAATATCACTCTTAAACATAAGCAGATATTTTTTCCATTATTCCCCAAATAATACAGCTATTGCTGATTCCTATAAAGGATATTTGAAATATACAGTAAATGGTTAAAAATGTGTCACCATGAAACACATATTTCCATTTTCTCCATTGTTTCAAATATACTTGATTCTCACTGAACCAAGCAATAATGGTAGGTTGTTCACTTAGTCTCTTATTATTTGCATGTATCCTTCACAATATAGTAACAGGGCCAGGGATATAGCTCAGTAGCATAGCATCTTCCTAGCAAATGTGAGGCCATAAGTGTAACTCCTGGTACCAGCAAAAAACAAACAAACAAAGAAAAATAGTAACTTTCATGCTTCTATATTTGGGGGAGCAGTATACTCATTTTTAAAAGTCTTACCTCTTTCCTTCTCTTCATTATACCCTAACTTTCTTGAGGCCGCATTAATGTATCTTTGTCATATTCCATCTGCTGACAAATGCAGTGCAGATTTCTTTTTTATGATTCACTGACAATTATTTTACAGCAAAACAATGATATCACTTGAGCTAATTTCTCATTAACTCACCTTTACAGTATGAACTTCAAGTTTCTCCATAACTTCAAATATTTCTAAAATATCTAACAAATGTAAGATACACAGATCCTCACAAACCCTAGCTGTTTACCTATGTATGGGGAGAAAAAAAATACAGCATCATTATCCCTTGTTTTTCCTTGAGATGGATGGCATTCTTTCTTTTGCTCTTCAAAAAAAATTTAGATAACTTTAAATTATAGGAAATTAGAATAATACTTTCCAGTATACTTTTTGTTTCTGCACACCCATCTTTAAAGTTGTTTTTTGTGGCAGTATTACATGACAGGATCACATTTGCTGTGAGCATGAGATAAGTTTCTAAGTTCACAAATGTCAAGGTAAGTAATCACAAATCAGAGCTAACTGGAAGAGGTCATGTATTGTGAGGATTAAAACGAAAACTTCACCCTAACAAAATATCCTTCCCCTTTTGACTAGTAGGATATCTTAATGGGAATAATTACAATGGGCTTTATCTTTATATTAATCAAAGTTCAGATATGAAAGACAAATTATATTTGTTACTTTTATTTTTAATATAAACCAATGTAATCTTAAAATGTATGGAATTTTAAATTTTCCTATGATTTCTAATTGTGATGCCTAATATTCTCATTTTATAAAACATAAATTTGTACTGGTATTACTATTTCTCTTTTCATTCATCATCTTCTTTGTGTTTCCAGTTAGATAGATAATGAAATGTCTTATTTCCTCTTCCCAAATAGATTGAATATTTCTGAATAAAATGTCATATATCATAAGCCTTAGATAAATTGAATGAAGAGGGAAATCATTTCTAAAGTCTCCACTGATGTAGTCATTATTGCACTATTATAAAATAGGCATGCTATTAATTCTATGAATCCATCCATCATGAAAGGTCATAATCCTGGTGCTTGGCTACTCCTATCACACTACAGCAAAAGTGCTATTTATATACATAATATGTCACCGAGAAATTTTAAACTGCCTCATTTTGGTAATCATATAATATAATCAGGACAGCTCCATTACTTTAATGCACTTTGCTCTATCAAAAGTGACAGTACATAGATTTTCCTGGGTATTTAATAGATGTCCATACAAATTTATTTATTAATACTGATTTTCTGGAATATATTTTAGTTATATCACTTCCAATTTAATTCTAAATAGTACAATAAAATGAATCATCAAGCAACTGGATTGTATAATGTTCCAAATAAAAGAAAATTATATATATAACATAAGAGAAAGGTATATGAACTTTGATGTTACATATGTAACATGTTTTTCACTTCCTATTTTGACATTCTAAAACAGAAGATGTAGAATAGGATATATTTGTGTAATTCTATATACATTTTGGAAATTAGTTAAGTTTTGATTATCTCCTCTATAATAAAGATGTCAAAATCACTCTTTTCAGGTAATGGCTACTCACATAGCACCAAATGTAGTCCCAATGAAATAAATGGACCTAGTTTCTTCACCTCTTATGGTAACTCAGTTGAACTGTTCACATGACTGGCTTGTGAGTGACCCAGGAAATTAATAAAGCACATTTCTTGGTGGATCTGGGTGGATCTTCAGAGCACGACCTTGGAGTTGCCTTTTCTTTTCTGGCTCTATTCCTTTGTTCTGTTTCCAGCTGCCATAATCTATGTAGCTTGCTAACCACACAGCAAAGACAAGCAAAGCAAGCATGGGAAAATCACACCTCTTTCTTTCCCTTATGTAATATCCAAGCTACTTAGGGCAGGCAGTACTCACACCCTTAGTCCTAGTGTCCTCGATCATACCACTGCACCATAAATCAATACCTGAGTCATACACTGTATGTGATTCAGCTCCCTCCGAAAAACTCCCACCTTTGCCTTCATGAGGCTTTGAGACCCAGAGGTAAAATTTTATGCTTCTATCTAGATATCCAGATTAGTCCATATTGAAGAACAGAGAATAGAAAAAACATTTTAAATAAATTGAAAAATAAATAGTTCTTTGACCAGTAGGAAAATAATCATATGTATAATTCCAGCTCAAAACATTAAATATATATATATATATTCTTATAAAATGAATGTATATGCAACATGTATGTATTATACATATATATATATTTGATCAGGGATTGAAACTTAAGACATCTAATAAGAGCATAGACCATCTTCATATACATTAACGTGTATCAAAAAAAAATTCCAGGCAGAATTTACATAAATAAGACTATACCTAGAAATTTCAATGAAAAAGCAATGAAAATTCAATATAATTATAACAATACTTAGAAAGATTGAAATAGGAGATGAAAGATTCTTGTTTTAGAAAGTGGGCTTCAGAAGACAAATGAAATAACATCTAAAATAATGCTAAATTCAATGTAATAACTACATAAGGAACTTCCTAAAAAATCATAACTATCTTTAAAGATGGATATAATTAAAAGTGTTTCTTTTTGGATTCCAACATGTACACAGTATCCAGAAATGCACCCTGACTTAGTACAATTGTGTCTCATATTTTGTATGTTCTTTGATCTCTTTGTTTGATTTTCAACCTGTATATGATAATTAACTTTATAAGGTCCTTTAAGATAAATAAATTAAAGGAGGGTGGACAGAAGGTTAAAAAAATTGAAATATGTTATGAATATATACCAGTTCCCTACAGTGAATGTAAACATTGTGTACTGCAAACACATACTAATTGTGTTAGTTACCTTTCTCCTGGCTAAGACAAAAATACCCAACACTCAAAGTTAAAGAACAGGTTTATTTCAGCTCACAGTTTGTAGAGGCTTCAGTTCACAGTCCGCTGGCTCCAGGGCAGGATGGCATGGAAGGACAGCACTGCAGAGGTGAAACAGGCCATGGCAAGGCAGGCAGGAAACAGCAAACAGGGAGCCTGTCTTCTTCGTGTTCTCTTATGTTCTATCCAGTCTATAAACTTATTGACAGATGCCACTCACATCCTAGGGTGAGGCTTCAATTCTGCACACCTTTAATCCCCGTATCATAGCCTTAATCCACATTTTATACATCCTAATCCAGCTACCTTATAAACTCCTCACCTATGACCGCATGAGGCTTTGGGGGCCCATCCTGATACAGGCCATGACATTCCACCCCTAGCCCGCAAAAGACTCATGCACATCCGTTTATACAAAAGGCATTTATTTAATCCATCTTTAAGAATTGTTAGAGTCCTAAAACTTTCCACACTGCTGAAAAGTCTAAGTTCAATGTCTCTTCTGAGATTTAAGGCAAACTCTTAGCTGGGAGCCTCTGTATAAATAAAAAGAAAGTTAAGTATTTCCAACTCATACTATCACAAGATAAACATCCCCATTCCAAAAGGTATAAATAGGGGATAGAAAGGAAAGAGAACAAAGCAAAATCCAAATCCAGCAGGATAAACATTAAATCCCATCTTTTCATGTCATTATCTGGTGCAATCTGTAGCAAGATGCAAAACTTCAAAAGGCTTGCCAGAGGCGGAAGTTCTGCCACTACAGCATTTCCAGTGGCTGTAGCTCTCATAGCTTGTCTTTTGGGCTGGGTTTGCTCACTCCTTGCTACTTTACTCAGATGAGCCACATTTCCAGCTTCTCCAGCCTTTTGGGATTTCCATTGCACCTGTAGCTTCACACTTACAGCTTCACACACTGCCTATACAGGGGCACACTGCCTAGCTTTCCAGGCTGTCTTGGTTACTTTTCTCTCATTGCTGAGACAAAATTCTGACACCCAAAGTTAAGGAAGGAAAGATTTATTTAGCTTACAGTTTGTGGAAGTTTCAGTCCATACTTGGCTGGCTCCAAGGCAGAGTGGCACATGGCAGGGAGCAATAGTTCATGGCAGTGGAAGACAGCGAAAGCAACAAGAGCAAAAGGGAAGAGAGGCAAGAACAAGCCTCTTTCCCTCCATTACACTATATGCAAGTTACCCATCCCAGGGTGGGTGTAGCACTCTCACTCACTTTCCCAGGACTGAATCATGAGCCTCAGTTATAAACTCTAGAAGCCTACCTCATGACTGCGTGAGTCTTTGGAGGGACATCTAGATACAAGCCATGACATTCTGCCCCTAGCCCCCTAAAAACTCATGTATATCCTTTTATGCAAAAGGCATTTTAGTCCATCTCTAAGAGTTGCCAAAGTACTAACAGTTGCAGCATTGCTGATAAGTCCAAGTACCAAGTCTCCAGATATAAGGCAAACTCCTAGCTGTGAGCCCCTATACAAGTGAAAAGTTACACACTTCCAACATTCAGTGGAACAGGATCAACATTACCATTCCAAAAGTACAAATAAGAGGATACAAAGCATTGAGACCAAAGCAAGTTCCACAACCAGCTGGGCAAATATTAAGTCCCAAAGTTCCACATCTAACATCTGAAGCAGTCTGTGGCAAACTGTGAGCTCCACATAGCTCCACCTCTATAGCACTTCCAGTGGTTGTAGCTCCCATGGATTCTCTCTTGGCCCTGCTTTGCTCCTTCCTTGCAGCTTTCCTAGGACAATCCATATTCCTGGCTTTTCCCACCTTCTGGGGTTTCCACTGCACCTTTCACTTCACACTCACAGCTTCACACACTGCCCTCTCAGGGGCACACTGCCTGGCCTCCCAGGCCTTCTGAAATTTAGGTGGAAGCCTTCTTAATCTTAGAACTCTTGTATTCTGCCTGCAACTAAAACCAGTGCCACATGGATGATGCCAAGGTCTGTTGCCAGCTGGAGCAGTAGCCATGCTTTTTCTCTCTTGGCCATAGGAGTCGAGTGCCTGGATCACTGAGTACTCTGAACCTGATTCTCTGGAACAAATTCCCTATGCTACTGAAATTCTGGCACATGGTGTGGCCACCTCTGCCATTCTGGAACATGATGCACTGAGGCTTTCTCCTCAGAGCAAAGTCTTTCACATTTGCAGGTTTGAGACTGCAAAGGGTAGAGACTTGCTTCTCCCAATGATGCCCTCAAGCTATCTTTTCTATTGTTTCTCCTCAGCAATCAAGATCTCTTCAGCTCTGTCTTTGCAGTGTACAGCTTTACTGGAGTTTTCTTTCTGGCCAAACTCAGAATGCTTTAAATCATCCTGCTGGGCTCTTTGCTCTTGTTTCTCAACACAAATCTGACTAACAGCCCCCAACAATAGCCATGCTGACACCTCAATATTTGACTGTCTTAAAATTTCTTCTGCCAGATTAATTAGTCCACCGCTCTTAATCTCAGTCTTAGACAAAGTCACTGGACACAAGTGAAATGCCAACAAACTTTCTGACAAGCCTAACCTACATCAATTGTACTCCAACAGCCAATGCAGTCCTTTTTCCCTGCAGAAACCTCCCAAACCCAGTCTTTACCAGCAGAATTTCTAGCAGCATTCTGTTCTGAGCTCTGACCAGAATTTCCCATATGCAACAGCCAAAGGCATTCTAGCACTTCTCTTTCAGGTGAAATCTCTGAACCTTTCCACACACTTCCCACAAGACATTTCCAAAAGCTCTTGAACCACGTGGTCAGGTATAGTCACAGCACTGACCCTACTACTCTGGCACCAAATTCTGCCTTGGTTACTTCTCTCTCATTGCTGAGGCAAAATACCTGACATCCAAAATTAAGGAAGGAAAGGTTTATTTACTTTACAATTTGCAAAAGTTTCATCCATACTTGGCTGGCTGCAAGGCAGCATGGCACATGACACAGGGCATCAGTTCATGGTGATGCAAGACAGCAACAGCAACAAGAGCAAAAAGGAGGAGAGGCAAGTACAAGCCTCTTTCCCTCCCTTGTATTGTATGCCAGCTACTCGCCCCAGGGCGGGTGTAGCACTCACATCCACAATCCCAGTATTGGACATGGGTCAATCATAAACTCTAGAAGCCCACCCCATGACTGCATGAGTCTTTGGTGGGACATCTAGGCACAAACCATGACATAGGCCTTCTTCTGAAGTCTGAGTGAGAGCCTTTCTGGTACCACAACGTTTGTACTCTGAAAGTGGCTAAAACCAGCACCACATGGGTGAAGCCAAAGTCTACCACCAGATGGAACAGTATCTGGATTCCTTCTCTCTTGGTTGTAGGGGGTCTAGAGGCTAGAGTACTGAGTGCTGTGAACTCAATCTAAGGAACAGTTTGCTTACATAGCCACCATTCTGGATCACAGTGCCACGGGGCTCTCTTAATATTTTAAATTATTCTGCTGAGTGCTTTACTCCTGATTCTTAACATAGATCTGGATAAAATCCTCTAACACTAGCCATTCTGCTACTTCAACATTAGAGTCTGTTGACATTCTTTTCACCAGATTAATTAGTCCATCACCATTAATTAGTTCATCGCCATTAACTATATAATTATTCTTCAGCAAACTGCAGAAAATATTTCTTCTGAAGCATAATACACATGATCTGTTTACCAAGAGCCAATGCTGTCTTTGTTCCTAACTGTAACATCCTAAATCTTGCTTTTACCAACTGCATTTCTATCAACATTGAGGTCTTCTGAGTTCTGACTGGAATCTCCCCTTTATTGTTCTTATAGCATTCCAGAGTTGCTTCTTCAACTGGCTCTCCAAACCTCTCCAACCTCTTCCCACAAGCCAGTTCCAAGTCTCCTGAACTACATGTCACAATGACCTTACTTCCCTGGTGCTGAAATCAGTCCTAGTGACATTACCTTTCTTGCTGAGACAAAATAACCCTATGAAAGAGATAGGATTTATTTCAGCTCACAGTTTGTAAAAACTTCAGATGGCTCCAAGGCAAGGTGCATGGTAGAGGGACATCATAGAGGAGCAACAGTTCATGGTAGGGCAGGCAGGAAGCAGCAAGCAGCAGGAGAAACAGCAAGCCTGTCATCTTCCTGTCATTTTATATTCCAGCTAGGCTATAAGCCTATGAATTGTTGCCACCCATATTGCAGGCAGAGCTTCCGTTATGCACACTATTAATCCAAGTTTTACACCATTAACCTACATTCACACACCCTCATCCAGTTACCTTCAAAGTTCTCCACCTCTGACTACGTGAGGGTTTGAGATAGAAGCCATAAAACTAATGAGGAAGAAAAAGATAAAATGAATAAAAAAGTAATAGATATCATAAAGTTTTTTGAAGATAGTGAGAAAGCATCTCAACATGACTTTAAAATAAAAATGCTAAAGCAAATGCTTACATCAAATATATATGATTCACTGAAGAAAACCAGAAGTCTAAATGTAGCAAACAACAATTTTGCAAAAACAAGTATGTGTATTAATTATCTGACAACAACTGGGAAAAGAGTACTTTACAAAAGACATTTAAATATTTTATTTACAAGAAGTGGTATAGTAACACTAATTTATGATAATCAAGCTATATCTATTTTAATCTACACTATGACTATAAAAAATGAGTTAGTTAAAGCAAAACAAAGAAAAAGTAAGAGAAGATCAAGAATAAGTAATTCAATAAAAAGAAAAGGTTTAATTTGAACTTTCAAAGTTGCCCCAGTTCATTACTTCACTGGAAATGTGTAAACAAAATCATAGAATAAAATGGAACTAGAAAGTCATTCTACAATATATGTCAGTTAGAAGATGGAGAATTTTATTTTTGTAACAAATGTGAACCACTTCATATTTAATTTCAAATGCTTGCAAAATAAAATTTCCTGGTTTTAATAAAAAAGCTTCTAAAAAGGCTCAAAATTTTGGTGGACATCAAATACCTTCTAAAACATAGTACTTTTATAAGCTAAGTACAAATGAATCAAAGCCATATGGCAATCACTTCCTTAAAATGAAATGCACATGGTGAAAACACAAAAGAACAAAGTCCAGGGCAGAACTTCTACAAATGTAGCTCTGAATTTCTGAAGCTGATACTGTCTTTTTCTTGGTACTGAGAAAATAAGGACCAACACTAAGGATTGCTGCTGTTTTTCAGCTGAAGAGCTGCTTGCTGAAGCCTTGCACGGCAATGGCTGTAATGTTTTCAGCACTTTCACTTCATCAAAGCACTTTGTGCCTCTATAAAACAAGTGTTTCCAACCGTTTTCTTCTGTTATTTGTGACCACAATCAGGACATGGTAAGAAATACATGGTTTTAGCATGATTTGAATAGAGAAAAATATTTAGAGTAGGAAGTCCTCTTAATAAAACAGGATCCAAAATTTGGAAGAAAATATTAAAAACAAATATTTCCTGGGGTAAACTTTTTACCACTTTGTGGACTGAGTGCTGGTACACATACCTCTTAGTTAAATGTGTTTTAAAATGTTATTGTTACAGGGCACACATACAAAACGAGTTTGAGTCTCCTGAAGCAGAAGAGTGGACTCAGATGTGGGAGATAAGTAGGAAGGAAGTCATTAGAGGAAAGCTCCTGAAATCAGGAGAGGGTCTGAAATTGGGTTGCTATGGGAATGCTTCTGCTCATTTTTATTCACAGAAATAATCACAGCTCAGATGGTTCTGGGCCAAACTGAGGTCAACCAACAGTGTTACAAGCATAAAAACTGGAAGAGGAGTGGGCAGACAGAAATCAGGGCATGTAGGAAGCAAAATTTTGCAAGCAGCATGAGTTGTACCTTTTCTAAAATTATCAGCACACACAGAATGAAGACATTACTGAGAAAAGTACGAGTAGAGGCTTGGTGGTACTGGTTACCTGTCACCTTGGGCCTCAATTTTGTTAACTCTTTGGTCTCAGGGTTCATCTTATCTTGTCCTTCACTGGATCAACCTGATTTGCCCTTAGGCTTGGCTTTTCCAGAGCTGCCTGGCCTGTCTGCTGCAATAGTATCATAATATCAAAATGTGTATAATTTCTTGAGACTTCCTACTTTTAGTTTCTTCTCAAACATACTGTAGTCTCTGATACATATGATGTGTTTAGTTAAAAACATGACTGATAGAATGAAATGATTATCTACTCATCCTTTATAGTTTCCACCACCACCTTTTTAAAGGAAGATATTACACTTACCATTTTTTTTTTTGCCTGCCATGGTAGCTATTGCTTAACCAAACAGTGTGTTAGTTTTGAACAGCATAGTTGAGGAAAAAGGGAACAGGACTGGCTACACACTTTGAAAGGACCCATACAACATGCAAATCCAGGCTTTGATTTAAAAAATTAACAGATGTCAAGGTGGGGACAAGAGACCTTTGCATCTAGTACAGCCCTTTCCCAAACCTGGAGCTCTTTGTGGCAAGTGACATGCCCAGATAACCAAAGTCTGAGAAAAAGATACGGAGAATGTCACTGCACTGATTTTAGAGAGATGCTTTAGTATAAGACATTTTGTTTGACAGTGCAAAGGTGATAAAGAATGTGCAAACAGGAGAGTAATGAAGTAGAGATTTTCTTAAGAAATAAAGTATTATATATAATGCATAATTTATCAGGTTGGATCACATGATCAGAGGCTGAACAGTCCAAAATTGTGGGATGCAGAGCCCAGGAAAGTGTTAGCCTCTATGTCCAAGAAGCTGACAACATTGCAAGGAGAGAGACCACCGATGCAGTCGCCGTCTGAGGTTGAGGGCTCAGAGAACCCATGGTTCAAATATGCTTTCAGAGGTCAAAACATCTGGAGTCTGATGTCCTGGTGAAAGCAGTTAATGCATCCCTTGAGGAAGTGTGGAGTGTGCAGAGATGGCATTCTCCTTCTTCCATTTTTTGTTCTATCCTGACTCTCCACTTTGCACATGGTATTACCCACATCAGGGCAAGTTTTTTCCACTCATTTTGGTGAGCCATAGGCCACTCTTTTTTGGTAATAACCTCACAGCGACAGGGAGAAATAGGCGCTCACATTTTTCTAGGCACTTCTAAAGCTTTTCAGGTTGATAAAGTTAACCATCACTCTCATGGTTGAGGAATTGTTACCTTATATCAAAGTACTTCTGCAGAACTGACACGGATATCACTTCATAATCTTACCACAAACATCAAAATGTAACCCCTTGTAAACGTAATCTGAAAGCAGTGTCACAATAATTACACTTCTTCATTTTACTTTCACTTGTAAAATCTTCAAGTTTATTTAAAATATGTGTAACAGTGCGTGTTGATTATTGGGAGAGGTAAGTGGATTTTGAGGGAACTGACCACACCAACAGCTTAATGTATAAATGAGTTCATAGATGAATGGGCTATTAGGTAGTCAGACCAGGTTGCAGGAATTCGGTCATTGGGGCTGTGACTTTGGACAGTGTATCTGGTCCTTGGCCTTTTCCTTTCTGACACTTCTGTTCTTTTGCTTCCTACATGTCTTTTGTTGTGAGATTTCCTCCACCCTTCCTCCATGAAATTTCTTCCTTAGAACCAGCCAGTTATGGACTGAAACTTCTGAAATTGTGACACAAATGTTCTTAGAGTTGTAGGTGTCAGGCATTTTGTTCAACCACCGGGAAGCTAGCCAGTTTGGTAGATCATTAGAAATACACCTCCCTTGATGATGAGGCATATCTTAAACACTGATTCAGTTTGATATTTAAACCCTGTTGAAACTTTCTCATTGTGTGTATCTTTGAGTATTCTTATCACTTTTTTATATCATATTCCATTTGTTACATGTTCAGTTTCTCATTGAGAAATATTAGTTTAGAGGATAGAGTTGCTAAACATTGTGACTTGTAAAAAGATTGATCTGCATGTAA
Organism: Chinchilla lanigera; assembly: GCF_000276665.1. NCBI lineage: Eukaryota > Metazoa > Chordata > Mammalia > Rodentia > Chinchillidae > Chinchilla > Chinchilla lanigera. Next base: position 23,248,453 of record NW_004955404.1, on the reverse strand, counting down.
AGTGCCCAGATATTTGCGACATTATCAACTGTAAATTCACTAGGATTTTTAATATTCAGTGTGTGTTTTTTGATTTGGTAGCCAACATGGACGATGAGATGATGTCATAAACATAAATTTAAAAGTATATTATACATTTTCCTTTTTGGAACAATCTCAAAGTAGTTGTTTGAAGTTATATGAGTTGTTTAACTTCAGTCCTCCCTTCTTGAATGGAAAACAGCAGAGATATAACATATGTGAGGAAAATCTAAGCCAGAAAGTAATTAAAGTTGTGTATCAACCAAACAGCCAGAATCAAGGGCAGATTTCAGGCTACAGAACCAGAAAGGGGAAAGAAGAGGAATAAGTTAAGAGGGACGTAGTGGCACTAGAGGTAAAAATAGTGATGTACAGAATAGCAAGTCGTTGAAATACCAATACTTGCTTTGGGTGACCTTTGGAAACATGGACATACAATTTGTATAGCAAAGAGTTTCACCATAATCTGTTCAGATACACATATACATAAATAAAATTTTAATTCATTTATAAAAATACATATTGACCATGCTATTAAACTAAGGCCAGTATATAATAAATTAATATTCTTAATGACTTGACATGAATATTCCCTTAACAAATCTCTTACCCTGATCAGCTACATATACTGTAGATCTCACAACTGAAGTAAATATTCACTGAATAGGCTTCAGAAATACTAGCTGTGTATCCAACCTCACCTCAGAATGGGACTTTTTGGTCACAAATGGTGTATGGAAATGGGATTAACATTTTTAGGACAATAAAAAAGAAATATATTAAATGCTTCAGTTGAATAAACAAAACATTTCTACATTTTCCTCATACCTTCCATCCAGACCTTCTTTACTAGTGTTTCTTCTTTTTATGTCAATTATTTACATTACAGAAGCATATTAAATTTGCTATTTTAACTCATGACAAGATTAATCTTAGTGTCTCTCTCTCTGAAATGTGATTGAATGGCACTAATATAATTAATATCAAAGCATGTCAATGAATTCTTATGACTTATTATATTTAAATTTCAGGAAGTTGCCTATGGAACAGGTTTTAAAATATGAGGCTATACCATGAATGCGGGAATTTGGAACAATAATAGCACTGGTGCTAGTGGGAAAAGGTATGAAACATCACCACCACTCAGTTTAATATATATTGTTTTGTGCTGCATTTTTACATAATATCTTGGCTAATGCTAAGGAATCATTTTGAGTCTTTTCTGCATCTTTATTAAAATATAATGCATATATGATACAAGTATAAAATGCATTTATGGTATATGAATTTTAAAACTTACACACACACACACACACACACAGTAAAATAATGAAAGGAAAATGGTTAACATATCTATTACCTCCCATGTTTATTTTTGTACTAAGAACTTTGAGTATCTAATCTCTTATTCTTCTACTATGAAGTTCTTTCTTTTTTTTTTTTTTTTTCTTTTGGTACTGAAAGTTGAACTCAGGACCTCATGTTTGACAAGCACACTATTCAATTCTTACAACTGAATGTAATCACTATAATTTTGTATTCTCTAAACATAAACTTTTTACCCTTTTACCAGGATTTCTTATTTAGGATCCTCAAAACCCTCACGCTGTTCTTTGCTGTGAGTTTAACTTCAGGTTTCATAGATAAGTGAAACTATGCTGTATTTGTCCTTCTGTGTGGCGCTTACTTTACTTAGCGTAATGTCCTTCATGTTCATTCATGTGGTAACCACAATAGGTTTTCCTCATTGTATGTAGGGAACCTCCTTGGTGTCATTGTACCCCGGAGAGAAACAGCGGTGGGTATGAAAAAAATAAAGACGAGAGACAAGAGCTGGGGTCAAGTGGAGTTACCTCTTGCCCGATGAGCATGAGGACTGACCTCAACAGTAGGGGCATTTATTTTACACATTTGCAAAGTTACTATCATGAGATATAATACTGCCTAACAACAACTGTAATTGTCCAGACAGGATATTTTTTTCATTCCTGAGGTAGCTTGACTGCCTGAGGCACTCTGGCTCTGTCCTGCCCTCACACACTTGACCAATAATCAGCTCCAGTGGCTCCCAACAACTGTATGGTTGCATAGCCTAAATACCATTGTGCCTAAACATCACATGGTCTTTTACCATGCGTCGAATAACAGAAACTTAGATGGGTGCCGCATAATGGATATTGTGAGTAATGCTGCAATAAATATTACTATGAAGCTATCTGCTTAACAAATTGATTTCGGGGGCTGGGGATTTAGCTCAGCGGCAAAAGCACCTTCCTGGCAAGCGCAAGGTCGTGAGTTCGGTTCCGGGTTCCGGAGAAAAAGAAAAAAAAAAAAAAAAAAAAAAGCCAAATTGATTTCATTGCCTTTGAATATGCATCAAAATAGTGAGGATTCTAGGTTTACATGTATAGTATTCTATTTTTAAATTATCCAGGAAATTCTATCTTATTTTCCATGAATGTACTGATTCATGTTCCTAACAACATTGTGCAAATACTTCCTTTTCTCCATGCCATTCACAACACCTGCTATGTCTGATTTTTTTTTTAAATAACAGATATTTCCACAGGTGTGACAGATAATTTTGATGTAATCTTGACTGAATCAAGAGACACCCAGTAGATCAGTAGAACACGTTTCTAGGTGAGTCAGTGGGGGACTTCCAGTGATTACTCACATGAAATCTAGTAAAGTGAGGGAGGAAAACCTGTCCCAGTTGGAAGCATCAGCCAAACTGTTTGCACCCAGCATGGAATATAGGAGAGAAAAACGGAGATGTTGACCTGTATTTGAGAAGCCCGTTCTGATTGAGCAGGTGCTACTTTTACTATTCATTTGGGCACAGACAACAGGCTACAGCTTTAGCCCTTCAAGGCAGACTTAGCCAGCTGCTTTACAGGGAGTTTTGGGGCCTCAGTTTCTGCCTGGCACTGCCTCCTCGATCTCCCATCTCCTGGGGCCTGTGCTGTTGTGGTCAAACCCAAACACCCATTGCATGGACCAATGTCAAGATGCTATGTTTCTGTGATTCCTTCTGGTATTTTTAAACCTTTGGGTCTCTAAGTCTTTAGTAAATTTTGAACTGATTTTTTGTACTTCATATGGTATAAAACTAAGTTCTAATTTCTTTCTTTTACTTGAGGATATTCAGTGATCCAAAACCATTCCACAGAATAATCCAAGGGTGTGTTGCTGGCATATTTGTTGAAAATATATTGATTGTAAATATGTTTTCATTTCTGGGGTCTCTATGCTCTCCATTGTTCTAGGCATCTATTCTTTACAAGAACTTTACTGATTGGTTAATACAAGTTTATGGTATAATGTCAGGAGCTATCCTGCCTCCTGGCTTTTTCTTTTTGTTCTGTAATGTTTTGGCTACTCTGAATTTTTTGTGGGAACTTACAAATTTAAGAACTATAGTTCTCATTTCTGCTAAAATATGTCATTACAATTTTGATAGAAATTTCATTGAATTTAAGATCACTTTGCATGATATAAATATTTTAATAATATTACTTATAATTACTTTATATTTCCAGTGTGGAGCCTTTACACACCTTTGTTTAAATACATTCCCTATGTCATTTTTCTGCTATTATAAATGGAATTGATTTCTTTTTTTACATAGTTTGTTGTTAATATACAAAAACATAATTGCTTTTTGCATATTGATTTTGTATCCTGCAAATTTCCTAAAGGTGTTGGTACTACTAATAGTTTTTGGAAAATATTTAAGTTTTTCTATAAATAGTATCATGTTATCTCTTAGTGGGCCATTGTAACTTTTAATCTGACGTGGGTGAATTCTGGATTTTATTGCATAATTTCTCAGGCTAATGCTTTTGTCATATGTTGAATAGAAATTGTGAGTGTGGATTTTTTGTTGTTGTTGTTCTTGATGTAAGGAACAAAAACTCATCTTTGTCATATTGAGTATGAGCTTTAGCTGTGCCTTTGCCATATTTGAACATTTTATGCTCCAGTACATTCTTTCTACAGGTATCCATTAAAGACTATTCAGGATTTTTCTAATGAAAGGGTGCTGCATTCTGTCAAATGCATTTTGTTATCTATAGAGATAATCTTTATTTTTTAATATGGTAGATCTGTAGTGATTTGCATATATAAAACTATTCTTGCATCCTGGGCTTCCATAATTCCAATTTGATCATATATATAATCATTTTAAGGTACTGTTCAATTTAGTTTTCTGGAAATTAGTTGATTTTTGTATCGATATACCTTAGGAATATTGACAGGGACTTTCTTTTCTTATAATTTCCTGGTATGCTTTTTAATCATGAAAACAGTGGTCTCATAAAATGAATTTGTATGTACTCTACCTCTTCATTTATTAGAAGAGCTTGAGTAGGCTTGATGTAAGTATTTCTTTGAGGTTTGATAGAACTCACAAGTTGAAACTTCAGATCTTTATTGGGAGATTTTTGATTGCTGATTCATTTTCTTTACACATTGTTTCATTCATTTTTAAAATTTCCTCTGGATTCAGTTTTGGTAAATTGTATGTTTCCAACAGTTTATTTCTTCTGGACCATCCAACTTAATGGCATATAAGTATCTTTGACAATCGTTTTTGGTGCTTCATGTGTTTATGTTATCAGTTACAAAGTCTGCTATAGCATTCCATAATCAATTATAAACATTTTGCTCCCTATAATGAAAACATATAGAAATGTAAACCCACACTTTACTTTGTAATTAAATTAAATATGTAGATGTAAAAACATTTTCTAAAGTTCAGAGTCAATTAATCTGTGTTATTGACTATTTTCTGAAGAATTAAATTTAAAGGATAGGTTATAGCATTAAATATCCATTTGATTAAATGGTGCATAAAATTTAGAGATAAAGTTAGTAAACAGTAATGACTCAAATTTTGATACTCTAAATGCACAACTACCTTTTATTTCACTATAACATACTATAAAATTTTTAAGGCAATTTGTAGAAAAACAACTACTTTTCTAGTTGTTTAAACTAGAAATTT
>NW_004955404.1:23239835-23243121 GCF_000276665.1 Chinchilla lanigera | reverse complement strand
ATATAAATTAAAAAGTTCAAAAGTATCAACATTATAAAATAAACTTCTTACTCTAAATAGTTTGCAGTAATGTTGGAGAAGAAATGGCTTGGTTTTGATTAATCCTTATTGCTGTGTATATTTTTAATTTTTATTAGTACATTTTCATACTCCATAAGTTTTACACTTCTTTTGGGAAATTGGTATCTGTATATAACACATCTTAATTCTATTTTTATCCTCTCTTTCTTCTCTCTGTCCTCTCACAAAAAGGAAGGGTTTTAAATGATATATATTTCTTTTGCCAGGCAGGCGCTTTTGCCGCTGAGCTAAATCCCCAGCCCCTAATGATATATATTTCTACTCGGTTTGTTTTTCTGGATTTAAAATGGGGGACTGTAGAAACTTCTTACAAGAAAATAATATTTTAAAATCATATTTGAAAATAATATTTTAAAATCATATTTGAAAATATGTGCCTATTTTATGTCTGATAATTCAGTTGTTCAAAGTGCATTAAATATATTTTGAAACATTTTAATGTATTTCATTATTAACATTTTAAACTTATTTTTATGAAATACTTTTATTTGTATGAACAATTTCATGTTTACATATCTTTTACATTAAATCTCTATGCTACTAACTAAAGACATAAATGCATGATTTAAAACATATGCAACAACGTAAATTAGTTTATGTGGTAGGATCTAAAATAATAATGAATAGAAAACACAAGGTTTTCAGTGGGAAACAGCAAATAAATGGATCATAAAGATCATAAGACCTCTTAGCCTGCCAATAGCTTTTAGCAATTGCAGAAATAATTAGACACATATTAAGGAATTTGACAGACTAGTACAGTGATTGTTTTCTAAGAAAGATAAAGTTTTAAAGTATATAGACATATTACATTGAATACATATTTATACTGATCAAAATGTATGACTAAATATTAATAATATAGAAAACATAGTGTGATAATATAAACAAGGTTATTTCCTTTAGAAAAAATGAACAAGCTAATGGGTTTGGAAACAGTATTAGCTGGTGACTCTTTATTTATGTTACTATCTCAATTGGTGTATTCCAATAAAAAATAATTAAACCTTATCCATTCCATTCCAGCTTTAACTTTCTCAGCCCACTGTGAACTCATACTGACAGTACAATGAAGCACAAGAGGAGGTCTCCATGAAATGTTAGACATGACGTAGGAAAGTGGGAAATGTAGAATCATTGAATAAATTGCTGCTGAAGTGAACGTTTGCATTACAAAGTAAATTTTCCTTTTCTAAATGGAAAAAGAAGGTTATTCCATGGTCCTAGAGCAGTGAAAAAACACAGGCACCCAAAGGAAAAAAAAATAAGAAAAGCGTGGTAGAAATTATGATGCTGATTCTAGTGCAGGATGTCTCTGTTCTAGTTGGAAATTCACTGCCTCTTAGAATACAGCCTTGTACAATTTGCTCGCTTTCTCTGCAGGTTACCTTGTCGCTAAGCAGGGAATGTTAGTAACTCTTTCATAGAGTTGGATCAGAATCAAATCTCTGATATATTCCATTCCCCCTCAGACTAGTTTAGGCTCTTGAGAAAGGTTCATGATATGTCCATTACACCAGAAGAATGAATACAATTTCAAAAGTGGAAGGCACAGTCAATGAATTTGACAACTAAAAACAAAGATTTTTTTTCAAACATTTTTCCCATTAATTCTCAAACTACAAGAAAATTTTCATCTTCCTTTTTAAGAAAGAAAAATGAGGCAACATACGTGGTAAGGGTAATATGGTGGATGAGCTGGGGTAAATGATCTGTTAGTATATGTGATAGTATTTGCAAAGATTTTTTCTATACATTTCCATGGCACCATTAACTCAGTTCTTTTAAAGGAGCAGATTGGAATTGGACATTTGCTTCGGTACTTCTCTAAAAATATTACCACTAAATAATCTTGGGTGACACTAAAGCACTGTATCTACAGATCAGGTTAGATACACATTGACACTTTAAGTACATTTGATATTGTGATATTCATCCCTATTCCTGTTTATGCAAATTGATTCATGTTATGAAATTCATCAATCATTTGTCCAACAAAAAATATCAAACCAATAAACATTTCTTGCATAAACACCATTGATGAGACATTAAACATTTGGTATAAAAGAGGCAGAAAATTTTGTATTCAATCATTGTCAAGGATGTATATTCCTGTGGGGAAGATAAAATAAGCTATGTGCATAATAAATAACCACACCACATTTAGTTAAGAGTTTGACAATACTGAGGAAACTCTGGAATGTATACAAGTTGTAAAGATATTGTAAAGATGTGAGAATAAATGAAGAAAACACTTCATATATTGAAGTGTTTGAGAGAATTTTGACAGAGCCTCTTAGTTTGGTCCCAGAAATAGGATTGGGCCTGATTCAAAAAAAGAAATAGCTACAATTCATGTGATACTCTGACCTGAGGGTGATCATTAGTCCCAGATTTTTCAGAAAAGGTGTTTTGTCCAAAATAATGTTATGTAATTTTCAAATGAAAACAAGAACAGCAAACTCCATTCACACTTTGGAACTGGCACTGTGTTCACTCCACATCCAAGTGATAGAGTTCACAGTGCCTTTCGTTCTAACTATTCTTCAGTCAAAACAAATTTCCAGCTTGGAAATAAGCAATACACAAACAATTGTTTGAACATGCCAGTAGATAAAGCAGAATGCTTCAATATATTGAGTAGTTAAACCTCACCCTACCAAATCTCCACTTGACAGTCTCCCGTGCAAAGCTATCCTTTGTTTCCACGGTATGAAAATTTTCCTAGTAGAGAAAAAAATGGTGCTGTTTGGACAACTAGAATGAGTTGCTGCCGATGACATTTTTGAACTTGCTATGAACTAGCACTGAAAAATGTTTCTACTTTAATTTAAAACTAATGGAACATAAACTCATTTACTACTGTCAAAGTCTCATTATTTGGCTTGTCAGAAAAAAAGCTGGTGATTACCACCAAATGTATTTGTACAGTTTAATTGCTATTTATCTCAAAAGTTTCAAGTGTGTATAGAAACAAGGAAAAGCAATTAAAATATCAGCAGAGGTTGTCAGAGCAAAGTAGATAGCTATTGTCAGCTAGAAATGATCAGCCAGAGCTGGTTAATAGGAAAATGTGACCGTGGTTCAGCAATTATGTGAGAGGAAGGAGTGAGTAATAATTTTCCTCATGAAGTAAGATTGTAGAGAAATTTCCACTGTTTTAAATTTCTCAGCATGCAACTGCAAAATTGTTTGAATAATATAT
>NW_004955404.1:23235813-23237673 GCF_000276665.1 Chinchilla lanigera | reverse complement strand
ATGTTATTGTGAAAGGTATGGTTTCCTTAATTTCTCTCAGTCTGTTTGTTGTTTGTGTATAGAAATGCTATCAATTTTGGGGTGTTAACTTTGTATCCAGCTACACTGCTGAATTTGTTGATTAATTCAAGGAGTCTTCTTGTGGAGATTTGCAAGTCTTCCATGTAAAATATCATGTCATCTGCAAATAGTGATTGTTTTACTTCTTCCTTTCCTATCCTTATTCCTTTTATTTATCTCTCTTGTCTGATTGTTCTGCCTAATGGTTCCAGAATGATATTGAACAGGAGTGGTGACAGTGGATATCCCTGTCTTGTTCCCGATTTTAAGGTAAAAGCTTTCAGTTTTTGTCTATTTAGAATGATGTTGGCTGTTGGATTGTCATAGATGGCTTTGATCAGATTGAGATAAAGACCATCTGTTCCTATTTTCTGTAGAGTTTTTATTATGAATGCATGTTGGACCTTGCTCAAACCTTTTCCTGAATCTATTGAGATGATCATGTGGGTTTTGTCATTGGCTCCATTGATATGGCACATAACATTTATAGATTTGCAAATATTGAACCAACCCTGCATTCCAGAAATGAATCCAATTTGGTCGTGATGTATGATTTTCTTGATAATTTGTTGCATTCTATTTGCTAGTATCTTATTGAGTATCTTTACATCTATATTCATTAAGGAGATTAGTCTGTAGTTCTCTTTCTTCGTTGGGTCTTTCTTCGGCTTTGGTATCAGTATGATGCTTGCCTCCAGAAATGAGTTAAGGAGGATTGCTTCCTTTTCAATTTCATTGAAGAGTTTGAGGAGTGTTGGTATTAAATCTTCTCTGAATTTCTTGTAAAATTCTGCTGTGAATCCATCAGGGCCTGGGTTTTTTTTGTTTGTTTGTTTGTTTGGAGATTTTTAATTATGTTTTCAATCTCATTAACTGATATTGAGTTGTTCAGGAATTTGATATCTTCTTGACTCAACCTTGGTAATTCATACATATCTAGGAATCTGTTCATTTCTGCTGAGTTTTCTATCATATGGGAGTAAAGATTTTCAGCTAGGTATTAATGATCTTCTGAATTTCTGTGGAATCTGTAGTAGTTTCATCCTTTTCATTCCTTATTGCATGAATTTGAGTTCTTTCTGTCCTTTTTTTTGAGAAGGTTGGCTAGGGGTTTATCAATTTTATTTATTCTTTCAAAGAAAAAACTCTTTGATTCATTTATTTTTTGGAGGGTTTTCTTTGTGTCAATTGCATTAATTTCTGCCCTAATCTTTATAATCTTCTCCCTTGTTGGGTTTTGGGCTTGACTTGTTCTTTTTCTGAAAGTTTAAGATGCAGCATTAGGCTATTTATTTGTTCTCTTTCTGTTTTCCTTATGTGTGAATTCACCGCTATGAATTTCCCTCTGAGTACTGCTTTCATTGCATCCCAAAGATCCCAGTAATTTGCATTTATATTTTCATTTGGTTGTAGGTATTTTTTAACTTCCTCTTTAATTTTTTCTGTGACCCATTGATTGTTTGGAGGTTGTTGTTTAATTTCCAAGTGTTTATGGAGTTTTTGGAGTTCCTTTTGCCATTAATTTCAATTTCATTGCATTGTTGTCAGGTAATATGCACAGGATAATTTTAATTCTTTTGCATTTTGAAAGGTGTGCTCTATGGGCTAGGATGTGGTCTATTTTAGAGAAAGACCCATGTGCTGATGAGAAAAATGTGTATCCTGATGTTGTGGGGTGGAACACTCTGTATACATCTACTAAGTCCATTTGTTCACAGCTCTGGTTCAGATCTGTTACTTCCTTGCTGGTTTTTTGTCCAGTTGACCTATCTCTTTGTGTCAAAGGGGTGTTGAGGTCCC
>NW_004955404.1:23226450-23235713 GCF_000276665.1 Chinchilla lanigera | reverse complement strand
AATTGGAGAAAACTCACTACACTGCTGGCCTTTAGAGAAGAAATTGAAAATACACATCCAGCAATCTCAAGGGACACTTTGACCAAGCAGCAGTTCACCATTCTAATATATATCTGGAAGCTAATGGCCACCAACTTGACTCCCTGTTGTAATTGTGAGGCCAATGATAACTTTTATTAATCTCACAATGTCTCAAGGGCCGGGGATATAGTTCAGTGGAACAAGCAACTGCCTGGCAAACACAAGGTCTTGAGTTGGATTTAAGGAGCCAAAAACAAAACAAAACAAAACAAAACAAAACAAAAAATCCCTAAGGGAGGGAACCTAACTTTACTGACTCACTTTTAGGGCCTGGGGATATAGTTCATTGGCACAGTGCTTGCCTGGCAAGCTTGAGGTCATAACTTCAATTCCCAGTATACCCCCACCAAAAATACACAATGTCTCAATAAATTTAGTATGAGAATATTTACACATTTTTCTTTTCCTAAAGTGTGTATACTTTTTGACAAGGTAGAGAGAGAAAGAGAGAGAGATAATATCTGTGTTTCTACACAAATGCATGTGAACCTACATACCTACACACACATATTTTACTATTGCTACTTCTCATTCATTTTAGGTAGATCATTTGAGATAGTCACATTTTAAATAACAAATTTGGATAAACTATAGAAGAAACAATGTCCACTGTATGGGCAACCTCTCAAAGAAGCTGTCTATGAATTAGCAAATGCCATCTTTAGAAGTCTTCTCAGATAGAAGGATACCCTGTGGTTTCTCAATTCACATTTAATTGGGGTTTATTTTTTGATCTGTACCATCGTGGACATGATTTCAGAGTGAGAACCTTGGGAGAGTTGGGAAAATGTTCACAGTTGATTTTCTTCTTGCATTTCCCTTCCTTTTATGAACACTCTACTTCCCACTGGCAGCAGTCCATGATGAAAGAGAAGTTACGCCAACAAAAGAGTATGTGCACATCAGTACAAAACTAGCTGAATTCCTACACTGTGGCCACCTTCCCTCATGTTATGCAGGATAGACACTCAAAAACACAACCTGTGTATCTCGCCTGGTTCTGGGGTTTCTGCCTGGAGGGTGCCATAATCTGAATAACTGGGAGAATAAGACAAGTTAGTTCTAAAATGCCTAACAATATAACTAAATAATTAGCATAATGATTTCAAAGCTGTAGGCATTTTGAGATAGGGATTTATTTAAGGATATTTAAATTTAAAGTATTGCTTTTTGACCTGTGATTGTTTTAACATTGCAATATTAGGTAAAAGCTCCTTTTGTAAATATCTCAGCTGCCAAATCTTTTGAATGCTGGTATTTATTATGTTTCTCCTGCACACTTGGAGCAAAACAAATGCTATCCAGGCATATTTTATTATTTGACCCAGACATTCTTTTCTTCTGCAATTTAATTAGTCATAAAGAAAATTGCAAGCCCTGAAATTGAGTCTTCAAAAATAAATCCAAATCTGAATTGAAAGAGAAAGTAGTCCACTACAGCACCACTCAAAGAAAGCGCACTAAGTGCACCCTACAATTTTGTAACAGAAGCCATCCTAAGTTAAAAGCCCAGCTATTCTTGAGTCATAAGTCAGGGTGCAACCACATGCAATCTGAATTGTGTTCTGCCAATACAATAAGAGCTCCAAGCTAATTGAGTTGTCCTTCCACATTAACTGCCACAGTTACTTTTTCATGAAGTTGTACTTGAAGGCTGAGCTGTCCCAATTATTTACATATGATCCATGTCAGTGAATCATTTTAATTGTCTGTGTGCTCATAGTGCAGTCTCTATAGTGACACTATGTCTCAATACGGAACTGTGTAATGTTTAACTTGTACTCAATAGTAGTGAAGTTTTCACACTTTATTACCATGGTTTTTGACAGGTGTTCTTGAGATCTAAGTATATTTCACCCACAAATGTGCATGTCTATTTAAAGTCGATACTGCATCTTGTTGATTAGTTTCTACAGGCACACATGCCATCTTTGATTTTCTATCTCCATTCTTATTGCTTTCAGTGATATTATCAAGTGCCTTCTCTATTTTTATTTTTTCTCTCACTTAAAAGACATGTCAGCTGGGAAAATCCTATTCTTTGTCATGTAGACGACCTTTACCTCTCCATACTAACCACCTTCTCAAATAATCCCATATTTGGCTACCAATAATGATTTTAAGACGTGCTTCCAATTATCTCTGATAAAACATCAATTCATTCCCTGAGCATATAGATGGTTTGTATTATCACTCTTTCACAATTTAGAATTTTGCAAAACTGGAAAGGTTAAAATGCAACATATTACTAAAGCTTTATTCTTCTGAACTGTTCTTTTTACACATTATCTTTCCCTTTATTTAAGTATGAATTTCAAAACAGACACAGACACATAGATATTCAGGCTCATACTCCTACCAACAATGACAGTCTGGGTGTGTTTATAAGAGATGTGTACATGTTTCAATGCTTCATTTACAAATATAGAAAGCTCTTTTTATGTGGTGATACATTACATAGATACATTACTAAGTATTTTAAAAATACCTTTGTGCTTTACTTTTCCACACACATCTGCAACTGCTCCTTCCAGCCTCAATACTGTTAAATAAAAGTAGTTGATCCATTTTAATTTTTTTGTTTGACGGAGAAGTTTAGAAAGACTTTTAAACCAATAATACAGTTGATTTATTATCATAAGTATTGACCTGTTTAAGATTTTTCCACAAAAAAGTTTACTGTTTTGGAGTATCAGTTAGTAAATACACTAGTCTTTAAATTTTTTATGTAAATTTTATGAAATGTTTAGCTTGGATGAATGTTAATAAAATCTTTACATTGATGAAAACTACATAAATTTTGCAAACCCACAAATAAGAGTTTTAGGCAAGTAATGAAAGCACAATGTAAGTTTCATGAATAGAAGAATATTTTTCACCATAAATAGGAAATTAATTCATAATTGCTCTAATAATTAATTTCTCATCAAGGTATTATAGCTTGTGTCTGGGTGTCCCTCCAAAACCTCATGTGGTTATGGGAAGGGCTTTTAGAGCTGATTGATTATGGGTGTGAGAGCTATGCCTGCCCTGGGACCTATAGTTTTGAATACTTAAGGGAGAAAAAGAGGCTGCTTGCTGCCATTCCTCCCTTTTTGCTCTTGCTGCTTTTGCTATCTTCCGCAGGTATGAACTGTTGTCCTTTGCCATGTGCCACTCTACCTTGGAGCCAGCTGAGTATGGACCAAAACCTCCACAAACTATGAGCTAAATGAACCTTTCCTTCTTTAATTTTGGGCATCAGGTATTTTGTCTCAAAAATGAAAGAAAAGTAACCAAGACACATGGAAACAGCCTTCTTTATGAATTTGTGTCTATTGCTTTTAAAAATACCTATACACAAATTTCATTAGCAGTTTTGATTATCCTATGCTTCACACCAATAGAAACGTAAATGTCATGGATCTTTAAAACTCCACATGAAAATGTAATTGGATGTCAACTCAAGCTCAAGTCCTTATTCTTAAAGCTATCTTACCAAGGCTATTGTTGCATTTCTCCTTTTGATAAAGAGATGATAAAATACTAAGATTTGTGAGGTGCTAGAAGAAATCATTCTGCCCTTCCTGGATATAATATACCCATAATTTAAAAGAAGATAGATCTTAATTTGACTCACTTTTTAAGGGGATTCAATTCATGGTCAGTGGGCTCCTTGGCAAAAATATCAAAGCAAAAGGGTGTGGTGGAGTAAAGCATCATTTCATAATAGCCAGGAAGCAAAGCAGAGGAACAGAGCCAGACAAGAAGGAGTGAGAAACCAGATATAAAACCTAAATGCCATACTCCCATGACCCATCCAGGTGCAACCTGAATTATTTTCTAACAATGCAACTGAAGGACTCCAAAGCTAATTGTGTTGCTTTACCACATTAACTGTCATAGTCATATTCTCATTTGAAAACTGAGCTGCCCCGACTATTTACATATGAGAATGTCAGTGTAGTGAGAGACAAAATCATGATGCATACATCAAATAAATTTAAACTGAAGCTGAGGCAGAGATTATATAAAGTACTGTTTTTCCTTGTAGCAACTTTAACATTGAGGAACAAATATATATAATAACATGACATAGACAAATGTTTCCATAGAAACAGGAACAAATATATGTATATGTAAAGAAGCAATATAAAAATTAGTGAAAAGCATGATTTGACTCAAAATGTTTCTCATTAATTCTTATTTCAAATTCAATTATTTAAAAGTAAAAGTCACATATATTTTCTGTTTTGGTTGATAAATTTTAGAATTTCTAGATCATTCAAGAAAGCTTTAGTATTAGTGAAGAATTGCAAAATATGTAAAAGCTACTTTCATATTAAAGATTATTTTTGTTAGGTTGGGGATGTAGTTTAGTGATGAAGCACATGTCTGGCAGGTTGACTGCTCAGAACTCAATCCCCAGCACCTCCACCAAATACATAAATAAATAAATAAATTCAATATTCACTGCAAACTGTCAGGTTGAAATAATTCAAAGTTTATCATATATTACCTGTTCATATATTTCTTTTACCTGTCTTGTTACATTGTACTGCTAAACTTTTAGAGAATATATTTCAAAATTTATTCATAATCTGTACTTTGATTCTCATTGTATTTTACAACATTCATAGGGATTTGCATTTTTCTGTAATATTAGCCAGGTGTATTAATATTCTGTAGTATTTGCATATTTCTGTAATATTAGCCAGGTGTAGAAGTGTGCACCTATAATTCCAGGACTCCAGGAGACTGAGAAAAGACAATTACAACTCCAAGGCCAAACTTGGCAAATTGATGACTTAGACTCTACTTCAGAGACTGATAATTAAAGGGTAGAAAAAGGATATTTCATGCACCAGGACTCTAAAAGCAAGCAGGAATATCAATTTTACTCTCAAAAAAGTAAACTTTAAGCTAAAATAGATCAGAAGAGCCAAAGAAGGTCACTACATACTAGTTAAGCAAACAATCCGACAAGAAGAAATAACACTTGAAAATATATATGTAGTAAATATTAGAATACTTAACTTTATGAAACAAGTACTACTGGATTTAAAGATTAAATAAACATCAACACAATCAAAGTGGGTGACCTCAATAACTCGTTTTCACACAAAGAGTGATCAACTAAACAAAATTAACAAAGAAATATCAGAGCTGAACTACATTTCTGAACAAATGGACTTAATAAATATTTGAAGGATTCTGTCCTCCTACAGCATCATACACTTTCTTCTCAGTAGAACACAGAACTTTTTCCGATATAGACTGCCTACTAGTCCTCAAAATCTGCTTAAATATATAAAAAAAGAATCAAAATTACTCCATGTATAGTATCAGATCTTTATGTGTTGAAGTTAGAAAACAATCACAAAAGAAATTTTAAAAAAATTATAAACACTTTGAAACTTATTAACCCACTACTGAATGCTTATTTGATCACAGAAGAAATCCAGGAAGAAATTACACAATTTCTGGAGTTAAATAACAATGCTGGTACAATATACTAGAACATATCAGACACAATGGAAGCTGTCCGAAGAGGTAAATTCATTGAAGTCAATGCTTACATTACAAAAAAAGAAACAGCTCAGATGGATAACCTAATGAGAAATCTGAAGATACTTGAAAAATAGCAACAATTTAAACCCAAACCTACCTATTTTAAGGAGTGTTATAAAGATCAGAGGAGAAATTAATAAAATGAGACTAAAAAAGCTATAAGAAGGGCTGGGGATTTAGCTCAGTGGCACAGCACCTGCCTGGAAAGCACAAGGTTGTGAGTTGAATTCCAAGTACTGGAAAACAAAACAAAACAAAACAAAACAAAACAAAACAAAACAAAACAAAGCTATAAGAAAGCAATGAATGGAAGAGCTGGTTCTTTGAATGAAATAAAAGATAAAGATTTAACCAAATGAGAAAGAGAGAGAGAAAGAGAAAGAGAGAGAGAGAGAGATGGAGACTCACATCTATGCTACTAGAAATGAAAAAGGAAAATCACAATGGACACTGTCAAATTCCAGAAAACTGTTAGGAACTGCTTTTAAAAATTTTTCTCTAATAAATTGGAAGCTCTTGAATAAATAAATTCTACATACATGCTAATAATCAAAACTAAACCAAGAAACAGAAATTCTCAACAGTGAAATACAAAGCAATGAAAATGAGGAGTGATAAAAAAACAAAAAAACTACAAATAAGGAGAAGCCCAGTACCTGATGGATTCATTCCTGAATCCTTCAAGAGCTTCAAAGTTATAATACCAATACTTTGCAAATTCTTTAGTCAAATTAAAAGGGGAAGATTGCTTGCAAACACATTTCTGGAAGTCAGTAGCACTCTGATCCTGAAGGCAGATAAAGACCCAATTAAGAAAGAAAACTATGGGCCAATCTCCTTAATGAACATAGATGTTAAAATTATTAAGAAAATATTGGCAAATAGAGTGCAACAGCTCACTGAAAGGATCATATGTCGTGACAAGCTAGGTTTCATTCCAGGGACACAGGCAGGGTTCAACACAAACAAATCAATAGATGCAATACACCACATAAACATAAGCAAGAATAAGAACCATATGATTATATCAATAGATGCAGAAAAGCATTTGACAAAGTCCAGTTCTCATAAATGATTAAAAACCCTGAAGAAAATAGGTATAGACAGAGCTTACTTCAATCCTATAAAAGCCATTTTTAAACAAACAAATGGCTAATATCATATGAAATAGAGACATTGAAAGCTTTCCTTCTAAAATCAGGAACAAGACAATAATGTCCACTATCACCACTCTTCTTCAATGAATTACTCAAAACATCAGCAAAAGCAATCAGGCAAGAGAATGAGATAAAATCTGTAAACACAGGAAAAGGAAAAAATAAATTTATCAATGTTTGTAGATAGCTTGATATTATATATTGAAGCTTCAAACCATTATATCAAAAATTTCTAGATTTAATTTCCTATCATTTCACAATACAATTCAGAAATATAGTAGGGTATAAAATCAGTTGTCTTCCTATAAGCAATATAAACTCACTGAGAAAGAAATTAGGAATATAATAGTATTCTCAATTAAATGCTTAAGAGTTAACCTAATAAGGAAGTAAAAAGCCTATACAAGGTAAACTATAGTAAGTTGAATAAAGGAGTTTGAAGAGGACGTCAGAAAATGGAAAACCATTCCATTCCTGAATAGCATCACCCATACAGTAAAAATGGCTATGCTTTCAAAGCTAAAATTTAGATTTAACACAATCCCAATGAAAATACCCACAGCATTCCTCACAGGACTATAGAAACCAATCCTAAAATTTATCTGGAACCAGAAAAGACCTGATAAAGTAAAAGAAATCCAGGGCAACAAGAGCAGAGCAGATCACATCACATACCTGACTTTCAATTATACTATGTTTGAGACACCATGATTAAAAACAGCATGCTACTGGGGTCAGTGACGGTGTGAACACTTACATAAAATACTCTTTCCTGAGAGAAAATCTATTTTAGATTAAAAAATATTTACCCAGTTGTGACCATGTTTTATATAAACTTATGTCTAAAAATAGGAGTCAAGATAGCCTACTGGCAGTGATAATGTGTGCTCAGGCTAGGATGTTTATCCAATTGTCTTCAATCCTTCAAAAATGTACTGTGACCTTGAGATCCCCAGGGATGAAATAGGGAGAGATGATTAACTACCCACTAGAAATACTGTGCATTTCAAAGAAGTAATGAATGAAACTCTCAATGCAATGTTTGACAAATAGTATGTTCTTTATAAATATTGCGTGATCTAAGTCATGTTATATTAACCATAATTCAAGTTTACATTTTTTCAATCTTTGCTGTTAACATCCTGCTGAAATCACCAAGCACCTTGGACCAAAGAATTTTAAAAGCCTACTAAAATTGCTTCTCACTCTTCCTAAGCACATGGCCATTTCTCTCAGTACCTTGTAGGTAAAATATTTATTTTAAAATTGCAATTCTAATTCCCTCACTTCTTTGTTTAAAAAATCTTACAATCCTACCTTTTTCTTTTATTTTAAGAGCCCCAAATGTGACCTGTAGGACACTAAAGTATCTAGATCCCCTTTGCTATTATCAAACTCTAACCCACTTCTTTTTGGCAATAGGTTTTGAGACTTTGTTGTTGAAATTTCATTTCCACAACTTGTATTTCTTCACCTAAAATTTGTAGTCTGCTCCCATATCCCATATGTGCCCACTCTCATAACAATACATACAGCTAATTATCTTTGCCTATACAAGTCTGTAAATAGGTTTTGCTACATTTTTGGTGGCTTGTACTTACTAGTTCAATGTATATCTTTCTTCTTAGTCACATGGATTTGGCCTGGGGAAAAAGTAACAGATAAGGAAATATTTATTGCTTGCCTGTCAGGATTTGTCCTCTTGTCTTTAAGCCTTTTATCATGATAACATCGACCATCATTATGCCAGTGGTTGTTAAGATGTGAGAACCCACAGCTTGAAACCAATCTTTGAAAAGCACAAGACAACATTAGTTAAATCACAGATGATATACACAAGTGAATAAGCAAATGTTTATTGCAATATGCTAATTGTTCTGTTGTATTTTTTGTGCAAAATTTATCCATATATAATTTATATATCTACCTATCCATTTGTCTATCTATCATCTGGTTACCTACAGACTTACTGACCTACTTACCTACTTATACACCTAAGTTTCTGGCTTCAAGGCAGGGCAATTAAGGTTAGGCAATAGCATATTAAAAATGTATTTTATTTGAGAAAAATTTCCC
This sequence comes from Chinchilla lanigera, assembly GCF_000276665.1. Taxonomy (NCBI): domain Eukaryota; kingdom Metazoa; phylum Chordata; class Mammalia; order Rodentia; family Chinchillidae; genus Chinchilla; species Chinchilla lanigera. The sequence goes on along the minus strand of NW_004955404.1, from coordinate 23,226,849 downwards.
CAATGAAATTATAATCACAAGGAATCTTTAATATAAAATAAAACAGTTCAAAATACAGTGTTTGCTGTGCCAAACCTGTCTGCTTTCCAAGCTCAAACTTATAACCTAGAATTAGAGATAGCATTGTGCCAGAAAGGTATGCTTATGATCTTACTGGTTTAGGACAATTACCTGCATATGTGGAGATCTGATATTAAGTAAGCCTAAAATTGTTTGGAAATTTTCCATCCTTCTAAATCTGTTCATGATTGAATTTCGTACAACAAAAGTGAGGGATATGATTTTCCACCTTCACTAATATTTAGGTTACGTGTATTTCAAGTGAGAGTTCCAGTGTTTATAATGTGTCAATTGCATTAATTTCCAGGGTTCCAGGGTTTATCCTACTTCCATAAAAAG
>NW_004955404.1:23192580-23222144 GCF_000276665.1 Chinchilla lanigera | reverse complement strand
CTTGGAGAATTGTTTTCCATCTTTTGACTTTTACTCTATGGATTTCCTTTTGAGTAAAATGTGTTTCCTGTATAGAGCACATCACTGGATTTTTTTTTTTTTTTGGTTTTTCTCCGGTACCGGAAACCGAACTCATGACCTTGCGCTTGCCAGGCAGGCGCTTTTGCCGCTGAGCTAAATCCCCAGCCCCTGGATTTTGTTTTTTAATCTACTCTGCCAGTCTGTTTCTTTTGACTGGAGAATAGAGGCCTTTTACATTTATAGTTATAACCGATAAGGTTGATTTAACGTTGTCATGTTATTTACTTGCGTTGGTTTCCTACTTTTTCTACCTGTTTACCTGCTTGCTCTTCTTGACATTTCATTTCTCCTGTTCTTGAAATTGCGGTCAGATTTTTCTCTGTGGAGAATATCTTTTAGTACTCTTTCTAATGCTGGTTTGGTACTCGTGAACTTCTTCAGTTGTTCTTTGTCGAGAAAATATTTTATTTCTCCGCTGAATTAGATGGATAGCTTGGCAGGGTACATCACATTCACAAACTCTTCATCAAGCGACAAATACAACCACAGCCATCTCCACACAAACACAAACACAAAATCTTCCTCAAAAATCATAAAACAAATTAAGTTTTTGAACTGTGGTATAACAGTAATGTAAACATTTTTCTTTCTTGTTTTTTGGTTTTTCTCCGGTATCGGGAACCGAACTCACGACCTTGTGCTTGCCAGGCAAGCGCTTTTGCCGCTGAGCTAAATCCCCAGCCCCTAAACATTTTTCTTATCATTTAATCTAGTGAATTCCATCTCTCACACACTATCCTCAAAATAGATTATTATTTGGTTAATTCTTACCTTTTTTGCAAACTAAATAAAAATTGTAGGTATATTGTAGTTAAATTCACTTTGCTCAATATTTATGGCACTTTCTTCTTGGTGATGATGTGGATTAAAAGAAATTATATCACACAGAAGTTTTGTGATTCAATTTCCATTATTTCATCTAAATTTTAAGACAACATGATATCATAGGTCCTTACTTGACTAGTTCATACATCACTAAACAGGATAAATACAAGAAGCCTTCTAAAATTTATCATTACCTCATGACCTGTTATACATTTTTTGTGTATTTTCATACTTAAATATTTTCTTCTATTTTGTTGCAGTAGCCTGTGGACTGATGCTGATATTCAGAAATATTTTTACTGACTATTTTTCTATTAGGGGGAGCCACATATTCTAAAAATGAATTTTTCTGTCAGATAATTGAATATTCAAACTCACTTCAGATAATTGATTTTATTAAGTGTACATAAGACATATTGTTACATTACTTCTGTGTATTTGCATGTGGTCAGTCTCAATACAAGAAAACATGCAGATGGTTTTCATAGCAATGTAAAATTCAAGTCACTGATCTACCAGAAAATTCATAGCAACATTCATGGTCATTTTTTAAACCATGAACATTAAATATTTAATTTTCTTACATTGTTGTAAAGCTAAAGCCACTTCAGAAAAAAATAAGATTGATAAGCCTTGAAAATATTCTCAGTGAATCTGTTTTCCTGTGTTCTGAACCATCCTGAATACCTAAAATGGTGAGGACAAGGGCTATGTTTTTCACCCTGTGCTTATTTTAAAGAACTGGAAATGACAGCAAAATTTCCAACAGGTTTTTTACTGATAATATATTTGTGATTTTTGCTTCACATAAAAATGATACATGTTTCAGTATTTGGGCAAAGCTTATCAAAAGAGTAAATCAGATCTGACTGAGATATATACACAAGATACATATATAAAATCATATAATTTTTAAAATTTGCTTAGATTCACTCTTATTGCCATATTCATCATAAAATCTGCACCAATTATCTGCATGCCTAAAATGCTTTAGTGTGAATTTACAAGTTTTTAGTATATTTAACTATATATGAGCAGATAACTATTTTCTATACACTGCTCTTTGAAAGACACATGGGAGATTTGCTAGCATTTGACATTGCCTATGAAACTGTTTTTTAAATTTAAAATCCTGTCAATTAGTGTTTGACTGTAAACATAAAATCTCATCATTAGAGACCTACAAACACATGAACAAATGATATTTCTCTCTGGTTTGACAAACTGTGACACACTATATAAGAAAATGATAAAAAGGAATATTTTTTAGACAGAAATTAAATGTCAGTATTTTAGCAAAAGGAAATACATGGTCTTGCAATCATCAATAATTATGAAGGCAATTGCAAAGTAAAGCACTTTGCACACACTACAATATGAATGGCTGTCATTTTGGAGGCTTTGTATGTTGTAATTTGTTACTAAAAGTTTTAAGTTTCTTTTTAAAAGAAAGCAATTATGACCATCCAAGAATTGGCTTAAATTTCAGTTCAACTCAAAAGGCTTTTCTGAAACTCTTTCATGTCTGTTTTTTGAAGCAAAATGATTTCAAGAATACCACAAAGCAGCATGATATCTCCGGAAAAAAGACAGCACTCTGGGAGCTTAGATTTCTGCAAAACATGAACATTGGTTACCTAGATGCAATTAAAATGAAGCCTTTGAATTCAAGTTAACCCAGCGTCAAAAGAACAGCACGCCCTATATAGGCACAGTTTAAATGAAACGAAGAAAAATGGGTGTATAATGCAAAAAAATTCAAAAATATATTAAAAAAACATAGTAATCTCGGTAATTTTAGGCATTCTAAATTGTTTCACTTTGTACTCAGAGCCTGAAAGATGTTCACAGATTGAAATTATGAACTCATTATAAAGTCATATGTGTTAAAAGGTGTTGGATTTGATTAAAGAAGTATAGTCTTGTAGTAAATCCCATAAAATCACCATTCTAGAGAAAAGACATGACCAAAAAAAATAAATAAATATTTATTTTGAGTCAAAGAAAAAGTCAGTGCTTCTATAATAAAAAAACATCAAATCACCAAGCTGTACTATCTATCTCTATAACTTCCATATTGTTCTATTAGTCTAGGTGTATAGGTTTTATTATAATAGTATAATAATAAAATATATTTATGCTTTTCTGGCTGTTAGCAGAGGTGTCAGTAGGGTGTGAGTTAGTTTTATTGTCAGTTTAACTGTATGAAGGTCTAGTGGAGGTGTGATTTCATTTGAGTCTGTTAACCTGGTTAGTGGGTTAGTCCACTGAAAGGGCTATCAGCAGGAGGGGCTTAGTTGTAAGTAAATAGGCCATAGGAGTATGAATTTGGGAGATATTTCTAGTCTCCCCTCACTTGCTTTCTGATTCTTCTCCATTCAGTATTTCTTCTCCATCAGGCCCTTCCACCATTATGTTTCTAACTTGGAGCCCACCCACCAAGGACTAAAACCTCTAAAACTGCAGGCTGAAAATAAATCTCCCCTCTGTTAAGTTGCAAATGTCAAATATGATGCTCCAGTGTCAACAAAGCTGACCGAAATGGTAGTGAAGTACTGCAATTTTATACCTAGACTTCTAATATATTATTTTGAGACCAGGTCTTGTTAAATTTGCTCACGTGGGACCTTGAATTTCCTATTCTCCTGTCTCAGCCTCCCTCTGTGCTGGGATTGCAAGTGTGAGCCATTGTTTCTGGCTGTAAGGGACAGGTCTTAAATTATTTTTTTCAATTTTACAATTATACTTTTGGGGAACAATATTTTTATAATGTGGAAGAAATGGTTAATATACTTCTGAGGCATAGTAGGCCATAACTCATTGTTATGGCTTTTGTCTAGATGTCCCCGGAAAGCCTTATACAATCATGGAGCGGGCTTCCAGAGTTTTTGATTGATTTGTGATCCAATGCGGGAATAAGGGTGTGAGTGCTACACCTGCTCTGGGGCGGGCAGTTTACATACCATACAAGAAAGAAAAAGCGGTTTGCTTACTGGTGCTCCTCCCTTTTTACTCTTGTTAGTTTTGCTGTTTTCTGCCACCATAAACTGTTTCCTTCCGCCGTGTGCCACCCTATCTTGGAGCAAGCTGACTATGGACTAAAGCCTCCACAAACTATGAGCTAAATAAACCTTTCCTTCCTTAATGCTGGGTGTCAGATATTTTGTCTCAACAACAACAACAACAAAAATAAATAAATAAACAAGAAACTCGTTTTATTTTTTCTCATGTCACCTCCCCTCATAGCAATTATCTCCATCTTACAGCCTTTCCACATGTTTAGGTTGTGTTCTGAAAAACTACATGGCAAATGGTTGTGTGGCATTGTCACGGGGACTTCATGCAGTCAGTTTTGTGGGTTGACTACAGATTTGAACACTTTATCTTTTAATTTCCAGGGGAAATTTTATTTAGTTAAACTAAAGTTTTAAGCATCATTTTAAATTCTATTTTTTTCCTTGTTTTCAACATAGCAACCAATCTCTCATTAAGATAAAAATACAGAAGTCAAAAATTTTTGAATAATGTTAGTAGTATAGAGAGTGACTACTTTACCCGGAAGTAATTTATATTTTTAATTGACAAATAAAAGTGTGCATGTTTGTACATTATATGCAAATTACAATTTTCCTTCCTTTTTAAAACTTGAAATTTAGAGTTAATTGTAGCACAAATTCTGAAATAAGATTTTTGAATAAAATTTTATAATTATACATTACAAATATTTTCAGTAAGTGGAAATTGTAATCAGACGTGATGGCACACAGCTTTAGTCCTAGCACTTGGAAGGCTGAGGCAAGAAGATCACTGTGTTTGAGGCCAGCCTGAGCTACAAAGTGAATTCCAGGTCAGCTTAAACTGCCTAGTGAAACACTACCTCCTAAGACCAAAAATAAAGGGGGGGGGGTATTTTATTTATGTTTCAACAGTACTGTCAAAGTAAAAGAAAATGTGTAATAAAGCTGTTGTTTAATTCATGCAGACATTTGAATTTAGTGTAAATATTAAAATAAAATTTTCTAAAAATCATATTTGTTTTGTAAACCCATTTTTTAAAAATCTAAGCCAGCACTGAAAGAAATTTCAATAAAGATTTCTAAAGTAATTATTAGTAATTTCAATAATTTTTTATAAGTAAGTTCTTATAAAACTAACACATTAATATAAATTATACACACTTTGAAAGTTCTTCTATTTAAATATTCTGGATTTCTATCTCTCTGTCTGTCTTTCCCATATATTTTTACATATATACACATATGTATATATTTACATATATGTAGGTATAGATGCAAAATATATGTCTGATATACTTTATGGGGATTTTTTTTAATTTTTGTTTTTGTTTCTTTCAGACAAGGTGTCACTATGTGTAACTATGTATAGTTCTGGCTGGCCTTGAGCTCACTTTATAATCCAGGTGAGCCTCAAACTCATAATGATCCTCCTGCCTTAGCCTCCAGTGTGCTGGGATTACAGTTGTGCACCACCATTCCTGCCTGTGATATACTTTAATATCAACTGTGTACATTATATTTTAAAAGTTATCTGGAGATATATTCTACAACTCTGATTGCCTTTTAAAAATTTCAAAATATATTATGACAAGAAATTCATGCTATTTGAGATAAAGATTTTGAAATAAAATAAAATATGTATTTTTTCCAAGTCACAATTTACTAAAGTAGACAACAATGAGAGTGCACAACTTAATGTGTTGTTAACATAGTTTCAAATATAGATATTAAAATAATGGGTAATCAAACATAAAATTTTAGACTATACTCTTACAAAATTATATCAATATAAATCTGCTTCTTTTTATTAGAAGAAAACCATGTAGTTATACCAAAGATAGTGTAAATTCATGTAGAATGTAATCTTTTAAAGAACAGTCTAAATTTCTGATGCATAAATTTCAGTAAAAAAGTATTGAGCTACAGAAGTGAAATAGATTTTATTCAGAACTGGATCTTCGAATCATTGTTTAAAAAAGTCTTTAAACCACTGTTTAATAGTTGCAAAAACTGAAGCTTGTAATCACATTCCACTTTGTAATAAAAGTAGCATTATTACTATGTAAGTAGAGTGCTGCCATTAATAATGAAAGTAAATGTAATTAACTGTATATTTACCCCATTTTAAAATTTTTTTCTTAGAACTTATATGGTATATTGTTTATCATAGTATATATTTGTCAAAATGTGGACTGTTCATACAGTTGAATGAGTACTACAAAACTTGAAAAGATTTCAAGCAGTTCATCAGTGTGTCAGTCTGTGTTTGTTTATAATGTTCTAGTGTGCTAGAAAAGCAGGGCCTTTAGTTGGAACAAAATCCAAGTTAATTCACCTTACTTTTCATTACTTTACATACAGGCTGTGTACTATCAAATAAGGGTGATTACATAAAAATAAAAATTAAATTATGTACATTTCAAAGGACCACTCATATTGAATATACAGTTCAAGCTTAACAAATTTGTCTATTAAAGTAAAAATTAATATAGTAGAACCATATGGAATTTGTGGAGCAATTTGTGCTCTGCATTAAAAAATAGACTAGCAGTGGTCTTTTTTTTTTCTTGCTTAGACAGCAGACTTCCACACCACAAAGCAGAAAAGAGCAGAATTTAACTTGTAAAATATTTCAAGTACAGATGTTACAGAACACTTAGTCATTAAAAAGAACTCTTCACTGAACATTTGCTATGGATTTATACTTTGTTTACTGGGTTAGATATTATATTTTATAACAAGGAGTAGAAATAAATTGGATTAATTGAATGAGAATTTATGAAAGTAACAGAAGATGTCACAGTTGCCTCTAATAATTGAATGGATTACATAATAAAAGACTGCAAAGATAGTTCACATTCTTGGGTCCCCTCATATAACATTTATATAAAATTTTACCTCAGTAATGTATGATTTGGTTGAGCCTTTTTAATAATCTCTCACAAAACAAACAAGTTCATAGAAAATAGAATAGTGGAACTGATTGTAAGTTCATTAGATATTGGTTTTTGCTGGGATGACGTGTTAGTGAAGAATATCAACATTACCCACACCGCTTTCCACATGGAAACTCAAGCTAACCTTTAGACACGATTTCTGTTTTACAAGTTTAATCATAATCTTAAAATTTCAGCCCTTTAACATAGTTTTCCTCAAATTCATATTTCTATCCTCTCTCCCTCTCTTTGTCTCTTTGTCTATCTGTCTGTCCATGTGTCTCTCTCTCTGTCTCTCTCTCACCTACCTATCCAGAAATCCACACACATAATGAGCTGAGTACTAGTGTGAAAGTATATCTGTTTGCTTTTAACATATGCAGCCTGAAGGAGGATTGCCCACAAGTTCCAGGCCATCCTAGACGACATAGTGAGACCCTATCTCCAAAAAGAAGCAAACACGTACATATGAATACATAATTAGTCAACAAGCTTTAGTGAATCACTGTTTGACAACTAGTGAATGTTTCTGATAAATTCTATATCAATAAATAAACAAATATTATTTGAACATATTTCCAGCTAAGACAGTTGATTATATATAGGAGATTAACAATCATATTCTAGATATTTGAAGGAAAAGTCAAGGATGCGCACACTAGTTGGATGTGCACGTTAGCATATGCTAGTCTATTTCTACCAGTGATTTGTCTTTGTGCAGTAGTAGGGCTGGGCATACAGCTCAGTGGCAAAGGCTCCTGCCTGGCAAGTGCAATATTCTGAGTTCAATTCCTGGTACCAAAAAAAGAGACACTTCTGCTCTGATATTTACTATCTTTGTGCAGTAGTACAAGTACACTTTCATGTAAATCTTCTTCACAGCTATTAGCTAATTTTATGAGTTTGTTTTATCCAAGAAAGTAACTTGTCATCCGTAAATTAATATATAATCATTTATTGTTAGTGTTTATTTTATTAATTCTTAATGGTGTAAATGTTGTAAAAAGTACCTATAAAGTTAAATACTTTTAAAAATATCCAGATAAAAGCATGAATCCTTAGGGTGCAAAATCTTTTTTGGAGCTCTGAGATTAGGTGGCACCTCGGTATTCTGCCTGTGGGAGAGACATGCCTAGGATGTTGCATAGAAAATTTCATTCTCGTTCTTATTTTAGCTGAGATCAATATCTCAGTCATAGAAATTATATAACTAAGTAAGAGAGAGCAATTTTAGTCATTCAGTGAGAGCAGATCCACTATGCAAAGTAGATACAAAATTATGAGAAAGAAAGTAAATATCCTGTGTTCTCTCAGCTGAACTCCAGCTTTTGTTTCTCCTGCTGTTACTGTTGCTGTCTGGTTAATCTTCTTCCATGTGTTTTAGAATGTGATAGTTGAGGAAGGGTAGGAAACCAATAGAAAATGTTCTAAAGAAGAAAAGAATAAAATGCACAGGCAAGAGCCAACATATAATGCTCTAATTGCACTATCTTTTGACAGCTTTTCTGTAATTCATCACTGAGTTGGATTTATAATATTCCAGGATTCAAAAACTAGGTTAGTTAATGTATGATTTCCCCAGAAAACTTGAGGAACAACGCCTGTACTGACATGTTATCTAATTCTACATTTTCATCTATCTATGTCAATCTCTATTCCAAAGGTATAATTTCTACCTTTCTATATAAAGGTATATATTTCTTCTTTGACATATATAAAAATGCATATATTTCAGAGGTAAATGATGTGTTAACCCATTTATGCTGAATGTTGCAATTTTAAAATTTGGGCCTGAAATAATATATGTTACCTAGAAAAATTTAAGGAGCAAGAATTTGAAGAGAATCATTCCATTATTCTCCATTTTAAAGGGCATTCTGGGAAAGAAACACTGGGCATTGTGGCATTGAAGCATTAACATGTAGAATTAGGATCAAAAAGCTATTCAATGTAAAGATATAGTGTAACTTTATTGAAACTCTCTTTTAATGCTTTGTTCATTCCAAACCAAAAAGTATTTAGTTTTTGTCAGTTTGCTTTCAGTATTGAAGAAAATCAAATATATCTGAGAAACATATTTTATTTATAAGTATGGTTGCTTTCCTGATCAAATTTCATAGTAGTGCATGTACTTATGGCAATTTAAATTTGATGAATGAAAACAGCAATTAAAGTTATTATCTTAGGTCAGATTGCAAAGTTGATTGTCACGAATATCTGGCGTTTATGCTTTTATGTGTGAGGAGTTCAGTGTGGATACTGGTAGTACCTGCTACTTGCTTCTGCGGAAGGTGCAAAAGGAATATGATTATTCTTTTCCGTAATGACATCATATAATTCTCTGCATTTGTACAGACTCATTCTTGTCATTGTTCTGGAATGTTTGATGAAGGAAATAGCCATATTTGGAATGCCCAAGTCAGTAGGAATGTGGTCATTCTCTAGAAACGATACTGCAAGATAGCAAAAGCTGGGACTTCCACAATTTGAACAACAAGCTGTGTCCCTAATTTCTTTTTTTTGGTTGTTGTCTTCGTGTGTGTGTGTGTGTGTGTGTGTGTGTGTGTGTGTGTGTGTGTGTGTATGTGTGTGTGTGCTGTTAGGGATTTTTTATGGTTGATATATTGTGTCAACTTGAGGAGTCTAGAGGTTTGGCTAAGTGATTCTACATCGGGGGTGAAAAGGACACGCCCTTACCCTTCTGGGATGTTGTTCATTGCGTCGATTTGAGAAGTTTAGAAAGGTGAACTATGTGATTCAGCAGGGAGCCAGGGTGCTTACTTTGTATTCATCCTGAGCCTGTGCAAGAGGAGGGCATGTTTATTATATGAGTGCTGCAGGACCCCTGGGTGTGGGTAGCCTGATTACAATATAAGAGAGGGAAACAGGCTTGCTCTCTCTCCGCCATTCCTCCCTTTTACTCTTGTTGCTTTGCTGTTCTGCCACCATGAATGGTTGCCCTGTGCCATGTGCCACTCTGCCTTGAAGCCAGCCAAGTGTAGACTGAAACCTCCACAGACTGTGAGCTAAAGAAACCTTTCCTTTTTTAATTTTGAGTGTTAAGTATTTTGTTCCAGCAATGAAAAGAAAGTAACCAAGACAGGATTGAATACAGAACCTTACTGATGGTACAGTAGATCTACCACTGAGTTATACTTGGACTTTCACAACCAGTAAGGAAATGTATTTGCTCTACAACCTGTACAATCATGGAAAGAAGCATTTAGTGATTATGTAGCCTAATGTACTTCTCCATCCTGAAAAATTTTAATCAGACCTTCTCTTAAGCTGAGCTTAGACTCTCAACCCACAGAATTCACAAGGTACAAAATATATGTCGTTTTCAACTGTTATCCATGTGATAATTTTTTACAAGCATATAAAGTAAATATACATCCCAATGGAGATGTTTTCTAATTTATTTATTGAAAAAAAATTTTATGTGCCTATTCCAGTTGAATTAAAAGCCTTGGTAGTTGGGAGAGTATTATCAATGAGGAAAATATGATCTTCAATCACAAAGATCTTAAATTACTGAAAATGAATCAGATAAAGAAATTATAAGCAACATATGAAGTTCTATAATGAATAAGATGAAAGTTATAGACACAGAGCTATGTGGTCATAGGAGAGAGTCTGATAATTCTACATTTGTATCCTGTCTCTGAAATTTCTTTTAATCAGAAGAAAATGCTTTAATTTACAAAATGCCATTATTTACCAAAGAATCTGAATTAATTTTGTTATAAATATTTCCATTTCTGTTCCATCACATTATTTAAGTATTGGTGCTCCATCTCCTGAATTTCACATAAACTGGAACCAGCTCTTAAATTTTTACTAGAATACAACCTCAGTCATGCTGTGTACTTTGTTTTTACTATATAAAAATAAATCTCTAGTTGAAATCTAAATAGCATTGACAGTCTAGATGGTAACAGCATAATCCTTTCATTATTTCTCATTATCACTAATGACTATAAAATGATAATTTTCAAATGATCACATTCTTTTTACATTTACTATTTGATTTTGTTTGTAAGAGGTACAAAAGTTTATGAGTACAAACTGGAGAAATTTGGACAACTTGGAATACAAAGTAGAATTTTCTTGCTTCTTTTTTCTTTCTTTTACAGATTAAATAGTTTTTATCATAATTGTCAAATCTTTTAAAATATGTTCAATAGTGACCGTCATTGTTGTACTATGGCTAGTTTAGGTCATTTGATTTATTTTGAAAATTCTATGAAAACTTGGGTTTTATATTCAATTTCTTTTCAACATATATTCAATTTTTAAAATTAGTAATCAAAGCCATTACTGAAATTGCCCCATTTAGGAGCCAGTGAGTTCTCTTATGTTAGTGCCTCTCTCCTTTGGCCTCTTTTCTTCAACTGAGTTTTCTCGTCTGCTGACTCAAGTTCATCTAATGTTACTATGCTGTGAAACAGGCATTTTTCTTTTTAGTGGAAAATCCTTAGAGTTCAAAATTTAGTTGGTGGTATCAATTGATGTTCAGTAGTTATTGCTTCCTGGCCTTCTAAAAGGGCAGAGATAAGTAATATCTATTTTTAAAAAACTTAAATTATTATTCTTTCTCAACCTTTACATTTTTGGAATTGATTTTCTCTTATTCTGGAAAGCTGTGTTCCTAATTTGTTTGTTTTTCTTTTTGTCTTCCTGTGTGTGTGTGTGTGTGTGTGCGTGAGGCTGGGGATTGAACAAAGAACCTTACTGATGGTAAACAATGGATCTACCACTGATTTATATTTCTGGCCCATAAAACACTCATTTCTGTATACTGATAGATATAATTATGTGTAAAATATCATATAATTCTCAATTAACATCATTTATATAATTACTGGGACAGATGTAGTTTAATATTGCCTCAGTGCTAAATTTGTCTTTGAACATATCTTCCTCTGTATATATAATTGAAATACTTCCTTGCAAAGTCATTTATAATATCTCTCCTATGTGATTTTGTTAAAAACTTGTAAAACAGGTTCATTCATTTCACGTTACTTTCATTTTGCAGAAGCATTTTAATGTTTGGTTTCAATTTTACATCTTAAACCTGTAAACAGTTTGCATATTCTTTAAAAGTAGAAAAATGTAATAATGGTGAAAGTATTTTAACATAACAACATTTGTTAAAAACAATTAAAAATCAGAATAGTTGCAATGAAATAGTTGTGGTTTAAATACAAATTTTTTGTTAGTGCTTTTCTGATGAAGAATCAGCTTTTCTTGACAATAATGTGGTCATTTTCTTTTACATTAATTTGACTGTATGTGGTATTTCTAACTTAATTCTAAAGGCCTGCATAGAAAATAATTCAATTATTAACCTAATTATCTCACTTGATGTCTTTGTAACATTCACTAGCAATAAATGTCTTCAGCTTTTATCATTTTAATTAAAATAACATACTTCCTCATATTTTATAGGTATACAGCAAGTAATATTTAGGAATTTTTAATGAAATTTTCATATATTTATATATCTATAGTACTAAGATGAATGTTACATCTGATAAAATCTTTTGATTAATTGGAAAGACTGTTTCCTTGTTAGTTAGATGCATTTCATAGTGGTAAAGTTTGGGTTTGAAGTAACAATGTATACACTCCCTAATCTGATACTTCTTAGGTAGTAGGCATTCTACAAAAGTCAAGATATATTGTTGCAGACTTTTTCCTTTATCTTGGTGTAGACAGTAACTTTCAAATTGAGGGTGAAGATTCTGTTGAACTATTGATTTCTTAAAATAGTTTCTTTTGTTCTGACATTAAGGATCTAGGGTCAGCAAACAAACAAACAAATTGGAATCCCGAATTTTCACTTTTTTTTGCCTTGAAGATTTCTATTTGTTTTTTTGTTTGTTTGTTTGTTTGTTTGTTTGGTTTTTCTCCGGTACCAGGAACCAAACTCATGACCCTGCGCTTGCCAGACAGGCGCTTTGCCGCTGAGCTAAATCCCCAGTCCCGAAGATTTCTATTTGAAGATTTCAGTTTTAGGCACAACCTAAATTTCAGCCTTGGAGGGAAAAGTAGTCATCTCATATATGTACATACATATTCATGTATTATTTTTGCTACTAAAATATAATTTTCATGAAGGTATAGGTTATTAGCCTGCAGGTGGTTTATAAACCTGATTCTAAGAAATAGAAATTTACATTAATGTAAGGTCTGATAATAAAATAATTCACCAAATCAATAATGAAAATACATAAGAAAAATCTAAGTGTATATTACTAAGTAAAAGAAATCAATTTTGCAGTCATATAATCTGTCATATAAAATACAGGATAGTCAAGGCCAAGACTATGCAAATAGTAAAAGAATCAGAAGTTACAAGATGAGAGAGGGTTAATTAAATGTAGTACATTAAATGTATAGTTCCATGAAACTACTGGGTATGAAACTACAGCAGTGAGCATATGTACACGTGGCTAAGCACAAGAAATCTATTCACTGTACATTCTGTTAAATATTTTTGTAAATGTAAAATTGTCCTAAAAATAGATTTTATTAAAAGAAGTAAATTCTTTCATTTTGTTTTGTTTTGTTTTGTTTTGTTTTGTTCTTTCTCTGGTACCAGGAATTGAACTCATGACTTTGCACTTGCCAGGCAGGTGCTGTGCCACTGAGCTAAATCCCCAACTCCTTAGAAGAAGTAAATTCAAATAAAATGGTTTTAAAATTGTTATTTGAGGATAGAGTATCTGTATTTATCTTTTTCCATGAGTGTAGGGAACTTCTCAAACCATGGTAGCCAAGAAGCAGAGAGAGAGAAGGGAAGAGCAAAAGACAAAAATTCATAATTCAGTGCTATCTAGGAAAGTATCCCTGATGTAAACTGTCTACATATTCAGAGGCCAGTGCAGCAATTGTACAAGGTGGACCATGCTGCTGCTGAAGTTGATGGCAGACCTTTGTGTCATCTTCATGGGGCAGGTTCTGGAAGCATGTAGAATGCAAGAGTTAGGGTGTCATAAAGTTTCCACCCAGATTTAAGTGAAAGGCTTTGTAGACCAGACAGTGTGATATTAGAATGCCACAATCCCTCCCACAATCCTCTGAGAGATTGATGTTGGAGGTGTAATTGAAATTAAAGCTGCAGTGGAGATCCTGGAAGTTGGAGATGTCAGTATAGTGGAACGTCTTGCAAGAAAAGCCAGAAGCAACAAGTGGACCCAGCTCAAAAATGAAGCCATCCAAGGAAGGTCATAAAACTGGGGCATTCAAAGCTTTTTGAAGGTCACATCCTGAGTTTATGATTAGTGGGCTCTGAGTAATTGTTTAGATGTCCTCACAGCATTTTCCTATTGTAATGATGCAGAGCACATGACTTTTAAAAATGATATTCTTTTCCAAAATCATGTTGTTGTTGGGCCTAACTTTACATAAGTTTTATTTGTTGCCAAGTTGCATTTTTCCACATCTTTCAGCTCTGCTTTTAATTTTGATTCTAACTGTAGATCTGGTTAAAAGTAGTCAGTAGTATCCTTGCCTGACTATTGGGCTTCCTTGCAAATTTACTCCACCAGAAAAATTAGTTCACCACCTTTAAATTCTGGGTCACACAAAGTCTTAGGACATGGACAAAATATAGATAAATTCTTTGCCATAATGTAATATGAATGAACTTTAGTCCAGTTTCCAACAGAGTTCTTGTTTTCATATGAAACTTCATCAGCATGGCCTTTACTATCTGCATTCCTATTAGCATTCTGATCTTTGGAGGTTCCATCAGAATCTCCTATAGATCTCTGATTGCAGCAGTCTAAACTTCTTTTGCCTGCATCTTCAAACCTTTTAATTCTTCCTACAAACTAATTCCAAAGGCTTCTGAACCACATGGTCAGATGTATTCATAGCAATTCCACTTCTCTGGTACCTTTTTTCTGTCTTAGTAATTTTTCTGTCCCTGGAAGAAAGTACCGTATATTTACAATTTAAAGGAGAGGTATATTTTATCTTATAATTTTATTTTATTTTATTTTTTTATTTTTTGGTTTTTCTCTGGTACCGGGAACCAAACTCATGACCTTGTGCTTGCCAGGCAGGCGCTTTGCCGCTGAGCTAAATCCCCAGTCCCTAGCTTATAATTTTAAAGCTCTCAATTCACTGGCTGGAAGGCAGAAGGAGCAAGGTGGAAGGGCATGACAAAAGAAGTCTGCTCAACCCCTGAAAGTGTGGAAGGAGAGTGAGAAGTGAGGAGCTGTGATCCATGAACTCTTTAAGGGATTAATCCACTTTCAAAAGCTCCACGTCTGACTTTTAAGGACTATTTTTATTCTAAACCCTAACGTTGCACGTATGAAAAAATCATAATTCAACAGATGTTATATCCATACTTTTGTTTTAAGGCCCACAAACTGGCTGCAGAGATAGGAATAACAAAGACACCTGAAAATTCCAAAATCCCAAACCAAGAACTGTACATGCTGGCATGACCGGCAATGGTCTCTCTTTCCTTGGATGCACATATAGACTGCATCTAACAAATCCAATTATGACAGGGGAATTATGGGAAAAGATATACACAGTAGGTGCAATGTACTTGACTGAGCACCGTGGCAATCCTTTGTCAGTCATGTTCTGAAAGACCGATTGGGATTTTCCTTAGGCTCAGCCCAACATTTTATATTCTGCATACCCAGAATATCCAGGGCTTGTGCCATATTTTTTTTCCTTCTGCTAGTGCAACCCACTCATTTTGGGTATAACTTATCCCTTTAAACTTCATTAACCTTTGTGCTTACTGTCATTTGCCACATACAATTTTCTGTTGTCAACACAAAACTTGGAAACCTGCCCCAGAACCCCAGCACTCACAGTGCTTCCTTATTCTGTTAATTTTATTTTCTGTGTTTTTATATATAAACAATATGACCTTTATATATATTAAGTGTTGTATAAAGGGAATCAGAAACCTTTTTTTTTGCCTTTGGAACAATTTATGTGCCTAAATTTAATAGACATCTGACAGCAAGATCATTAATGGATTTATCTGAATGTTATCTCTCCTTCCATCCCAGTTAAACGAGTTCTCCAAGTTAGATGAGTGAGGATAGGGTATCTGCTCTTTATTGAGGTTTCCTCTTCTCCACCCTTATATTAAAGTGACAAAATGAACACATCCTGCTATGTTGAATAAGTTATTTAGGCCTCACGTATTTTAGTTAATTCTTGGGGGTAACAAAAAATACCAAGATGCTATATTATATTTTCTCCTAAACTCATTCAGTAGAAGTCATCACTACATGTATTTTCATGAAACTGCACTTACTTCTCAAGAAAATTTATGTTTTCTGACACTTGTGGAATGAATACTCAATGGCAGAGTGTGTTATTTGAAATTAGTAATTTGATTTTAATTAATACTTTGAAATTAATAATTAAATTGCTAAAATTCATGTATCTAAATCTAAATTTGCAATTCTCAAGATCTCTTAAAATGAAGAATTTGAAAAAAACTGTTCTAAGATTTATTCTTTGCAATGTTTAGAGTACAAACGACAAGATATTCACCTTGAACTAAGGGAGACAAAGTAGATAATGTTTCAAAACTGCACACAGCAAACACTAATGCCATGTTCTCATACCTGAGGCTTAAATAGGCTAATGTTGAGCATGCAGTCCCCCCACTGAAGCTCCATCATTGGACCTGAGGAAACATTTTCTGAAATAGGAAATGCACTGGATTGTTGGATTGTTCTAGTTCAGAACAATTTGTGCCTAAATTTAATAGACATCTGACAGCAAGATCATTAATGGATTTTTCTGAAATAGGAAATGCACTGGATTGTTGGATTGTTCTAGTTCAGAAGTTTAGGATTATAGCTGTCATTTAGGAAAGATTAATGTGCTGCACTTATTCTAAAACCTAACTCACAAATGTGAACCATCCCACCCACTGGAATGAGAAATGTGAAGTCATTGCTTCAACTTGTAAGGTTTTTCATTTGTTTGTTTTTTAGTCTGTAACCACTACCTTAGTTTGTATCAATTTCCAGTACTAGGTGCTCTTGTAACCCGTATGTCACAGAGACAATATTAGACTAGCTTCCTTTTGAATGTCTCTTTCTCATTTGTTTTGTTAATGATGATGTAGGACTATTACTCTTTGCATTACAATATCTTTCCTGAATTTTCATTTCTAAACTGCCAAGTAGATGCAATTGAATTAATCTAATTTACTTTTTAAAGAAAACTCATGTTTACAAAAAAACCTTTTGAAACTGTTTAAATGATGCAACAATTCAGCTCACAGATCTACAGACTGTGATAAGACACCAGTAAACACACATCAGGTTGGGCAGGAGCTCTTTCCCAAGGTAATAAGAAGCAAAATGTTGCTCCTTGTATGCATCTGTAATCATGCAGTAGAGATTAAAGAAATATGTCCTTGTCAGTGTAGCCCTATAAAATTAGGGAAACAGTCTCAAAGACATGTAATTCAGTGCTGTCTACTTGTTGTTAATTAGCTTGTGGAAATGAGATTGGTTGACATTTTTTTAATGGCCTTTTAAAATGGTTTTATGGTCAATGGCCTGTTTAAATCAAGGGTCTCTACACTGACTGAATATATGCTCTTGCCACAGACTATGAAGGACTATATAGTATGTCTTATATCTGATATCCTTCTACAATTTTAAGTTCAGTAATTATAATTCTTCATCACTCTTTTAAAATGTTCTCAAATTCTGCTCATAGCCTTCATTATATTCTTTAATATCATTCTTGCAACAACATTCTTTATACACATCATAGAATATTAGAGGTAAATATTTTAGGAAGAACACAGAGTGTAAATAAAATCATTTCCCTGTCTTGCTTTTTTTCTCAAACTTTTAACATTACAATAAATTCTAGGTGAAGAATGCAAACCTAAACATAAGGGTTTCCCTTAATGGTATTTTATTTATCTGTTGTTCTTAAATTACTGAACTGGCTGGCTTGATTTCTTACCTTATTAATCTATATCTTGTAAAAATAAAAGATGACATTTTAACATTTCAAGGATGCTTAAACTGAATAGATATAAGGCTTATGTCTTCACAGTTATATAATGTAACTCCTATTATACTACATTAAATTCTGTATGTCTTACATGCTTTATTTAGCTTTAACTTTCTCAAATAAAAGTGTTCATTTTGGGCTGGGGATTTAGCTCAGCGGTAAAGCACCTGCCTGGCAAGCACAAGGTCATGAGTTCGGTTCCCGGTACAGGAGAAAAACCAAAAAAAAAAAAAAAAAGTGCTCATTTTACTTTTATGGAAAAAAGTGAAAAGACCCAAGTTAGCCATCATATTTTAATGGCCAGTTTTCGGGTCGAGTGAAAGTAACATTTCATGAAAATGGTGCTATCTGTTGTTCTTCAAACTTCCAATATTTGAGTGGTGAGCAGCTTTTATCCTCGAAGTGTACATTTCTTTCTGTGAAAGTATATACTTATAATAAACTGAAGCTGACATCTAGCTGAAATTGTATTTTCTTTGAAATTCAGTAAAACTCCAGAGTAGCTGTTCTTCATTTGGAAGCATTTCTGATTGCCTTTATTTATTTTATTTTTTTCAGAGACTATCACTTCTGAATATATATCATCAAGATTTCTAGGGCAAGAGAAAAGACTGCCAGAGGATCTTGTGATAGCAGTTAATAGGCTTGGCCTTATAGTGACACATTTTTTTTTTTCACTAAATATCCACTTGTTACAGTAAACCAAGTAACTAACATCTAACTTCAAAGTCCTAGAAAATTTAATGATCCCATTTGGCCAGACAACCAGGTGAATCAGATAACACTAGAACTTCTAGTACATATCCAAAATTTGCCAAAAATTTTTGGTAAGAGACTAAAACAAGCAGTTTGGAGTCTTACTAAAAGGAAAGGAAGATAAATACATAATGTGATAACATCTAGAAACAATAAAATAATTTCATGACAGTGCTTCACATGGTACTGAGATGAGGACCAAGAAAAAAACAGAACTATTGGGTGTTACCATTGCAAAGAAGTGAACTTCAGAAGAGTAGTTTCTGCAGAATGTGGCAAGTAGACTGACTGCCTCTGAAAGATATTAAGAAAGTTGGAGATAGCTATATGGTAATTTTAAGGACCTATGGGGAAAAGTTTGAAAAATGGACTCAAAGCCAATAAAGGGCCATAAGGGCAAAGTGCTTGGAAAAGCTAAGAAAGGACAGGAATGACAGAAAGTAATTAAAGTGGGATCAAAATAAAGCCTGCCCCGTGCGTTGTTGGGCACTGTAGTTTTTGGGGAAATGCCAGCTTTCAGATACTAA
Organism: Chinchilla lanigera; assembly: GCF_000276665.1. Taxonomy (NCBI): domain Eukaryota; kingdom Metazoa; phylum Chordata; class Mammalia; order Rodentia; family Chinchillidae; genus Chinchilla; species Chinchilla lanigera. The sequence goes on along the minus strand of NW_004955404.1, from coordinate 23,202,965 downwards.
TCAAATTCTTTCATTAGAAGTAAAGCTTTGGGCTGTTTTTTCCTGTTCAGTATCTGCTAAGGATGCTCAACATGAACTTGAATGTCAAATCTCTGCTTTACATTGTTCATGGATAGGGCATTGTTTGCCAAAGAGACTTAAAGTTTAAACTCTCAACAGAGGCTTTCTGCTGAAACAGGAGATGTGTGTACTTCTCTGTCAGGCAAACAACAGAAGGGGTTTTGTGTAAGGCCACATAAGCATAAAACTGGCAGATGCTCTTACTTTCAGCAGCTTAAAGTGTTCTGTCTGAACAAAGCATTCATCGTGGGGCACACAATGAGGACTTCTAGACGTCAAAGGAAGAGATGGTTGGATGATTAGGATGCCATTTCAACAAACAAAATAGATTAGTTTCATTTACTTTCAGTATAAATGTCTTTTTGTCTTGAATTTCATGACACTATCTTTTTACTTTCAACAAAGCCATAAGAAAGCTTTGATTGTAAGCACTACTTTAATCACTGTTAAACAAGAAAAATAAGTTAATAACTAGTTAAGTAAAATTAGATTGATAAATGAAGTTGTATTGCCATTCAAAGGAAATGTAAAAAGCAAAATCATTATCTTTAGAAAGAATATATAACTTTTTGCTATAGTTGTCAGGCAAAATTAAAGTATATGACTTTGTAATTTTGCAGTGTGTTGAAATTTAAAATAGAAAACAAAACTGCAAGAGTTACATTGTTATGTCCTAGATCAATGACATGGAAATTATAGTTATTTTTGTGCTTGTTTATGAATGTGCACATAGGTATTAATATAGAAAAAGAATTTCTGCATTTTCATTTCTGCATGAAATCAAGCACCATTTATGCATAATTAAAAATAATTTCTGATTCTTAAATAAATCACCAGCCAAATATTAAGAGTGCTGTTACCTTAATTCAGAATAGTTATAACTAAAACTTATGACCACTTTAATAATCTCACCTTATCTTTTAACCGCAATTCACACTCAACTCATTATTTTGAATTTCATTATGAAATGATCATGTATTTACTTGAGATTTGGTTTTGGTCACAAAATAAAATTTTTCACCTCCAGAAGGGTCAATATATGCAATCTGACAGTATGAAATTCTTATGTGAATATGCTGATAATTTGATTAAGTATTTGTGATAGAATTTATCTTTCTGCTACTGTGTTATTTCTATTGTAGCTTTAAGTAACTTCAGTGTATTGCTGAAGTTCGTATCATTAATATCAGGAATATCTGGGCTAATACCCTGGTTCACACACTTGTTCTTCAGCTACAGACAAGTTATACAACTGTAATATATAACATGGTATCATATGTACCACAATGACAAAAATACAAAATTACTTGATTCATTGCATAGAAATATTTCAAAACACAGAGACATGGGTGAAGCGTTCAATAACTCACAATTATTTTTCCTCTAAGTATCATAATTTAAAGTGAAAAAGACACAATACAGCAATGAAAGAATAAAGGTATATATGGGGTATAAATTCAAATTTTAAAGTTAAAACATATATATATATCAGCAATATTCAAGCTTCCTTTATTAAGCACTGCTAATATGTAGGAAAACAATAGTACAAGTACATTATCATAAGGAAGATAAGAAAGTAAAAGCAGCACATAAAAATATGCTAAGATCCATTTTTTTTCAGGAAAAAAATAAAAAATGGAAGGGAAATGCTTGCACAGAAAAATTGTATTTAGCAGCAGGTTCTCCAGAATCCCATGAAGACCTGAAAATCTTGGATGCCAGAACTGATGAAGACTGAGATGAAGGAGGATCAAGGGATAAAATGATGCACGTGGAGAAGTTCTTCCAGATTGCTTGCCTAGTGAATGCAGCTTATGTTTGCCTCACGAATCCACACTATTTTGGAACATATAAAGCTAGCATTAGATTTAGGCATGAATAATAAAAATGTTGGTGCGGGACTGGGGATTTAGCTCAGCGACAAAGCACCTGCCTGGCAAGCGCAAGGTCGTGAGTTTGGTTCCCGGTACCGGAGAAAAATTAAAAGAAAATGTTGGTGTTAGTGTAATAAAGTGAAATTTGTTCTACAAAAAGGAAGAGCAGTCTTCTGAAATTCTTGTTGCATAACCTTGACAGTAAGTTACAGAAGGTACAGACACAAAAGGAATACTCTTATTCTAAATGCATGAAATTTACTATAGAAATAAGCTGTGCATGTGAGGATGTTATAATGGGACAATTTAACCTACACCTTCTTACCTAGGCAGCCAATCACAAGCACTTAAAGACTTTCTTAAGGCATAATTCAAAAACCAAATATTGATCGGCATTTAGGGAATGTTGAAAAGTAAGGAAATTAAGACATGATCAAATGACCCATGACCAAAAAACTTGTAAAGGAAATAGTAAATGCAAATAGTAAAATAAAATTTAAACAAACAGACAAAATACCCTCAATGAGGATACAAATAATAATGACTTTAAATTATCCACAAAAGTCTGGGTCACACTGTAGTCAAGAAAACGAAACAAAACAAAGCTACAATTGCTTAAGAGACTGATGAAGGTGGGTGTGAATATCGGTAGATACAGCGGTTGTTACTAGGACTCGCGGTAGCGGTAGTACAGCTTTTGGAATATTCAGTCTGGTAGTAGATGACTCTCGTGGCTATGCATCACCTGTGCATACATAGGTTTTATGTATGGAGGTGGTAAATGACATTATGAAAGCTATCCAGTAGCAATTAAAGACCTATAGACAAAGGGAAAATATCAGATCTCACTACAGCCAGGTGTATAGAGCTACTCACACTGTACCACACATCCTCAAAAAAGAATGAGAAACCAGAAGGCTTCCATTTACATGGGAAGTTAGGAAAATTGGATATTGTTAAGCCTATGAAATTTCTAAAGTAGATTCTTTAAAATATGAATATAACGTTAGTAACCCAAGTATAATAAAAGTCACAAGGGGCTGGGGATTTAGCTCAGCGGCAAAAGCGCCTGCCTGGCAAGCGCAAGGTCGTGAGTTTGGTTCCCGGTACCGGAGAAAAACCAAAATAAATAAATAAATAAATAAATAAATAAATAAATAAATAAATAAATAAATAAATAAAAAAGTAGTAATAAAAGTCACAGTTCTTGTGTGCCGTGATGGAAAATAAATGTAATTGAGAAAATGAAAAGCACAAAAGGGGAGATAGCCCAGATTGCAGAAAAAAATACTAAAGCAACAATAAAAAAAAAAAGAAAAATTGGGAAATTCAGAATGAGTAGCAAAAGTAGAGTAGAGGCATAATACATGGAGTCACTAATTCAAGGTTGAACAGATTATTTCCACTAATAAAAGATGTTTATCAAGATATCCATAAAGATATTTTATTGCAATATGCTTGAAGGGATGCTTCCCTGGAGGGAAAAATGATTTTCAAAATAATTAAAATTAAATATCTTTATAATTATAAATGCAACACTGGATTACAGGTTATTGAAAAAGGTCTTCAAATTCTCGAGAAAAACGCGTTGTTAAAATTATTAAACTCTTTCCAATTTCCTTTGAAGTTCAAAGGAGGACATTTAGTGAATGAAAGAAAAGAACTAAATGTTCCTACTTTGTAACTGTTCCTCGCATGATACTACATGTGAACAGAATAGTGATATATTTTTTTTTTACAGTAAAGACACATGATCAAGCAAGAAAAGAAAATTTTCTTATAAAAGTGTATGGAGCTTTTTTTTGTCTGTGTTTTTTTTTTTTTTTTTTGTTTTTTTGTTTTTTTTTTTGAGACAGGGTCTCGCTATGCAGTTCAGGCTGGCCTTGAGCTCACTTTGTAGCCCAGGCTGGGCTCAAACTTGCATCTATCCTCCTGCCTCAGCTTTGCGAGTGCTGAGATTACAGGCATGTGTCATCATGCTTGGCTGGAGCTTTATATTGAGATTCTATGTAAAAACAAGAAACACAGTCTAGCTGGGAGCAAGAGATTAATATATTGAAAAGTTTTTCTCAGCATATATCCTTGTTTATTTAAAAATATTTTTATTTTTAAATAGATATATACAAACCTAGATGTGATTAATCCACTTTTAATTAGTGTGAGAAAAATAAAATATTCACTCACTTTCAAAAGTACAGTCAAAACATTCTTCTTAAAAAGTTACTGTGCTTTTAAAATATTTAGTTTATATTTTAATTATCTTGTTTATTTTAAATCCATTTTAGCTTTAAATAGTACACAATGAATTTTGCAGTCAAATTGTATAGTCTATGTAAAATGTCTAAGAATGTATATAGACATGATAAAGTTTCATATTCTTTAAAAACTTCACTTCACATTTATGCTCATTTAAGAATGTATGTATTACATGCTTGAATGGGTGATTTTGGCTTGCATTCTTTTTCCCACAATTCTACATAACATCATTATGTGGAAAAAGAATGCAATATTCTCAGGAAGCTATTTTGCTACTGATATCTATATCAAAGCCTACTTCCCTAATTTTCTTTTCCTGATAAGATGCAGACTTATTTTTTGTAAAAGTGAGATCAAACACTGAGACTCAAAGAGCAGCAAATTATCTCAGTCATCAGGAAGGAAAAATCCTTTTCAGAAATATAATAAGATGATATCTCATATTTCCGTCCCTGCTCCATTTTTGAAGAAAATTATTTCCACTATATTTTTACAGTGTAAAGCCTTATGATGTAAAATTTTCCCTACATCTAAATCTGTAATATACCATCTATTGTAAGGGTCAAACACCTACAAAGACATAAATAGTTTAAAAAGATATGGTTGTTGACTTTAAGTCACACAGTTACATATTTTTAATTGATTTATAAACAATGGCAAGCACATGTAAATGAACAGATTATAATTATTATATATGTTATATAAATTTTAACCACCTTTAAATTTCCAGGTATTCTCAAAATAAATCAAAATAAACTGGGAACTGGGTACAGGATTTCATAACATTAATATAAATGATTTTACTGATGCTCACCCATTAGTAGATTTCATTGTAATTATGTAACACATTTCATTGAGGGTGAGGGTTTGTTGAAAGTATGGTAGAGGACATTCTTTTTCTAGTTCTTTGTATAATTTTATATTCATTACAATGACATCCCACTGCACTTGAGGATTAGAACTGGTTTTGCTAATAATTTAAGCAGCATAAAATAATTAGGCTATAAACATATAATGAAATCGTAGGGGCATAAGTAGTTACTTGAACTTGATATCTTTCAATCTAGAGTCCCTATGTTGAAGAACATAAACTTAAAAATATTGATTTTTCTTGGCTGGAGGACAGCCCTTAATAAATTTGTGATTTTCATAAACATTTTCAACTATAGATTCTTTTCTGAAAGCTTGGAGGAAGGAAAAGAGACTTTCAAGTATTTCGCCAAGTGAAATTGAATGTCAATTTGTAGATGCCCTGTGAAATACATGCAGATTTTTCTGAGCTTCTTTTCTGTGGCTTTGTATTTGCATTTTGAATTAAACCTAGTGGTGCATAAAAATCATATATATTAGTGGGAAAATATGATGTTTCAAAATATGTATGCACTGTGTAATGTTTAAACATATCTCTTCAAATATTTGTAATTTCTTTATGATGAAACCTTCATGGCATTTCCTTCAGCCTTTTGAAATTTACTACACAATATTTTTACCTATAACATCTGCCTGTGCAAAAGAATGGTAGAAGTTCCTGCTCATGTATCTAACATATAACCTACTGATAATTTTGAACAAAGAGTTTTCCAAGATGCTATTTCTGTTTTGTGCCAGACCCAATTTTCCTAACATTTAAAATACCAGGCACGACTAGTTCATACTTCATTTCTAGTTGAACTCATTGTGGAAGGAATTTTAATTTATTCAGTAGGAATTACCTATCAAAATATTGTGAAAGAAATGATTCTAAGATTATTACTACAAGTTAAAAATCACAAAATTCTCATTGTGTGCAAGAGTGTTATGAACTCACACATGAATGATGTTACTTTTCCATCCATAACACTGAGATAGAACCAAATTCTGAAATAAGCAGATTTTAGCAATATCATCTTATACTTAGGTTCCACACAAAAAAATCTGGGTGACACAAGAATTTAAAATTTTTTAAAAATACAAATGTTTCATAATTGTATGCTAATAGGTGTTAACTGCACAAATATTGTTTGAGTTTTTAAACTTTAGTTATTTTCAAAGAATATCTCCTAAAATCAGGGTATATTGTTTGGACAAGATAACATGCCTATGTCTTCCACTCTGAATAACTATTACAAAGACAACAATATGCAATGTACTAACTACTGTGACTCTCCTCCTAACTTGTGTTGAAGCTCTGTTTTATTTACCTTTTTCCCTTAATTAAAAAAAAAAATAATAAACTTAAAAAATCTAAACTTCCATTTTATTTTCAAAAGACTTCAAGGTATGTGGAATAGTTGGTATGTGTGTTTGTGCGCTCGCGGGTATGATTTAAGGTAACAGTGATACCATTGTTTTCAGTGGAGGTTGAAAACGAGATTTCAGATTTTTCATCTATTTTTCTTATAGTTATTTTGTAACAATAAATATTAACCTATTGTGATATAAATTGTAAATGCCCCTCAAAGGCCTTTGCGCTCCCGGCCAGCCTGTGGCGGGGTGCACTGGGGAGGGGTGAGATGTTTAGGAGGGAGGGACTGGAGCAGAGACAGGTCACTGGAGTGTGACAGTGAAGGAGATGTTAGGACCCCAGGCACTTCTGGCCAATCTCTCCTACTTCTCATCCAGGATGTGGTGAGCAACCTCTTCCACGATGTTTTCAGCCACGATGTACTGCACAGTGATGGGAAGTTGATGTAGCTTACAAATATTATCTAAGTAAAGCTAGAGTTGACAAATATATACTATATAATGATTACAATTTATTAATAGCATTTTAATTTACAAAGGAAGATTATTTTAAATTTAACAAAGATCCTTTTAGGCATGTAATTTAATTGTTTATAATGAAAAATAACTAAAATATTATAAAGGAAGGAATAAACAATTGTTTAGAATTTCAAATTTTTTCCTTTCTATTAATAAACACATTTATATGAACATCATCAGACATGAATAGCTTGGTAACAGTTATTGGCCTTAAAACTCAGAACACTACTTTTATAGGTAAAAGGTCACAGCTAGAGACCATACTTTTAAGTGAAATAAATCAGACCTACATGTGTAAGAATCGTGCTGTCTCACTAGTGTAAGAACCTGAAAGAGTGAATAAAAACTACAAGGCAGTATAGATACTGTGAAATGAAAATGCTCAAAAGTAAAGGGCAACTGGGGTGTGGGAAACGAGAAGGGAAAGAAGAGGAAGTTATGTAAGTATGTATACACAGGATAGCTAACATAGTTGTGCTACTGTCTTCTATTGCTCTACAGAAAGGAACGGCTAATGATTACTTGTTTGATCAATCTTTCATGTCTCTATTTGTTTTCCTGAGAAACCACTTTGAAGATATCAATAAGTAATACAACAACCATGGTTAATTTCCTACAGCTTTGTCTGTTACTCTGTTTTGTTTGTATTGTTCTTATGCTATTTTGTAAATAGATGTCTGTTTGTTAATGTTTTCCTTCTATTTCTTTTTTTTTTTTTTTGGTTTTTCTCCGGTACCGGGAACCGAACTCACGACCTTGCACTTGCCAGGCAGGCGCTTTTGCCGCTGAGCTAAATCCCCAGCCCCCTCCTTCTATTTCTTAAAATAAAAAAAGAACACTTCTGTAAGAAAAAGTATGCATTTGAAAAAACAATTAATAGATAATTTTTGTTTTATATTTTGATTAAAATTTTCAAGGATATATTCATATATATTCAATTTAAAATATTAAAAAACAAAACAAATATTTTACTTGAAATCTATGAATATAAATGCTGCTATGACACTAACAATTTATAATACTAATTAATTGTATAATTCTAATAATATTATAAATAAAAGTAAGTTTATTTTTGTGTTATTAATCAGATTTAGTAATTTGTATTCTGAAATTTGAGCAAGTTTATAAGGTTATTAAAATAATCAGATTTACAAATTTATCTCATCACTTTCCAAAAAATTTAGTTTGCTAGAGTTTATACACTGAAGCCAATTTTACTTCAAGCTGTACTGAAGAATGTTTTTTATTATGTTCCAAGACATTATTGTTCTAAAATTAGATGAATTACATGTTAGACCAATTCTCCAGTTTCACAGCATATCAAATGAGATCATATAATTCCTTGGGGATAACTAAATTTGCCCTAAAATACTGAATCTGAAAGTTCACATAAGTTCGTAGTCAATTATCCATTTTTCACATGAGAATTCATATTGAATACATAGTTCATTGTTAATTGTGAGAAATTGCTTTCTGATTTTATAACACTCATTTGCTTATTAAAGAGAAAATCTAAATGCAGAGTTTAAATCATAAATAATAATTTGCCATTGACCTATATCATTATTCAATATGAAGCAAATGTAAATGCTTTGTTGAAAAAAATATTTTATTCTAAAATTGAAATATCTGCATGCCTGAAAAGAAGAAATGAATTATTTGTAAATTTATATTTGTTTGGGGTTCTATATTGTAGTTATATATTATATACTTGTATTTTGTACATGTTAAAATTTTGCTTTTTAAGTACAATAAGCTTATATGAAGTTTCTGGGAAGTATTAAGAATAATATATATATTTTATGAGTTTGGTGCAGTTATTGTTGGACATCTAGTACAAAATTAAGTATTCAATCAGAGAGGGAAAAATATCACAGTACAGTCCATACAACTTTCAAAAGAATGTATTTGATTTTACAAATGAAAAGAATGTCCAAAAGATGTTTCGGGGGAAACACACCTAAATCACACTTGCATTAGAGCACAGCTACAAGAGTTAGCTTTTAATAATCTTCCATTGAGCTGTCCTCCTTATTCATCACATTTTACAGGATGGATGGAGAAAGTTTTGTTGGATAATAGGTATAAAAAGGAAAAAAAGAAAGAAGAGAAAAGAAAAGAATGGTGGAAAAGCTAGAGGTCTGAAATTGTTTGTAAGAAAAGTTTTTAACAAGGATCTCTGGTAGCAAGTGAGTTTTTCTCACAGTGGGGTTATGCAGCCTGGAACACTGGCAAAGAAAGAAACCTTTCAGCAGAGAGTTTTGTCATAGACATCCTTAACAACTTTGTAGCTCTATCAAAATTATCCCTGGGGCACCTGCAGAATCTCTTCTATGAAGAAAAGTTGGAGTGAAAAAAGAAAATGAAGGGTGGTGTTATAATAGCTAAATTGTTTTGGCATTATTTATCGGTTGATTTATCAATCAAATAACTGTATTTTTTTCTAGGGTTGATTCTTATAGCCTCATCATCTGTTCTTTAATGATATATAGAGACAGATTGAACATATGTACAGCATTTCAAGACTTGAAAATATCACATATATGAGCAGCTGTGTTAAGTGTTCTTGCCCTTACATCCTCCTTTCACAGCGCTCCATAAATAACTTCTTAAAATCCAGGAGGAAAGCTGGCCACTGTCCCTGCAGGCATCACACCCTCGCGAAGGCTGGCTGGGGGCAATATTCTCGCTCAGCCCAGGATAAGACATGAAGACAAAGTGTTTACTGGCCTGATGATACGAAAAAAAAATGTCTACTCCAAAAAGCTTCATACAAACAGCTCACCACGCCATCTTTCCATCACAAGATATTAAATAACATGAGCATTTTTCATGATTATTTAATAGCCATCACTGCCGCTGGTAGTAGCTTACGAATAAAAAAAAAAAAAGCCAAGCCATTTTTTAATTTTTATTTTAATATTTATTTATTTATTTATTGTCTTTTTGAGACAGGGTCTCACTATGCAGTTCAGGCTGACCGCGAGCTCACTCTGTAGCCCAGGCTGGTCTCGAACTCGAGGCAATCCTCCTGCCTCAACCTCACAAGTGCTGGCATTACAGGCATGCACCACCACACCCAGCCTCGGACCATTTTTTTTAAACTTCTAAATTCTCAGCACAACCCCACTAATTCTGACTTTGTAGATTTGGACTGGGGCCACAAGTTCCTGTAATCCAGTTTGCTTATAGTACGAACTGTGGAGAAAAATACTCCATTAAGTGTACTGTAAATACTGTGCTACTATGAATATTTTAAATATATTTGTAGATTTTTAATTTGCTTTATAATCCGCCATGTCTCCAAAATATTTGTGGTAGAAACTCAATCATTAAATGATCGGCTTAAGAAACTGCTGCACACACATGTGATGGTAAATTTAAGGATAAAATCTTTTGGGGTTGGGAATTTAGCTCAGCGGCAAAGCGCCTGCCTGGCAAGCGCAAGGTCAT
>NW_004955404.1:23186355-23192480 GCF_000276665.1 Chinchilla lanigera | reverse complement strand
GAGCCATCTGCAAGCCTTGGTCTCAGACTTCCAGCCCCCAGCACTGTGAGGGAATCATTTTGTGAAGTTTGGACCCCTGGCCTGGGAGCTCTAGCAAGCTAACACAGGCACCGCCCTGGGCTTCTACAGCAGGACTCAGTCTGGGTTACATTCACTGAGCACTTATTCTTTAACAGTCCAGCCTTTGGAAACAGAGAGGTGAGCAAAATCTCCAGGGCTAGGGGCTGGGGATTTAGCTCAGCGGCAAAGCGCCTGCCTGGCAAGCGCAAGGTCGTGAGTTTGGTTCCCGGTACCAGAAAAAAAACCAAAAAAAAAAAAAAAGGATAAAATCTTTCTTTGAGGCAATCCAAAATATATTTTATGAAATATAGCCTAGATTGTAAGAAAATCATTACAAGGAATTTGTCTTAACTTCCAGGTGTTCAAATGGCAAATTCTGGCTTCAAAATTTGACTTCAAGGGACAAACAAAGAGACTGCAAGCCTAAAGCCAAGTGCATCTTTACAAATGCTGAGGTAACAGATATAACTGCATTTTTTTCAGAAAATCATCTCAATGCATTACTATAAAAGTCAGTTTTATCTTGGCTCTGAGGTAAGAATGTCAGCTGCTCTAGGATGCAATTAAAATTTGTACATGATTGGGGGAAATTTTTTTAAAAATCTTTTTGTCCATTGTTATTTATTAGGTATTTTCTCATAGACAAATTTGTATCTCAAGTTTAAAATAAAAATGCATCATTAATTTATGATGTATGAAATTAACTCAAGAAAATGTATGATACATAAAATTAACTCAAGGAAAAATGTATTCTCTATTGTTATTTGTAATGTCACACTGATGAATGTATAATGTGTTTTCAAAAATCATTATAATTTTATATCTCTGTATTAGAAGGCATATTTTTACTTATAATTCATTTACATGTGATATTATTACAGTAAGATAGCAAAGTAACTTATTGGGTGAAGCACTGTTTTAATTAATTAATTTTAATAAAGAGAATATTGTACATACTTATCATGCAAAACATATTTTGAAGTAATATATATTTCTCGTAAAAGTACGAAAAGACTCAATTTCTCCACAACCTTTGAAAACTTGTTATATTTTGTAGTTTTCATTATAGCTTCCAATTTTTTATCCTACTTTTCTATATTACATTATGAATTTGAAAAGAAAAATTCAGAATGCTTTGAAAGTATTTTAATTATATCACTTCTTTTCTTTTCTGTATATGTTTTTCTCAAGCCTGGTAATGTCTTGTCTCTGCCCTGATAAAATCACAATTTTCACTTTCATAGGTAGAAAACCTCAGAAAAGTTAATAAGAGAATGAGGACAAAGAAGCAATTCAGATGAGTGTTACTTAAAAGAAGCAGTATTTTTCTCTATATGTTCTCTCTTAATGGTAGTTATAGCCAGCTGTCCGCCTATCTCTATCTTTCCACCTGTGTGTAGGTAGAAAGCAACAGATGCACAAAGATAAAATTAATATCATCATATATAAATTAAACATTTTATATAATGCACTATATATATTGGTATACTATGTGTCACATGTTGACATATATAGTAATTTAATACAGTCTTAAAATATACATTTATATTTTCACTATATGGTAGATTTTATATCACATATTTTCTATTTATTAGTGTTTCTATAAGAATTTGAAAAAAAAAGTGCTTTGAAATTTATCAGTTCAAAATAAAGCAAGTCTAATAATTCAGTGAGTTAATCTAAGAAGAGGTATGTATGGTAAAGTGTAACAAAGCATTTCACGTACGAAATTTTATTTTTTTATTTTAAAATAAAAGAATGAAAACATATTAACAAACAAACAGATATTAAAAAGTAACATGAAAACAACAGAAGCAATACAGAATTTCAGACAAGGTGATAGGAAATTAACAATGGTTGTTGTATTACATATTGTTATCTTCAAATTGGTTACTCAGGTAAACAAATATAGACTTGTAAGATTGGTCAAACAATTAAACATTAACTGTTCCTTTCCATAAAGCAATAGAAATTAGCAGTAAAGACAAAATTTTAAAATGGTACTGTGTTGTATTCCTGAACAATGCAATAATCATGAAAATAAAATCTTGCTACAACTTATTGATGCCAGATTGTGAATAGTCAGTAATCTTGGGTGTTGATGTTCTTGTAAAACTACATCTATTACTGAGTGCCTCATGTTTATAAATTATCTATGTTTCTGTTATTTGCAGTGAAACTATTCAAATGACTTAAGTAGTGTAAAGCAAACTTTAAATACTAGGTACAAATGTAAATATGCTTAGACACATCAAAATGAAAATTTGAACTCTTCTTAAAGATTTCAGCAACTTGAAAAAATGTATATCATATATTACATATTATATCATATATATCAGATATCATGCATTGTTTATTTTTGGATATCTATCTATCTATATACATATATATATAAGTGCTATAAAAGCTTTGACATTTTGTGTATCTATTTCTATGAATATATCCCTAAAAGCATGTCTTCATCTTTTTTTATATAGATGTGCACTGAAGGGATATTGATATGTCAAACTCTCAACACAGCGCCTAAATTTTGTCACCACAGAATACCTGGTACATAACCACCCACCAGTTTCGGTAGTGGTCTACTTCTTACCACAAATGTTTTTCTGAGAAGTATATCCTAACAAAATTCAATTTTATTCTATTCTGGCTTTAGTTTCATAAACAGTTTTTGTAATGGCATTGGAATTTAAACATTTAGTCTTGTAAAAAAGTAGCTAAATTCAGAGTTTGTACCCATGAAATTTAGAAGTCCATGGACCAGAGACCTCTACCCGACAATATCAGAATACATATTCTCAGCTCTGCATGGGGTGTTGTCCAAAACGGAGCACATCCTAACTCATCGAAGATGCTTAAGTAAATGCAAAGGAATTGAAGTTGTGATATGCATATTATCAGACCATAGTGCAATGAAATTGGAAATCAATGACAAAGGAGACCACAAAAGCTATATAAACATATGGAAATTAAATAACATTCTCCTATACAATCATAGGTCAAAGATAAGATTTAAGAAGAAATTAGACAGTTTTTACAGTTAAATGATTATGCCAATATAACACACCAGAACACATGGGATGCAATTAAAGCAATCCTATGAGGTAAATTTATAGAGGTGAGAGCTCACATCAGGAAAACACAAAGAGTTCAAATAACCTAATGTTGAACTTAAAATTTCTAAAAAAATAAGAATTCAGGCTCAAAGCTTAACTTGTCTGAGGGGGGAAATTCAAAACACCAGAGCAGAAATTAAAGCAATGTAGACTAAGACTATATAGGCAATCAATTGATTAGTTTTTTGCAATGTTAAATAAAATTGGCAAACTCATAGCCAACCTTATCCAAAAAAAAAAAAAAAAGAAGAAGAGAAAAGGCTCCATGCAATTAGGAAAGAAAATTTTGAACTCACAACAGGTCCCGGAGACCTCCAGAAGACCGAATTGGAAAACATTTATTCTAATAAGATGGAAAACACAGCAGAGATGGACAGGCTCCTAGATACATATGAATTACAAAAGCTGAATCAAGAAGATATAAAAAATATCCCAATATCAGTCAATGAAATTGAAGATGTAGTTAAAAACTTACAAACAAAGAAAAGCCCAGGTCCTGATTGATTTATTGCTGAATTCTACAAGAAATTTAGAGAATATCTAACGCCAGTACATAATGAAATTGAAACAGAAGCAGTACCCCCAAAGCCATCCATGGAAGCAAGCATTACCCTGATACTAAAACCAGGGAAGATCCAACCAAGAAGCAGAAATACAGGCCAATCTCCCTAGTAAATACATATGCAAAAATCCTCAGTAAAATACTGGCAATTAGAATGCAGCAAATCATCAAGAAGAGTATACACAATGATGAAGCAGAATTCAAGTCAGGGATGCAGGGATGTTTCAGCATATACTTCAATAAATGTAATGCACAATATCAAAAAAATCAAGGACAGAAATCACGTGATCATCTCAATAGACACAGAAAAAGCATTGGACAAAGCACATTAACCATCCTGATAAAACCCTTCCAAAAACTCTAATAGATGGTCCTAACCTCAATCTGATATGACATTTCTGAGATGACCCGCAGGTTCAGAATTTATAGTAGGGATATGTAAGAGTCTCCAAAACTGTTACAAGTAAGGCTATGTTTGATGACAGTGAAGAAATCCTAATTAACTTCAAGCCAGGGTGGAGGTGCACACATAAGGGCCCAAGAGTACTCCAAACATGAAGCTCTGGTTTCATTTTCAGTGGACAAGAAGTTATAGATTCACCCACTAGAGACATTCCAGAAATACAGTGTTTATCTCTCCCTTCAGTGAATTGTGGCAAAATCCATGGAATATGGTATTGCCAACTAGAAAAGAAACTCCTGGTCTTGGCATATGATGATTGTTTTAATGAACTTTTTTTCCAGCTACTCCAGAGGTAAAGGTGATAGATATCACATTGTCCAAAGCTCCCTTCATAATTCACAAGATAGCATAAAGTTTTTAGAATGCGGTAACTCTCAAAAGTAAGCAAAGAGATTCACCGGGTACTTTCCACATGTTTAGCGATCACCTTTCAGAACCTGAGGAAAAGAACATTCCTGAAAGATTAAACTTTGATTGCATAATACCACAAAGATTATTTACTGAAGTATATATTTATATAACTAGAAAAGCAATAAGAAAATTATTAATAGTGTTTTATTATAACTAAAAGTATCTTTGTCTGCAAAAATATTGGAATAAATTTAAAGACCTTTTATTAATTTGCTATTGTAATTAATCACTCTTCCATCAGTTTATAGATAGATAAGTACAAAAAACAACTATAGCATTACACAAAAATTTAATGTATTATCTCACAAAATGTTACTTTGTCTCTCTGGATATAACAAAAATGTTAGAAAGCAGGAGAAAATCAGAAAATACAGTTTATTTAAAGATTACATGATGAAACTTAGGAGACTGAGATTTTTAGCTTGGCTTTGTTACTAATTTGTTATATAATTTAGAAATCTATTTGCCCAACTGTAATCAGTGACTAGATTAAACTCGGTTAACTTAAATTCTGTTATTACCCTAAAAACTGTGAGTTTTTATATTTACAGAAAAATAGTGGAATGTCTATGTAAGAGTTAGCCTATGATAAAATCTGGACACAAAAGCAACATTCTTCAAGCATTATGCAAAATTTCATTCTGAGTCAATTTCATTTTATATAATGATTTTGATGCTATTTTCATTAAAAATTTTACTGCAATATGAATCATACAAAATAAAACATCCACAAAACTTATAATCCAATGAAGTAGATAACTATTACACATTTTCAACATAACATGTAGGTCTTTATAAATATGCTTGAAGATTTATTTGCCTTTATTTTCTTGACAAGCACATTTTTCAACTATGATTAAATCTAATGTATAGATGAAATAGTTAAAACAGAGTACTACAAATACATTCTCTCTTCATCCAGGTGAAATTTTACCAAGTTTAAATGTACTGCTGTCATGTCAGTCATAAAATGTACTAATTGAAAGGTAAATAGGTGCATATTTTATATTAAATCTCCACTTTTTGTACTTATCATCTGCTTTACTAGTTTTTTTGTAGTAGTTGTTTTACTTTGACATGACATGTTTACTGTGGCAAGTATTTCTCTAGTTAAATATTTATTTCTGCTAAGAAAATGTTTTATTTTGGTTTTTCTTCTACCCTAAATGTTTGTTTCAAAAGCAAACATTTGTTCTCCCAGAAATTAGTTCCAAAATGGACGATTACCTTCAAGTATTTTGGCAACCATGTTTTACAGCCAGTAGGTTGGCCAATTCTCTTTCCATCTGCTACTCCTGCTTGCCTGAATTTTTTTTACCAATTAGCCAGAAACACTTTAAAGATCCTAGTGGCTTTCTGGAAAAAGCATATTTAACATTTGTTCCCTAAGGTAAAGCAAGTATTTGCATAACTCACAGTCAGTAAAACCATACCAGGAGTGATAGTATATGACTTATATGCTTTTTAAAACCAGGGTACTTTCATTAAGATTCTCTTGTACTTTAAAAAAAAA
>NW_004955404.1:23104169-23186255 GCF_000276665.1 Chinchilla lanigera | reverse complement strand
AAAGCCTTTTATAAAAAATTAATTAATATTTAAGGGTAAATTTTGCAATATATGTGAGTGCGTTGAATTAGGAAAACAGTATTTCAAAGTTCAAAATTGTTAATTGAATTTCCTAATAAAAGTCTAATGCAGTTTGTATTTGAAAACAAATTTAGAAATTCATAAATGTAACTATTTACCCTGTTTTTAGAAATACCTACATAAGAAAGAAAAAGCATATAATATTTATGACTTTTAATTTTCAAATTTCTCAAATAATAAATAATGAAAGAGCAAGTTAAATATCACTGGAAATCCCTTCATTTTATGTAATTTTGTACAGTTTTATTTGGATGTCTGCATCAGTTCGGGTTTACTAGAGGGGCAGATTTAAATAGACATGTATGATGTATACATGATATATCAAGGATTTAAAAGGGCCACGTGCAGAGGCAGGATTGGAAGAATGCAAAGTGGGCCTGGGCACCCTGGAGAGCGGGAGAATACGGTGGAAAATGGACAGACTGGAGCTCACTGTAGAGGCTGGTGAGAACCTGGGTTAGAAGCCAAAGGGTCTTTATTACAAAGCTCAAAGGTCTGAGCTGGAAGCCTGAAGACACTGGAGAGGAATGTCAAAGACAATTGCAGAAACAGGAGCAACTCTGAAGAAGGAAAAGGGAGGACCTTTTTCTTTTTCCCTTTTCAATCCCCTGAAGGTACAAGCCTCCTGGTGAGACCGCCCTCACCTGGCGTGGGTCTTCTTTCCACTGGTGGCTGACACCTCAAAGTCCATAGTCGCACTCAGCACTGCGCTCCTGTCATCCGTTAGGCGGTTTCTTAATTCATTCAAGCTGACATCACAGTTAAGTTTCATAAATGTCTTATTTGACAAAGTGTAGGCACAGATTAGTGTCAACCAATTTAACAGATTTAATCACTCAGCTAATGACACCTTGATAATGTGTAAATAGTGCTTGGAATAGAGACTTGAGATATATTAGTGTGTATTCTTATCACAGGAATATGGCAACAAGTGCTGAGTGGAAGGGAAGTTGGTGCCCACCTGTTCTGCAAACACAAAGTCTCTTAGAACAGTTTGGCTATTTTCTTCATCCCTAGTGTCTAAACAAGGCCAGTGTCATTCTTCACTACTGCCATTTAATTTCCTACTGCCACATTTCAGGCTCTTGCCTTTATTGTCTTTATATTTCTACACAGCAAATACACTTTCACCTTTTATGTGTTCCTTTTTCTCTGACTTATTAAGTTCAAAGACGTCTCCAAACTCTACATCCTGACTTCTTGTGACCTTGATTCTGAAATGCCTGAATTGTTGCCTGCCATATTTTAAGAGATTCCTCTCCCTTCCCGTCCCCTCCTCTCCCTCGTCCTCTCCTCTCCTCCCCTGCTCTTTTGCCTTGTTCTTTCTTAACATTTATGCTGAATGAAAGATCTATGTGGAAGGACTGTTACTACATTTCCATCTTACAAGTAACTATTTCAAGCTAGACATGGTGGTAGGTACCTATAATCCCCACTCTGCGAGGCTGAAACAGGAGGATAGCAAGTTCAAGTCCAGCTTCGGCAAGCTATCAACTTGGCAAGTACTTGTTTCAAAGAATTTTTAAAAAGCCTGGAGATATAGCTCAGTAAGAATTTCCGGGTTCAGTTGCCAGTGCCAAATAATAATTCTCTCAGATTGCTTTTATATTGACAAGTGATTCCCTCACCCAGTAGAATGAAAGAAATAACAGTCCTCTTATTAGGGTTTTCAGGGTCCAATCCATGCTGCACTTCTTCCCCATTTGTGTTTTGAATCAGTGGAGAAAGGAATAGAAGCAGTAGATGATACAGTTCATATCATTATAATTTCTGATAAATACAGGCTAGACTACAGCTTCTAGTTGGGCTTTGAGCCACACTGACCTGCCAACTTCTACCTTTCTTCAGACCTCACTTAGAATGGAAAAAAGGAAGTTTCAGTGTTGTAAGTAGATAGCTTTACCTATCCCATCAAATCTATTTTTTGATCCTCATAAGGAAGAATGAGGGTTAACAAGATAATTTGTTCCAGTCATGAAGTGGACTAAGAAGTAGAAAAGATGCAAGAAGTTTAAAGGCAATCCTTCTTGATTCTGTAAATCAGCCATGAGCAAACCATATATATGTCATCCTTTTTGCATATCCCTGTGCTAAGACTATATGTACAGAGTCAATGATTTAAGTGTTTATACTGTCTAAAGTGGAATATCAGTATTTCTCCTCCCACATCCATCAAGAAGTCTTCCTTGGAACTCTGGCTGGTACAGCTAATAAAATCTGAGCCAAGATTTTCCCTCAGAGCTCTGCAGTGGATCAAAATAATCAATAAATTTGCTAAATAAATTTGAGGGAATGTTGAATTCATCTCTGTCTTGGTACTTATTTGTGTAAGTAAAATTTCCAAATTTTTATTCTAACTTCTTGCTCTTTTCTCTAAACCTGATAGAATTCACCTTCAAGTCTTCCAGGTCCCTTGGTATTGGTGTCCCAGAACTCCCTTTTTACAGTGACCATAACTTACACTCCAGCTATTTTAATACTCATCTGCTTAGGAAGGCATGAAGGATAAAGTAAGTGAAATAATAATGCAGGAGATTGATGTATACTGCTTACACTCATATTATAGCAGGAAGAAAGCAAATGGACCAGTGAAGAGTCCAGCATTAAAGAAGGCAGCATGTAGTGAGACAGTCTTTAAACCATACTGGCTCAAAATCATCTGCTTTATCTAGTATTGCAAAGTTCTCGCTGAAAATGCCCCTGAGTTAATTCCTAATCAAACACTCTGGATTAGATCTCCACTCTGCCAGCTGATATTGCCACAGTGAACACACTCACTGTTGCCTTGTACCTTATTCTTACTTCCTTAAAACAGTTTATAGCTTCTGTATCCTCATTAGTGTTTGCATACATTGGTAGCAGGCAATCACTGGCAAAAGTCCCTAACGTTTCAAATTGAATGAGTCCTTTGCTCTGGTGTTCATCCTTGATGTCTTTAAGACATGGGTGTTAGCTTTAATTTCCTAAAGCCCTTAAATTTTTGTTAACCTCATTTTGTCTCAGAATGTTCCTGAAATTTTGCCTTCACATTCTTCTCCATTACCACTCTGTTCTATATTTGTGTTTTTATCATCTTGGTAATTAGATGTCCTCCTTTGTCTTTGTTTATGGATGAATACATTTGTCTATCAAGTATAATAATTTTTATTATAATATTTTATTATAATTTATTTAATTTAATTTAGCTAGAATTATTGTTTAATTTATTATAATATTTTTATTATAATAATTTTTTATTATGTTTGCAGATGAATACATTTGTCTATCAAGTATAATAATGAAGTGTTCCAGACATAGCTATGCAGTTTTCATGATGGAATTAAGATAACTGCTCCATTCTATGACATTCAGGGTACCCATTATTTAGAAAGACCAAATAACTTCTCCCACAAATTACATTGTCTGAAATCCCGGGTTGTACATTGTATGGTGCCTATTTCTTCTCCAACTTGAGTCATTCATATCGTTTTTTTCTCTAGTTACCTAATTTCATAAAGACATTTCCTCAACTTTTGCATCTCTGACCACTATAACAAAGTTACCTGGAAGCACATGCTCCAGGGATATGCTTGTTTAAGGTTGATCACACAGCTTTCCTGTTCATATATGTTTACATCTCCTGTAATCCTTTGTATGTCTGTCCTACTCTGCAAAATGGCTTGCCCAAAAACTTACTGTGGAATTCATCTAAACTTTGGGAGGAACTTTCTCCACGAAGGATAACATCTCCTTGTTTTCTGGAATCACAGTTTTCTCTGAAAGAATTATTAAGTTGTCCATACTTTTTTACTATTATTTACAACATTTCTACTAAACAAGTGAAATGTTTCTTGAACAAGTGAATTCTATTGTCATTTTTTTCTTAACTCCGCTTGTTTTCAGCATGTCCTCTTCATTCTCTCCCCTTTCTATGTCTCTTTTTCTGTCTCTCCCACCCAATTCCCTTCCTTAATCCTGTTAGTAAACTTGATTGATTGAAAAATTGATGAAGGATATTTCTGGGTATTTCTGAGAGGGCGTTGTCAGAGATGATTTTCACTTAAGCCAATGAAGTGTTTGGAGATTGGAGAAAACCCATGCTGAGTGTAGGCGCACCATCCAATCAAAGGGATTGTTTTATCATTTATTTGATTTGATCTGAGTTTGTTTTGTATATTAGTACATTCTGTAGTACATAATGCTTACAATTCTTCTGCGGAGTTGGTACATGTACATAATACCTCCAGGTTACTTTTTTCATTCCATTTCCCTTCCCTTCCTCATTCTTCTGCCTATCTCTTTGTCCCCTTACTATTTTGATACATATTTTCAGTGTATAATGTTTGCATTCCTCATGTGTAATTGTTCATACCATGGCAAAGCACTAATATTCATGTCCAGGTTTCCTTGGACAATCTTCCTCCATTTCCTGGATATTTTTTTTTTTGTTTTATAATTGTTCTGTGAGCAATAATTTTTATTTCTTTATAAAAGTTAGAAGTGATTCTACATACTACAGTGTACTTTCCAAATATGAAATCCTTGATATCACTTATTAATAAAATAGATTTTACCATGTTAGCTCTATTTAAATTTTAAACTTGAATATTGTCCTTTTAGGAATCATTCTATACTTCAGTTATACACTAACTTTATTCCAGGTCCAGAAATACATAAGTGTAATTGTATAATTATGTACTATCCTTGACAATGGCTGGATATATATATATAACTTCTGAATCTGTGAAGTTATTGGTATAAGAATTGCCTACTTTACTCTTTTCCTTTTTCTCATAAGATGTTGAGATAGTTTATGGTCATACTGAGTGTTTCTTTGAAACAATAAAAATATTTCATGTGATTTTGGACAGGGTTCTTTTGCATGTTGCAAAATAAAATTTTAAAGAAGAAAACAAAATTGACACTTCATTAGCCCATAGCTATTACAATAGAAAAGTGAACTTTAGCTTTCCTTTGACTAAAATGCTTTTAGGTACTCAATTTCTTAAATATAATTTTAAACTTCATTTCAGTAAATCTTGTTTTGTTAAGTATACAATACATATTCAGGACTTTAAACTTAAGATATATAAAAAGTAAGAAAGACAATTTGTATATATTTTGTGGTTTAATACGAATTTTTTTTTCAAAGATAGGAGTTGAAAATCTTTATTCCAATTTGACATGCTCCATCATGAAATCATAAAATAAGAATATCAGAAAATAAAAATATCTCATATATTTTCAGTACTAAAGCACAAAATTGTTGAATTTTTTTATGTTTCATACTGGCAGATATTTTTAAAATAAATAGCAGATGCTTTAATTCTACTGAGACATGCAAACTCTGAAGAACATTCCTTTAGGATTTCCCAAGTTAAATTCATCAAAAAACCACATTAAACTATTCTATGAAAATTATGTCTTAATGAGTATTAGAATACCATTTTACTCTAACACCTGTCTGGTTTGTTTTTATTTGATTCTTGAACACAAAGACAGTACTTCAGTTATACATATACTTTTCTATAATCTTATATAGGAAGAAAGTCAATTTTGAAACGTGGGTAAATTTGAAAGCAATGACACTCTAATTGGTTTGTTTAAGAGATAGTAAGAAATGTAGTACATGAAGTACGTGCTTAGTGGTTACAGTTGGGTAGGAAAAGCAAAAACCAAACAAACTTGATACTGCAGTATATATGTGATAGCTTACTGAGTGGTTTATGAGATAAAGTACTTTGTAAAATACTTTACAGTTTTTAAAAAATATGTTATCCAGTATTCAAAAATTGTCTGCAGTCAACCTTCCTCAAAAAGTATAACTCTTACAAGAGAACCAGAATATGTTTTACAGAAAATAGAATTTCAATAAACATTAGAATATTATACCATGAACTATACCCCTGTATATATTCTCTTCTAATTGTAGCAATGTGATGTTAAATACAATTCTGTTTACAGAAGTTCTAAGGAGAATAATTGTAGGTGAAATTAAAATGTAAAATTAAAAGAAAAAAGTTTTTTTATTTCATTAGAACTAACTTATTCTTTTAGTAATTTAAAGAATTAAATACTATGCAGCACAAATGCAACACAAATTTGTTATTGGAATAACAGATTAATAGATCTAATTGTAATGCCCTCCTTCTCTACCCTGAAGAGAAAATGATATTTGATTTTCCAGCAGGTTTTGCTCTTATTTCTCAAGGGTTAAAACATGTAAGGATACTTTTTCCTTTCACTCAAAGAAGTTATTGTTCCCTGAAATATTATTGCATATTTTACTTATTCCTTATGTGTAAACTTTAAGGTCAGCGTTTTCAGTTGGGGAAATACATTTGGAAATTGGATCGATACTGGTTAACTAACTTCATATAGGAACCTAAGACAGGAGTATTGTCTCTCTGTTCTATTACTTCCTAAGTCTTTTCATTATTGAGAATTTTACCCTTAAATATTGATCCTTTCTTTTTATATGATCTTGTTCCTTCATTATTCTGTCTTTGTTCTTGCTATTTTAAGTTCTGAGATTCATCTAGGTATAGATTTTTAAAGATAGCTTTCATTCTTGTTTCTGTAGGTCTTATTAATTCTAGGATCAAGGTTTCATTTTTAATTAACTTCTGAAAATTATCACTCATTAACTCATCAATATTGTTTATGTCCAATATCTTCTATTTATTCAATTTATGAGTTCTCCTGATATATCTAAATTGAAACTTCCAACATTGTTACTTAAACTCTTTTTCAACATTTTTATATTTTTTTAGCTCATGTTTGCAGTACGAAGTGCTTACATTCCTCATGGGGTGTTTGTCCACGTGCATAACACATCTGGCTGCTTTTTCCCCCTTCCCTCCTTTTCCTCCTCTCTCTCACCCCTATTTTTTGTCTCTTGGCCCCCTTCTCTTTTGCAGAGTATCAAACTGTTTCCTATTATCTGTATTTTATTTTCTCTTTGTTTATGTGTTGTGTTTCTCTAATAAGACTCACCATGCAATATTTAAGCTGTTGTGTCTGATTTATTTCACATCATATTATGAATTTAAGCCCTTTCATTTTCCTGGTGCCCTCTTCCTGTACTACTCTCAGGCACTATGTGTAACTTCTTCAGATCTGTCTGTCAGTTCAGAAATTCTCACATCAGATGTGGCTGATCATTTGGGTAAACCACCTTTTGAAGTTTTTAAATAATCATCAACAAGTCAGTCATGGTGAGCATTCCTGGGCCAGCACCCAGTGGGCTGAGGCAGAAGGATCAGGGAGAGTTTGAGATCAGCCTGGGCAATGTAGTGAGTTCAAGGCCAGCCTCAACTACATAGTAAGACCCTGTCTAAAAAAACCAACAGCAATAATAATGATGATGATGATGATGATAATGATAATAGTAAATAATTTACAGACTATTTTATTGAAATTTTCCCCAACCTGTCAGTAGTGTCTAAATATATCTCCTACCTAGTCTCTGGTTCAGGTAAATTTTTGTCTTCCTGGTTAAATTTTGAAGAAAAATCAAAGAAAAAGAATTATCCTAAAAAGACTATCATTTAAGTTCCTGTTAAACACATGACAGTACGCAAGCTGGCAAGTCAGAAAGTGGTTCTATGAGGAGGTTGTTAGTATGTTGTTTTTCACATTTGAGGAAACTGAGGCTGTGTTTTCTAACCATCAGTCCTCAAAAATTACTGGTTCATCCCTTCTCTGCACATGTGTCTAGAGACTTTCCATAAAATATATGGGTACAGATGATCTCAAGGCAGTCAATTTCTATATTGAATTCTTCCAGATTTTTTTTGAAATTTATTTAAATACAAAATTAATTAATTTAGTTTTTTTGTTTGTTTGTTTGTTTGTGTTTTTTTTTGGTTTTTCTCCGGTACCGGGAACCGAACTCACGACCTTGCGCTTGCCAGGCAGGCACTTTGCCGCTGAGCTAAATCCCCAGCCCCTAGTTTAGTTTTTTTAGGATTTTTAATCATATTTAATTTTCTTTCATGTAGTTGTTCTATTAATAATACATAAATTATCTCCGACTGTTGAACTCATATCATCTGAACACTACTGGCACACTACTGTTATATGCTGATATTTATTATCATGAATTATTGTTATAGGCAATTGTATAAAGTTTTGTGGCCTAGGCTTACAGAAATATAGTTTCAGTACAATATTCTTACTTATCTAAGAAAGTGATCAGAGTACACTAGAGTTAGAATATTTATTTTGTATTTTTGCCACCCAGGTATCTAAGGGCAAGAGTGCCAATGCCACTTTATTCCCAAATTCAGTTCTGTAGTGAAAGATTTTGAGATGCAGTGGCCAAAATTCATCTCTTTTATAAATTATTGTGACGCTCTTTCTGCAAACTTCCCTGAAGTAAATCCTGATCAAGCACACTGAGTTCTATCCTCACTCTACTGTGTATATAACAGTTGAGGGGTAGAAAAGATCAAACTGATTGGCAGTGGATATAGCTCAGCGGCGCGGTGCCTGCCTGGCAAGCACAAGATCCTGAGTTCAATTCCTGATAGGAAAAAAAAAAAAAATTTACAACTGTAAGAAAATACATTACCTTGTGGTAGAAAATTTTTTTCCTGTCCAGTTCACAAAATTTATGGCATTTTTAAAATTCAACCTGTGGAATCTATGGAGAAATAAATATCACACTTTTAAAGATATTCTTCCATTTATAAAAATACAAACCAATGCAGTGTAGCAACCATCACAAATTCCTATCATTTTGTCTTGAATTCATGAATCATTTTTGTTGATTTTGTGTTGTTTTGATTTTGTCTTCATTGTGGTTTTGTCAGTTTTTAAATTTTAAAATTAAGGAAAAAAAGATAACCTGAAAGTTATCAAGGGTCTATTTGAGACTGAGAAACTGAGAAAGAAATTAAGGAAATGGAGTAAAGAGGAAGTGGAAGGGATTGAAATTAGGTGAGCATGAACAAAGCATGGTATAGGCATACATGGAAAAAACAACAGTGAAGCCTATTGATTTATGCAATTAATCAGTGCTATTCATTACATTAATAATAGAAATGTACTCTTTCTCAGAAATCTCAGTTACATTTATACCTAATCCTAGCCTAAGGCCTCAGAGTAAGACTCTAAATCCAAATCCCTGTTTAGTCTCAATGTCTTACTTTATGTGACTTTAGGTTTTTTTCTCCTTCTTGAAACTGTATGGATTTGTCACATATTCCTTGTGAGCTTATCTTACACTTAAATATTCATAGCTATCTTTTGAATATCATTACAAACTTTTAATACCTTAATATATTTTTAAAGAGTTTTATTATTAAAAATATATGAAGTAATAAAATAATAAAAGCCTTGCCTTTCAAAAACTAAGTTCAATTGAAAATGAGATATTCATTGAGGAAAGAATGAAGCAGAGATTGTGGGTTCCCGGAAGCAAAATGAAGAAAATATTTCAAGAGAGACATAATAAGAGTGCCAAGCAGGACTGAGATGTAAATTATGTGAATAATGAATACTGGGTCTGCAAAAATTGAGGTAATTTATAACCTGGAGAAATTAATTCCGGAGGAAAAATGCAGTTGGTTCATTACAAAAAAAAATCGAAATTCATGGGCACAAGGTGGAGAGGTTTGAGATTTGGCAGTGGGTGATGAGAGATTTCTTATAAAATCATTATTGTTTCTATTTTCCATGACATACGAATGAGCTCATCAGCTCAAGGTGAGAAAAGCAGAGAGTGCATTAGAGGTTTGTGGACCAAACAATATTGTAAAATAATTAGTCCAGAGGGGGGAGGCTAAATTATCTAGGGAAAGGAAAAAGAATTTAAAGGACTAAAGTAAAATCTACTAGAATTGGGGGCTTTAAGGATTTTAAAAATGTTCCTCATTACTTACATTTACATTTTACTTCAGTTGTATTTGTATTTTAAATACAACCAAGAGACAGATGTGAAGGTTAGTCTACGCAGGTTGAAATCTTACATGATAATGCAAGGTGGGTGAGGAGGGAGAGAGAGGTGCAATGGATGAATGAATGTAGTTCTGTCACATGAAAGCTACGTTCTATAATGAGGGAAATGAGATAACGGGGACTAATGAAAAAGTCTATACTTTGGAAGATCTTTGATTCCAATTGCTTAGAGTGTGAATCAGTTTTGAACATTAAATAATTTATAGAATTCTGATGTTATGCCAGGCATAGTGGTGCACACATCTAATGGCAGCACTTGGGAGGCTGAGGCAAGAGGATTCCTGAGAGTTCAAGGTCAGCCTGGGCTACATAATGAGCTCAAGGCCAGTCTGAACTGCATAGTGAGACTCTGTCTCAAAAAGGGGAAAAAAAAGAATTCTGAAGTTGTGTTTTTGTCGGAGGAGGCAGGGTCTCATTGTGCAGTTAGACTCGTCTTGAATTCGCTATGTATTCCAGGCTGGCCTCAAACTCATAGCAATCTTCCTGTCTCAGCTTCCCAAGTGCTGGGATTACAGGCATGTACCACCATATCTGGCTTGAAGTTGTAATTTTTTATTAGATGACCTGATTTTTTATATGATAGAGGTTTTTTTGTTTTGTTTTGTTTTGTTTTTTTGAGAAGAGCTAGTGTTTAACTTTTAGAGAAAGTATTGTTGGAGAAGAGATTAAAGAAGTCTTACACCTGTATGCATAAAAACCCAAGAAGTCATGTGGACAATACAGAAGAAAATCATTAGCCTCACTAATGAGGACAATACATTTATGGTAAGGGTATCAGCACCTTCTAAGAAATGAGAAAATTCTTGCATTGATAACAACTATGAGTTTTATTACAAATGATTGCAAAGGACTGAAGTTATAGTCTAAAATTGTTAGAGACACACAGAAAAATCTTTCTTTATCTCCAGGTGTCATAGAATGTGGGTTATTTGTATAATAATAATGATGTTTTGTAGTGACAAATTAACATGGCAGAGAAACATTCAGAATTAAAGATTATAGAGAAGTTTGCCAGAGAGGGCAAGTGCTGTGAGCTACAGTTGAAAGACAAAGCTGTTTAGGGGTTTTTTAGGAAGTGTATCTGAATGTTTAAAAAGTATTTAGGGATGATGGTTGTGATGATAATTTAGGACTACATAAGTTGTAATTCTGGTTGACATTGACGAAAATAATGGGTGGTTAATATGATTCCTCTAATGAGTCTTTAAGAGAAAATAGGCAAACATTTTTATTATGGCCTTCTTAGGATAACTTCTGAAGTTCATATATTCTGACAAAATGCCAGTGCCTGACATTCTTAGCACTTTGCTTAAAATGGAACCAATAAGTCCTCCTCTGAAATCTGCTGTCACTACGTTCTGATTGTGTGAAGCTCAGAGGTCTTTGCTTAGGATGGAGGAGATAAGGCCATACCAAGTGAACATGCATCTCCAGGAGCAAGCACATGCAGCTCTGTGGGAGATGCAGCATCATATTAGGAGAATATGCAGTTCTCTAGGCCATTTTGAGTCTTGTTTCAATGAGTAATACTCGGTTTTCAAATTTAAAACTAGCACATGTATGCTGCATGTTCTCATTTTTTTTCTTCCCTGTAGTCTATTTTTCTCTTTAATATTTCTATCTGGGTATATCTTTAAAATCTAAAAATATTCCTTAGGTTTTTTTTCTTGTTTTCTGTTTTCTTAATTTCTGTTGAATATATTTTTAAATTATCCCCAATAAGATTGTGTCAGTGTATAAATTAAGATAGGCACAAGAGTTAGTTTCATAGTAAGGAAACAACAAATATATTCAGATTAGTTCAGATGAAGCCCAGTTTTATGCTGAAAAGATCTTCTCATAGCTACATGTCTACAAAAATTATGCTTGTCATATATTTCATCTCCAGAAACTAGTCAAAGGTCAGTTTTCTGAAAAGAAAAAGCTCATTCTAGAAGAATAACAGAAATAAAAAACAACAAAATTAAAACAATTTCTCCCGACAAAAGAAGATGTAGGATGAAGTCCTGAGATGTTTTGCAAAAGAAATGTTGATCAAAATTTGTCTTCAGGATGTCCTTCTGAGAAGAGATCTTCCAAACTTCTTCATTTCTTGGGCTAGATGAATGACTAATTTTCTGCTAACATATTTTATTATAGAAAAATAATATAGAAAAATAACATGAGGCATTAGATGCAAATGTTAGATACTAGAAAATACTTTTACCAAAGTCATACAAATTAGGTTACATGAACACAAAATCACAAAACGGGACATATTCATAGAAAAACAAAACAAACACAATGTTGAAGAGGTTTAAGAGACTCCTACAGCTCAGTGCAGTATGATGTATATCAGGTATCATCAATGGGTAAAATGCAATGGGTCTCGTATAAAAACTGCTTCTGAAGTGAGGGTCATAGTTAAAGGTAATGATAATTAAAGTTCAGCAGATTCCTGATGAAACTCAGATTTCATTATTGTTGAAGGATAACATTGAAGGATACCAGAGGACATGGATAGACTTAAAAGTAGCTGGCTGCCAACTTCTTATAAGTGTGAGTTAAATAAAAATTGCTTAATGTAAGGCACTGAAATTTGAGGTTGAATTTCAATACCTTAGTGCAATCATAGTGACTGATAATAAAATTAGATATACATTTTATTGCATCAATAAAACCTAAAAACTTTTATAAACATGGTTTACAATGGAACATACAGAGATGAAACTTTTGACATACGGAGGTAAAAAGCAACACACATATGTATACATATGTAAATTATATATATATATAGAATTACTACATTTATAGAATATTTATTAAATGTAATCAAGTAATATTTTATGATGTTACTTATTTTCAGCCTCCCAAAGTAAGATCTACAGACTACATTTCACTGAATGTTAATAATAAAAAATTTTCTACCTTAATTAGTTTTGGAATCTTCTAGTATGAGCCAAAGCAGATAAACAAAATTCAGACACTCCCAACCTAGAAGATTCTTAGATTTGTTCATATTTCTGATTTTGATTGTACTTTTATACATTATTATCTTTATTCTAGGCTGCTTTTTACTATGCATTGCGCCCAAGCGTGTGTGTAACAACTGAAAGCCCGTACATTGGAAGTGACCATATTTGAAGAAATGTAGAGGTTAAATGAGATTATATGACTCAAATCCCACATAACTGATGCTCCTTTTCAAAGAGACACCAGAGTCATAAAAACACAGAAAAAGGCCGTATGAAGACATAACAAGACAGCAACCACCTGCAAGTCAAGAAAAAATCCACAGTAGGAATTTACCTTGTGACTGCTTGATTTGAGACCTGTAGGCTCCGGGAATGTGAGTAGCTATGTCAGCCCCCTAAGCCACGAAGTTGGGAGTGTTTTCTTATGTAAGAATCATTGCCTGTTGTTCACACTATCAAGTCTGTCATATTTTATTATATCATACTTATGGGACTGACGCATTCCCTCAGATGCTAGAAAATGTTTGAAATATAACAGACTTAAAACTTAATTCCACTGTCACAATATCATGTTATCACCTTTTCTTCCCTAATCCAAGTGGTTAAAACAACATGCTCACATTTTCTCAGGAAAAGATTTTCTACTTATACTTTGAATATGTAATATTGTCTATATCTTTATATCCCCCAATATGCAATTTAGAGCTAGTGTATTTATCTCTTTTCTCCCTTCTTGTCAATGTAGAACAAGACGCTCTTAATTCTCGCTAGTATTTGCTCATCAGTTGTCTTCATTTTACTCCAACCTTTCTCTAATCTGAACTCCACAGAGTAATCATTGTAATATGTGAACTGTGCTAATGACAGTATTTACCAAGGCTGCTAGAACTCCTCCCGGGACTTCCCATTGTGAAAGTCCTTTGCCAACCTCATTTCCTCCTCCTGCTTGCCAGGCACACCATACCCAGTAGCAACAGCAGGCGTTCTGTGCTGGCTAGCTCACCGCGGCGCTCCCGTCTCAGAGGTCTCCTGTCTGTTCTCTGTGTGCACAGACTGTTCTCTTACCCGGATCTTCCAGTTCAAGTAACACCTTCTTCTGGACATTTAACTTTCAAACACAGATTTCTTTGTCATAAATCACCGTTTTTTTCTATAAAAACGTTTCATTTGTGAATTTCCTCACCATTGAACATCATCTAAAATTATCTTTTTACTTATGATTTATACTGAGTAAATTTTTAATATATATGTACATAAATGTATAAAATCATTGATGGTATGACAGAATTCTAGCCTAACTCATGGATGTGGTGGCTGCAGTTAAAGCTAGCAAGGGAAAGAGGGATTTAGCAGAATCCTAGGGTACTGAAGGAACTATGGACCAACAATTTTTAAAGAAGAAAAATGATATGATCCTTTGGGTCAATTATGACTGAAGATTTGGCTATGTCAGCCAGCTTCTTCCTCTATCTCTGTCTCTGTCTCTCTCCTTCCTATTTCCTTTGTTCCCACTTCTGTTTCACCACATTGGTTTTATTCTTTTTCTGTTTCCTTTCTTGGTTACCGTTTAAAAGCTCTCTAAGACTTTCTAGGTGAGTATATATAAACCTGCGTATTATTTATATACCACCACTGTAAGTCAGGAAAGAAAAGTCATAGAAAAACATCCATCCCTGTTACTACCATGCAGATGTATAGACATACAGCATAAAGGAAGGGAGATAGTGCTCAGTTTCAAAAAGGACTGGTATTAGTAATACCATAGTGTTGAATCCTTTAAAACAAAATCATAAAAATAGTCATTTGCCAAAATGATTTCAATTGGAGTTTAAATCATGTGAACTTTCAAAACTGCCAGGCATCACCCTATTGCCTTCTTCAATACACGGGTTTAGCTGGGTGTAGTGGCACATGCCTGTAATCCCAGCACTAGGGAAGCTGAGGCAAGAGGATTGTCCCAAATTTAAGGCTAGCTTGGGCTACATAGTGAGACTTTGTATCAAACAAGCAAACAAACAAACAAATAAAAATAATACATAGTTTTAATATAAACCATGAAACTTGGATCACGAAGTTTGATATTCAAAATATTTATAGTTACATACTATGATTTTCCACATAAGAATCATGTTGTTCATTTTCTCTTAATTCATGGGTATTCTTTTAAAAGAAATGAAAAGACATCACCTGAAAATAAGACTGAATTGTCAAAATCATAGCTGTTTTTTATTCTATTGATAGTGAAGCATTAACTTCTAAATAACCTACCACTAAGGTTTGATTATAATATTATTTACTTGTATTAAAGGAGAAAATCATCCCTATTCTTTGTTCTACTACATGAAATAAATTGGATACAATGAAAACTATCCTTAGTCTTATTGTTACACTGTGATTTTAAATCTAAAGTTAATGAGCATAGTTTATAACTAATTTGGTTAATGGGCAACTATTTGCTTGTGATTTCAGAAGAGTTTACCTCTCCTGCTACATTGTTTTGATCATAAAGTGGACCATAAAGTGGTGCTGTGATGGAAAATAGCTTATAGAGTTACATTTCTGCCTAATGCGACTTTTCCTTAATCTAGCCTTACCTCTTGATTAATGTCCTGTCAAGGCAGACTTCACAGAGCTTGTGATTTTTGTGCTTGATAACATGAATCATGTTCATAGCAAATGCAAAGCTGGGGAACGGCATCTATTTGTTATGCATTTTTCAGGTGAGAGATGCTGTAGTGTTGAACTATGACATAAATCTTCTCTCTATTTAGTACCAAAGTACCTTGAACTAAAGCTCAGATCATAATAATAGGTAATGGGAGAATATAAATAGTCAGATTTGCCTGTCTGGTGACTTAGATGTCTTTGTTTCAATAACAGTATTTATTTAAAACCATAAACATCACCTATAAACATCCTTACTTTCAGTACTTTGTTTTCAGATTTTTTTTCTCTAAAATAAACTGGAATACTCTACATTAAATTTGATTCTAGTAGTACATTTTCTTTGATTTTCTTTCTACATTTAAAGATGGTAATACCTTCCAACTGGAGTGTTTTATATTTTATTAAAATAATATTTGGGACAATAGTATTTAAAAACTACCAAATTACCACACTGGTGACTAGAAAATTATTTTTGTTTTATGATTTGACTCAATTCAATTCTTTTGTTTTCTGTTATAATCTGTTTACTTTTTCTTAGAAAAGGTTTGCTGTTTCTACTAACATTTATAAATGGAAATTCATCTGAATTTGAACAACTTGTCACTGTAAAATGTTGGTTTGACCTGGGAAGCAGCCATGATCGTAGCTGAAATGCCTATCTTCCATTTTAGAATAAATTCTCCCCAAAGCCTGGAATGTTCCTCATTCCACAGTATCACTAACCTAGCTCTGCACAGTTCTGTTTGCTACACTTCACTCTATGTAACAACAATTGGTCCTATGTGTAACTTTTTAGACCTCTGCCCTCCGCCATTTTCATATATGTCCTGTGTATTTTGTTTAACCACCATCCTGCCAATTCAAGCAAATTTTGTCCCACCTCATTGGTCAA
This sequence comes from Chinchilla lanigera, assembly GCF_000276665.1. Classification (NCBI taxonomy): domain Eukaryota; kingdom Metazoa; phylum Chordata; class Mammalia; order Rodentia; family Chinchillidae; genus Chinchilla; species Chinchilla lanigera. Next base: position 23,169,719 of record NW_004955404.1, on the reverse strand, counting down.
CTTAGAGTTTTTCATAAAATAACAATTAAAGACTTCCACCCATCCTGTTTTGATTGATAAGGCCAAGTCTACCAGCTATGTGTGCTAATAAAAATCTATGCTTTTATTTATACACACTTAAAATATTTTAATGGACAATAGTAAATATTTTTCTATTATCAAGTTTTCACATATCAGGAGGTAGAACTCTGAAGGGACCCAAGGTTCCCAACCTTAACCATCAAATTCAGTTGTTTGATAAGACACAATTGACCTAAACTACATAGATTATATGGAACCTAAAATAGTTGCAATGCACTCTCTAATTCATGCCAGAAAGAGAAATCAAAGCAGAGTATAGAGGTGGTTCTTTACTGCTAAGATTGAAGGGAATGTTGGTGGGGATGTGACTGTCAGCTTTAAAAACTAGGAGTGTGGGGCTGGGGATTTAGCTCAGCGGCAAAGCGCCTGCCTGGCAGGCGCAAGGTCGTGAGTTCGGTTCCCGGTACCGGAGAAAAACCAAAACAAAACAAAAACAAAAACTAGGAGTGACCTGCTTCCTGTAAGAAAACACAGATCTCAGCCCAGTAAGGAAGAGCCCATAAAGAATGTGTTTAAATCGGGACCCTGCAAGAAGCTGGGAGTTGATTTTTCCTGAGTGTGCAGATAGAACCTTGCTTGAATGACAGCTTGCTTTCAGGCACATGATAATCTTTGCCAAATTGAAGTTGCTTTGAATTATTTATACTGTAATGATTTGTTACAAAATAGAAAATCAATACACACACCTCCATGAACCTTCATATATAGGGGTACCAGTCTATAACGTCCTCACTGTCTCCATCACTTAGCCTAGATTATTGAACATAAAGCACCGTTCAATAAATATTCACCAAATTAAGGTAAAACTAGGATATGATTTAATATGGTTGTTCAGAGCAAGGCATTAATATTAGAAAAAAGACTGCATCTTGCTGTATTGGAGATTAGTTTATATCTGAAATCAATTAACTTTTTTAGAAAGTGAGTGTTTAGTATAAAATGTACAAATGAAAGGCATTGGGTAAATATAATTATACATAAAATATCTGAGGATCAAGGAACTCATTATGTAGATGTAAAATATGGTTAGATTATCATTTCCTGTTCAATTAATTTTCTCTAAATTTAGAATTAGTTAACTTAGAAATATATTTTGCTGCAATTATTTTGCCTGAATCCTTCTGAATAGTGTGAGTGTGCATGTTTGTGTGTGTTTGTGTGTGTGTGCATGTGCACACACGTGTGTGACTCATGGAATCCAAATCTGATTTAAAAATTTTATAGGAAACTCATTTAATTGACAATTAAATTCCTAATTTACATTTGTGGAGGGTCTTATTTCCATATAAGTAATTTGAAGTGTGCCATTTTAAGGCATTTAAAATAAACAAAAGCATTTAGTTCTCTGAACATAAATTCTTTGTTTATTTCACTATGTTGCATAGAAAATACAACTGTGCTGACAATTTAGATATTATAGGGCCTATGCAAAACAGGGGGGCTCATGATCTTGAAGAAAAAAACCAAAAATAGCAAGATTTTGCTATTCTAATCAGTAGTTCATTAAAATGTACATTTTGCAAAAGAAGTCATACAAATGCTCATCACAGTACTGAAAAATATTCAACATTTCCAGAAAGAGCGGAGGGTTGCACATATCTTTAATTCCACACACGCAGGAGGCTAAGACAGATGAACTGTAAATTGACAGCACTCCCAGGCAATACAAGATATTTCCTAGCCTCAAAATTAAAAATAAAGAATGAATTAAAAAGAATGAGGGAATAGCTCAGTGATCACTGGGTTAAATTCCTACTAATACAGTGAAACAAAATGAAACTAAAGGAAATGAAAGGAAACAAAATGGAACAAAATATACCTACATATATATTAGTTTTTGTCAATCCAAAAATAGAAGCTAAAGATGACTTTTAATTAAAGTTATTTTTCAGTTTCCATTATAAGTTATAACAATTTAAGCTGCATACAATGAAGACTTGGACTTCAAAATAAGTTTACATTTTCTGTTAATTCAGTTTATATTAGAGTACTCTTGTGTAAGCATGCATTTATTGAGGAAAATAAAATGATTACAACATCATAACTATGTAATAAAATATAAAATATTTATTTCAATATTTATATAACTTTATTTTGTGAGGGAACTTTAAGCTCTCTCCTGTCTAAATGAAAACTGGGAAATGAATTTTTTTCTGAAATTGTTAACTACGAAAAGGGAAAAACTTAATGTCAAATTTTGGAAGTGCTGTGCCTCCAAGAAACTGGATTAAATTAACATCAACTCTGGTGTTTCAGTTGCATAAGTCAAGTAGACATAAAGAACTAAATGTGTCAGCAATAACTTCTTTCAGAGGAGCTTTATATTTTTCTGGGATAATTATATGATTTACAGAGTCATACTTTATAAAGTGGAAGAAAACTTTATGTTCTATGCTACTGGGATATGTGTTAATGTGATTAAATGTCTAAGAATAATAAAACTAGGCTTTGAATTTATATTTCCCTCTAGAATGCTATCAATTTTGAAAGAAAGCATCCATCATAAAGGTAAAGTAATGTTCTCAGAAAATTTTATTTGTGGAAAATATATAGTGTATCACATTGTGATGACTCCTGGGAGCTGATAGAACATGAGAACTTACACATGAAAATGATACGCGAAGTTCTTGGTTTTGTTGCATTTTCCAACCATTATATGTGGACTTACTAGATGGTAGGGGAAATTATGGCTATGAAGTCAGCACTTCATTTGAAAAGCTCAAAAGAAAACTAATAAGTTCATGTTTTAAATATATGACTTTGTCATATTTAAATTGAGATTTTCTTGAAAAAATATGAAATAGAAAATGTAAATATAGCTATGGAGCCGAAAATTTGTTTCATCCTATTTGTGATCCAGTATTTCACATAACTCTTTGTTATGTTATGCTTATGTCTGGAAATATTGCTGGAAGCAGTAACTATGCAAACACCCCAAACTTAGTTTGTGGTGTATAAAGTGAGTACAATTCTGGAGTGAGTGTATACAGGGTTTTGTAGAGTCTGCCAATTTCAGCTATGTGGCCTTGAGGGAGAGTCTGAAGTTGAAAGACATATCCCTATTGCAAAATTTTGAGAGAAAATACACAACTGCAAGTACAATATATCATTGTAACCACCAAATTTCAGTAACAAATTTAAATCCTATTATTCTTTTACATTTATATCTATTTTATTTTAGTACAACAAACCTTCGAATTAGAGTTCTAAAAAGTTTTATGAAAGTAGATTGATATATAATAATTCTACATAGTTCAAAGATACAAAATGGTTACTCTGGTATGCACACACAAGTATTAAATATAGAACCATCAGCGTGCTCATACTAGAGAATGTATATATACACCGTGGTAAGAAGTTTGCTTGTCTCTTTTTGTAATTGCAAACTTCCAGTCCTAACCCCAACATCCACTTTAAAACAAAGCTAGATGGACTATTACTATGTATTAATTGTTCTCTTATCTAGAATTTAAATTAAGTAGTCTCATATAATGCATGCATATCATATGATATCATATTATTTTATCTGGCTACTGTTACACATTATGATTAGTTTGATTCAGCCATATTATCCTATGTATTAATGCTATAGACACTTTGATTGCTGAATAGTACTCTATTGCAGTATGTAGTACTACTTACTTATCCATTCATCTATCACTGTTTATTTGTTCTGATTATACTAAGCTGTTGTTACAAATAAATACTGTATGATCTTAAGCACTTTAGTGGGGTCAAGTAGTATCTCATAGTGGTTTTCATTTGCATTTCCCTAAGTGATTTTTAATGTGTTTATTTACCATCTTCATGTCTTCTTGGAAGAGTCTGCCTTTTAGTGGAAAGCAGGGTGGCTTAAACGTACTAAGTATAGGCAAAATTTTTATTCAGATGAATTTTGATATATTTTGTATAACTATTTTATCTATCATATTTTGAAATAAATATTTAGCTTTAGAACAGTCTTAGGCTTACTTAAAAATTGATCAGACAATATAGAGAGTTCACACTTATTCAATGCCTAGGTTTTCCTATTATTAAAATCTTACAATAGAATGGTACATTTATCAGGACAAGTGAGTTTTACTTTTAAAATCTGTATTTTATTCAGATGCCAGTTTTTATTTAATGACCTTTTCCTGTTCAGTATCTCTTCATGATACCATGTTACATTTTATTTTCATGTCTCCTTCGGCTCCTGTTCAAGTGATTGCATCTCAGACCTTCTGAGTTTTGAGAGCTGTGTGTTGCTTTAGTTAGCACTATGTACTTCAGCTCAGATTTGTTTCTTCTTTCCCATGCTAATGTTATTGGAGAAAGAAACTCCCAACCTGCTAGATGTCTGGTATGAGAGTTTGTGTTCTCTAAAATCAGAGAATGAATTTTAGGAACAATGGAGGTTAAGAACCGAATAGATTTACTGGGGGAAAGAAAGCTCCTGTCTGAGAGAGAAATAGAAGGGTGCCCAAGTGGGTTGCCGAGGACCCTGCCTTTTCCAGGGATTTTACAGATCAAAATCATGAGGTGTGGTGGGTCCGAGGTGGGCAAAAAATGGGAAATTTAAAGGTGGGCATGAAGTGGGACAAATTATGGTCAGCCAATGATATTACAAGTATAACTGTTCAAGGGAAATTCATTAAATGGGATTAAATGGGGAAGCAAGTCCCATAGCAAGTGGACATGAATTCAGAACAGGGTGCTTTCTTGTATGGGGTTAGTGACTCTTCCTGGATTTTCAAAGTGACTGATACCTATTTAGAGTATCAATCCCTGACGTCCATCCCTAGGAGGGTATGTGGGTACACTTGGTTCATCTTTTGTCTTGAAGTCTGGCCCACACGGGAGGTGCCTGTCTCTCCCACAGTTGCAAGTTATCCTCTCTTCCATATTCTCTCCTTCCAGGGCCTGGCCCTGTCTGACTTCTTATAATATTTCTATCTAACTCAGCTACTTATAATGTTAATACCAGGGTTGTGACATTTTAACAGGAACAACAGAATTTAGGTACCACATCCATCATATTATATCAGTAATATGTATTAGCAACATGGTTTAATCATGTTTGTGATTTCTTTAGAATTTATAATAGATGAAACTTGTGTTGAGAAAATAGTTTAAATTTTTACAAAATGTAAAATGCAGCCTTATTTTCTAAGAAAAGTGAGCTTAACACAAAACTTTAAGAAGCATTAAAATTGGTAACTTTTTTTAAAAACAAAAAACCATACAACTGTCATAAGAGAAGTAAAATTACCTCTTATTATCAAGAAATTATCTGAATTTGTCTCCTGCCATCTGTCCAATTTCTAACCTATTTAAGGTGACTACATTAGCTTTCTAAATGCAGGTTAGTAACAAATACATCGGTGCAGAGTATAAAGATGCTCATTTTTGTAAATAAGCAAAAGCCTTATGTCCAGTGATCCTATAAAAATGGTTTAATTTAATGAAAATGTGAAATGGTGTCAAAATGTTCCTCAGAAGTAAAATGATTTTGGTTATAATGTGAAACAACATGGTATAATGTTGTGTGATAAATGCAAAAAGTATTCTGAGTTCTACGAAGAACTTTGTTATTTGACCATTAGAAACACTCTTCACTTCCTCATACTCTTGTACACTTCCTTGTACAAAACTGCATGCAAATGATAATAGTGAGCTGATCTACAATCATTTGATTATATTTTTATTTCATTCTGTGCTGCTTTACATATAAATATTTTCTACAATTTTTTACTCCTGCTTCTTCACTTTAGAGAAAGAGTGATCAATCTATTGCATATCATCATGGGTTACTCACACTCTCAAAACTCATTTACCAACTGTTTATTCAAAGCAATACTTGATTTTTTAATAAATACCTCAAATTTTCTGTGGATAAAACTGTTTAGTGACTTTTTCCTCAAATCTACTTAATATGTAGTCTCTCCCATGTAAGCTAATGGTGAATCTTTTTCAGTTGCTCATGTTCATTTATTGCATATTACATTTTTGCGGCATGTTACTGACTAGACATGTTTGCTCCATTTTAAACTATAGCCAGCATGTGAACTTTTCATAACAATTCCATTTCTAACCTAGATATTGTGTATGATCTCTTACTACATGGCCCTTCTGCCTCTGCTCCTCATTTCAGTGTGTTCTCCACAGGGAAGGGAAAGTAATTAGTAAGTCTTATCAGACAACTGTAGTATTTGTCTATTCTCCTCACAGTTAAACTCGAAAGTCATGCTTTCTCTAAATCCCTGCAATACTCTCACCACTCATTCCTTCTACTCATTTATTATTTGCACCTAGAATCATCGACTTCCACACCATTAGCATTCTTGCTGTTCTTGGAAAATATCTGGAATGACTTGATTTTGGGGATTGTACTGTATTCAGTGATACTCACTTGACTAACTTGTCTTACTGCATTTATGTTCTCAGCTCAAACAATCTACCAATTTTAATTCAATATGTAATCCACCATAAACTCAACCACCACAAACTTTACTTGGCTCATGGGAAGTTTTATGGAAATAGAATCACTAACCAAAGCAATAGGACAATCATAACACTAATAATGTACCAGAAATCACAGAAGTAGTAACAGCAACATATGTAAACGTATGATACTGAAGTTTTTGGGCAAAATATAAACTGTGGAGCACCTGACACTTAAGTATATTAACATCAGTGTTCCCCTCCCTGGTCCTTGTGAAAGTGTATGTGTGTGTGTGTTTTACTTTAGTTTAAATACATACTTCAAAGTGCTTAAAAATGTACTATGTGATACATAATATAGGTGCTATGGCTCAAAATCTCATTACAGTATATTTGCCTATCTACAGCATGGTTGCCCAACCTCACTGAGTGAGTTGGAATTGTGTAGGACCTCATCTAAAATATGTAATGTAGTTAATGTACAAAGATAACAATATTTCAATGCTTTTAAATATAACATTCTCAAAGGAAAGCAACATAAATTGTGTGGAGAGCATGGGGTTCAGAGTTAACACTGCCAGCATTCTCTTGTTGCCAGCGCAGTCTGGAAGCATCACGGAATGGAGTCAGGAAAAGACTACAGAGAATCACACCATAATGTGGAAAGTTTACGATCTTGTAGGGGGGTTGCAGAGCTATCTGCTCAGGGCCACATGCAGGTTGCAGGTCATATGTTAGGCACATCTGATTTAGACTTCTTCCAGTTCATAGACTTTTAATTTATTGTCTGTCACAAAATGCACATTTTTACTTCATCTTTGTATAACTGTATTCCTTTATTAGATTTTAAATCCAGTAAAAGTAGTTAACTTGTAATTGTTTTACTGTCTTCTATTTTTTTGCTGAAAGGAACTGTTAATGAGTCCTTGATTGATCAACATTGCATGTCTCTATCTGTTTTCATGAGAAACCACTTTGAAAATATCAATATGTAACACAACAAGCATTGTTAATTTCCTACCACTTTGTTTGTAACTCTGTATTGTCTGTACTGCTCTTTTGTTATTCTCTAAAAGGTTGTCTGTCTGTTAATGTTTTCCCCCTTTTATTTTTAAAATAAAAAAAAAGAAAAGAAGTAGTTAACTTAAAATACTTCATAAAAAATAACATTTTCATTTTGGCATGATTTGCATAGAATTGTTCTTGACAATGCTAAAATAAAAGATTAGTGAAGAGTGGATTTATAATTACTTTTAAAAAAGTGTATGTCGAAATGTTCAAGACCAATGTGAATATTCAAATATATAGCCCTGCACTTTATTGTCATGTAGCTATTTACATTCACTTTTGTCCAGTATGATTCCATATACTGTATGTATATATAATAAATAACCTATATGATACAGTAAATATTCCATGTATCACTCATAATATATCATATCTATACCATACCATATATGACCATCTATACTTGAATGTCTCAAAACTGTTTGAAATAATTTCAAACAAAATTTGTCAGGTGATTATCTTTTACTATTTGTAAGGCTTATTCTTTGCGTTCCAAATATTTTAGATTATGCTTTTTAAAAAATGGGTTAATTTATATCATAAATTTTTATGAATTACAATTTTATAAAAATTGTACTCTTTTACAAAATATATATACATATGTATGTCCAAAACATTTATTAGATAATTTTAAGAATGTTACTCTCAGTATAATACAGTTTTGAATAATAATTTGGTTGAGAATTGTTATATTATTTCCCCCAGATTTTCTGATTCAGTTTACCTGATGTTTTAATGCCATCCTCATTTTTTCCCAAAAAATAAACGTTATATAAGATTGTTTTTTTTTTTTTTCCATCCAAAGTTCAGCTAACCGAAGCTTTCAGGATTAAGACTCTTAATTGCTCATAGATATATGTCAAAATCTGATTAACAAACAGATTTAGCAAATGTGCCTCATTTGCTTGATTAAAAGTACTCAAATGCCTGAGATTTTCCAGATAATCTAAGGGGAAAAAAAATGATAGTCTAAATGAGACCACATGTTACCAATTAAAAAAAAAAAAGTGACAGCCTCACAAAACCTTGTAATAAACAACTTTTAACAAAATAGCAAAATAAATCAAATATCTTTATGAAATTCAATCTTGGTGAAAATGTTACTGGACCATTTTGTTATTTTTCCTCTTTTTGGTTAAATAACATTTCTCAAAAGTAAATTCAGTAGCTAAATATTTTTATATAACAGAAAACTAGAAATTTCCTTTTCGTTTTCATTGATATGAGTATTTACATAGTATTACATTTTTATGTGCCAAAATGTATGTTAAAGGTTTTTTTCTGTAAGACATTTTATTTTTGGATTGTAGCTTTCTTTAACATTAATGCAATGTTAAATGAAAATTATATGTCCAACAATGTTGACATACCTATGAAATTTTAAAATTTACCCTTAAAATAATCTATTAATATTATTTCAGGAAAATTATATAATGGTCAGCTTTTAATTTTGGTAAAACGTTTTTATAAATCTATAATCATTTGAATGGTATTTGTAGTATTTTTTACTCTTTTTTTTTTTGGTTTTTCTCCGGTACTGGGAACCGAACTCACGACCTTGCGCTTGCCAGGCAGGCACTTTTGCCACTGAGCTAAATCCCCAGCCCTATTTTTTACTCTTTATTGCTGCTGACATGAATATCAGAGGCAATGTAATATCCAATTATATCAGATATTTACTTGTATTTATCAGATATTTGGATTTAGTGTTCCAGAAATACTTTCATGAAAATTTATCTGAGATATATCTGAAATAATTTTATAAGATTTTTATGATGTTTTGTATTTAATTGAAAAAAACATGTCAGAAATTTCACTGCATGAAAATGTTGAGGCAATTTTCAATAAGATAAAAACCAAACAGAGCACCCAATAATGCCATTGAGACAAACAAAAAAACCCCATTCAGAACAGGACGGCTAGGAATGATGTCATCTTTAACCAGTTTCCTGCTGTTGTTTCTGTTGCATGTCAGAGAGCTCATAATAAGTATGCGTAACAAGCTAAATTTTATTTTCAAAGTATGCATTTCCTGCACAAAATTACATAACTTTATAACTATTTCAATATATTTTCTAAAAATGTATTATATGCCCACTTACTTGTAAATGTCAGTCTTTGGAATGACTATCACATTAAACAGAAATGTTCATATTTCCGTCTGATAAATTTATCATGTTTATTTAATTATGAGAAATCTATTTAAGCTTCTAGAAGCCTATGCTACATAAACAGAAGAATATTTATAAGCGGATGAAGTAATGTATTATATATACTTATGACAATGTTTGCATTTGAATTATATTATACTAGTGAAATCAAGTTAAATATTAAATTTCTGTTATATGAACACATCAATAAATAAATAATTTAATTCTTTTACTATCATTCCTCCTCATAGTCTGTTTATAAATATGTGCTCCCTCCGTTTTTCTCTCAAGTGGTGTTTATACTGTTTTTAAGGACAGTAAACTTTAATGACACATTTGAAAAAATAAAATTAGCACACATAATTTGAAGTCCATTTTTTCATTGTTTTAATTTTCACTCAAGCCATCTTTTCTGTACTCTGTTTCATGCAAAGTTCTAAATAATGAATGAAAGTCAGAAAATGATATGGAAATTATGGCACAATTTGCTATGAGAAATTGAAATATCACTGGGAGGTAAAAAGAGCTGAATATTCTATGCACCATTGAAAGGTAAGTATAGGGCTGGGAATAAAGCTCAGGAGCACAAGAGCCTGCCTGGAAAGGCCAATGTCCTGAGTTTCATTCCTAGAACCAAAAAAAGAAAAAAAAGAAAAAGAAAAAAAAAAAGGCTGGGAAAGGTAAGTGAAAGGCTAGTTTCTTTGGTTTGCAGCAGAAGTATCTCTGATCTGTCAGATTATAAAATCATAAGAAATTTTCTTTCCTCTGTAAACCTCTGAGTTATATTATGTATTGTTTCTTACATGTCAACCATATTGCTTAATACAGTTCTTAACAGATTTTCAGTTCATTAATATTCTCTTCTGTAAACTCATCTAAATTATACTTTGAAAATCATAGTGTTTATCAAGAACTTCAAAGGATTATGTTCTAACACTACTTGTATAGTTCATTGCTACCTAAATAGCTGGTACACAAGTGATTATGTTTCTCACAGCTGTCATGTGTAGTTTTGATAGTTCTAGCTCTTGTTGCTGACACAAATATTACAAGACTTTATGGAGTAAACACAAATAGTTCTCTGAAATCTGTAGGATATGTGAACTCAATTGGCTTCGTGACTGTTTCCAGTCAGACGATGCCTGTATCTGTGGACATCTCAGGACTTCTTTATTTACATACCAGTTGCCTGAGTTGGTATTGAAAGAACAGCTGTGAGCCCATGAAGTTTTCTTTTTACACACAGTCTGTCCATGGGGCTTCTCAAAGCATGGCAACCTAAAGGTAGTTGGAAGTCTTACCTGAGGGAAGCTTATTTTCAGAGTAAAATTTCCAGGAGACAATGAAATTAGTTACAGAGGAAAGAAAATTTCTTATGATTTTATAATCTGACAGATCAGAGATACTTCTGCTGCAAAATTTAGAGAGCTAGGGAAATTTATGTGGGCATCAGTATGGGGGACTTTGGTACACAGAAGCGGGAAAGTCATCCTGTAGCTCATATACTAGTGGCAATCAAATAAGAATAATTAGAAATGACTGATTTTTAAACATTAATTAATATTAGAAAAAGTAATCCAACAAAATTGAAATAATTATTTAGATAGCTCATTTACTAACATTCCAGTAGACACTGAAAGGTTAATACAACTGGAAAATGCATTCATTACATTGCTGATATTGCTATAAAATCATCCTGCTAGATCCACAGGGTCGCCATTAAAGTGAGATATTTCTTAGTAGTCACAATAAATCTGTTTTAGAGTTAAGACCTTTAGCTGATGAAGTCTGGTTATTTTTCTACTGTCTGACAGAGAACTCTGGGACATCAGTCAATCACCTGCAAACAGAATTTAAAATGTGCCAAGCTACTTTCTCTGAGAAATGATGACTTTGCCCATGAAGTTACTGTGAATTTCTGAGGAGTTTCACACTAATCCTCTATTTGGGAAAACTCACTTAGATTCTATCAGAACCTGTCATCTTATTTACGATGTGTTACATTTTTTTTCAATTAACAATGTATATTTCAGGATTATTCAGTCTAGTTCTTAACATTAACTTCTTGGAGACAAAATCATGGTTCCAAAACCTGATATGAAGGATAGTTCCTAATGGAAATAACATCTATTGTTTTTAATTATTTCACCACTGATAGTCATTGGATATTTTTCTTTTTCTCATTTGTTCCTGAGTTAGTCTATTCTTATAAGAGATGTACTGACCTGATTATCTCTGCTCTATTTTGTCTTGAATGAGTTTAAACATCCAAACACATGATGTAGGTTGCCATCAGAAACCATAGGACATGCTTGTAGGTTTTTGTTTTTGTTTGTTTTGTCTTTTTGAGACAGGGTCTCACTATGCAGTTCAGGCTGGCCTTGAACTCAATTTTTAGCCCAAGCTGGCCTTGAACTCACAATGATCCCCTTGCCTCATCCTCCCTAGTGCTGAGATTACAGGCATGCACCACCACACCTGGTCAATAGACATGCCTGGGACAGGCACATTTAGTAATGTTAATCGATGAATATGAATGTATCTAGTATGACAGTTTCCCTATAGTATGTTACACTGCAACTAAAATTTCTCTTGAAGCATGCTAAGAATTAATGTTTTGTGCTTTTTGAAAGATAACAAGGTTTTATACACACACTAGAAACACAATTGTGTCTAGAACATTAACTCCTTCCTTGCTCAAAAATATATTTACCAATTTTTACTAAAATTATGACATTGGAAGTTTTAGGGATTTCGCTGGTGAAATATTTCATCTACATTTCAGAACACATATTTGTTCCACACATTGAAAATATATTATTTTGCTATTAATGTTAATTAATAATATCTAGGCATTAGACTCATACATTTAAAAATAAAACTGAGGTTATTATTTGCAATTTTCCTTCCCTTTCTTAGAAAAATAAAGGTGAGATTATTATTTACAACTTTCCTTAATATTTTTAGAATTTCTTTAACTTCTTTAGAACGCTTAGAATTTTTCTAAAATTAATGTACCAGGTTATCAAGAAGACACAAAAATCTGCAGTAGTTTAACTATTATTGCCTTGATAAATGTTTGCAAAGTAATGTTGTTAAGAATCATGTTACAGAAACTTCAAAAGATTAATTTTGTTAAAATAAGGTATCATTTGGTGTAAATTTTCATTTATGTGGCTTTATAATTTTATCAGTGTCATATAATCACATCCAGATTCTAAAAGCACTGAAAAGAATATGTTGTATCTTTGTTCATCAAATTTTATTGATATCACTAAATAATCACTATAAAGTGACCTGTAATTAGTTGTATAAGAAGTGAGATTTTTATTTTACTTAGACATACTGCTATAAAAGCAATATAAAAATGATAACCATATAACAAACCTCATTTTCATTACTGTCATACCATTTACATATTTAATTATTTAATGCTAACTTAATGTATCAGATTATTCAACTATCATGATAAATTAATATTTGAGCATTTCTATCACACTGATGTGCTTCTTCATGCCAACAAAATAAGACTGACTTTATGTTGTCTTGAAGCTTCAATTTCTTTACTTAGATGATCAGAGAAACCACAAATCAAGATATCACTTAAACCTTACTAAATGTTTCCAAAATCCAGACTAAAATACCAAATTTCTTTAGAGAATACATATGCTACCGAGGCTATTAAGCATTTCAATAGCTAATGTACAGCCAATTATTGGCTACATATAAAAACCATAATTCAGATGAATAAGCCATTGCCAAAATTGCAACAAAAAGGAAACATTTAGCTTTTATGGATTTTATATAATGGAATTATGGAAATAATATGAAAAATTTAATGTTTCAAGAAATCAACATAATAGAATAAAATTAAAAATAGCAAAAATCGATTGAAAAGAGTTAAAATACGCACTTAAGTAATACCAAATAGAACTTCATTCTGGATTCAAAAGTTCACTATTCCAGGGTAGTCCAGATTCTACCTTTGTGACCGTTCTACAGTGGCTTCAATTTCATGTTAATGATCAAATAACTCTTAAAGGTCTCTACCATCTTGAAGGATTAGTTGTGTGTATAAAACTATTTATCATGATATATAAAGTATAGAAATGGTATTTCAAAATGATCCTGGAGAGTACCTCAAGGCTATATTCCTACATGTTAGAATGAACTCATAAGCTACTTTCTGTTCTTATGAATTTGAGTTTCCATAATAGTTCTTAAAAGCAGCATAACAAAAAAGGCAGTGATTTTAGTACAACTTCATTTACATTGTACTTTTCAGTAACATTTTGGCAGTCACTGAATAATCTTTACAATACCTTTTAAGAAAGGATATTTTGATTTTTCTTTAACATTTTAAAAATTAACATTCTTTGTTTAGTTGCTTTGCTTGCAATATAATGACAAAAAGTTCTTACGCGTTTTCCTCCCCTAGAAATAGGAAATTTTGAATATTTAGATCCTACATAAAAAATATTGCTGTATTCCTTTTTGTCATCTTTGTGTATATTTCTTTTTACCTGTTATTTGATTTTTTAAGAACTAAACCACTTTTCTCATACATACATTATAAAGCATTTAAATGATTGTATGATTTATTGAAAATCTCTTTTAAATACTATAACACATCAGTTCTATTTCTTGTATTTATCTAAAGCAACACATAAAATCATAAATTACAGTAGTGTATAATGTTTCCAAAAATTGGTGATGAAGGATAATGATTATTAGTAGTCATAAAAGAAATAAGATCTCAAATTTTCATAGAATGTAGAAATCATTGCAACATGTAATTGAAAGTATAGTCAGTAAACTAAACAGCATGCGTACTGGCTCGAAGAAATTTCAGAGTGACATAAAATCTAATGTATTGTGTTCTAGAATTTTATTAGAACTGCTGATTAAATGTGATTTTTTTCCACAAATTCTCTTTTATTATATGTAATTTTAGCATGTACATATATACCAAGCTTCAGTAAAATTTTTGTAATTATATCTACATCACCAAATAATATGAAATATTCATAAATACATTTAATAAAAGATGGAATTTATGAAGTAAATTTATATGAATTATAGATAAAATATTTACATTTTATTAAATTTATATAGAACAATATGCAGCATAAGTTACATACATTATAAAGCATTTAAATGATTGTATAAATAATATCTAAAATGGTAAGCATGCTTATCCTACACGTTATTCTTCAGATTCCATGAAATTCTAAACGATAGTAAAAAGATATTTTATGGAATGTAACTGATTTTAAAATTCATAAGCAAGGTATTCTGAAAGAAGAGAAGCTATAAAAATAAAATGCTCTACTTAATATCTAACTATGCAAAACAATGTCATATCAGTGTGGAAAAGAAAAATAGAAAATAGCCTATACATATATTTGATGCTTGATATATTATAGCATAATAATCCATGACACAGTTATATTAAAATATCAAAGAATAGGTCACATAGTTTACAGTTATGTTTTAATAATTTATTATATATATGGAAAAGTTTATCATCTTTATTTCACATTACATGGCTTCAATAGAGGGGAATGAAGCATTATTATTTTATAATATGCTGTAGAAAATACATTTAATACTTAAGTGAAGATAATATTCAATAAGATATAAATTAACCTAGGCCTCAAAAGAAAATTTTGGTCAATTAAACTATATTAAATTTAAATAGCTAAAGAAATTATCTGGAAGTGCATATATGGCATAAATATAAGGAGAAAATTATTATTTTTATATTCCATCACATATGAATCAAGATAAATAAGAACTAGATAGTGGCAACAGATATATATTTACATTAATAGTTACATTTCTTATTTGTTACAATTCTAGCAGAATGGTCTTGATCCGCGGTAGTAGTGTATGTGTGTGTGCATATGTTTATGTGTGTATCTATATAAATGTAAAAGAATAAATAAAGTGGGGGAAACCTGGGCATGGTGGCACACCCCTGTAATCCTTGCACTCTGGGAGGCTGAAGCAGGAGGACTGCAAGTTTGAAGCCAGGCTGGGCAACATAGCAACTTAGCAAGGTGCCATCTCAAAATAAAATATGAAAAAAAGGGACTGGGTTATCGCCCAGGGTAAAAGTACTGAGATCAATGTTCAGTACTGAGAAAAAAATGGGAAATATTTTGCTTCTTATAATCATTTGGGAAAGGATTATCAACTCTACTTTCTTAAGTGTGAGGTTGTTTACCCAGCACAATCTTCCAGAGCAGAAGTACTGGAATGAAAACACCCTAAAAGATTTTCAAGAATCTGTCCTAGGAGTGACATCTGTAACTTCCACTCATGCTCAGTTGACTAGAAATCAGAAGCATGATAAAGCAAGTTGCATCTGAAAAATGTAACCTAACATGTCCCAGGAGGAAATAGATGTTACTTTGTGTAAAGACCTACCCATTTAACAACAGTGGGATTCACAATCAATTGAGGTGTGCTGTTCAGACTTACAGCCTTCTATTTTTGTCCATTTCTGTACAACTTGTTTATAAAGCCTCAATGTCTTTTTTGTACAGTATACCTTGTTTAAACAGTGTGGTAATTTTTACTGACTCTACTGTACAGCACTGTAGTTTTATATTCTGTTATACTTTACATTGCTTCATGTAAGAGTTATGCAAATGAAAGCAAAGTTACAAAGTTGGAGTTTCCTTGGCCAATTCTTTGTTCTAAATGTTGTAATGTACTCTACACATAGTCTATGCTCTTCGTCATTTAGTGACTAAATCATTCCTAGTCACAAGAATGTATCTCAGCCATTAAATGAGGTATGCTTATATATCTATTTCAGCAACGAGGACATTCCATAATGTATAGCTAACTCACATGACTGATGTAAAAGAAAAAAATACCCTACAATAATAGCTGAGCAAAAACATACCAAGATTTCAAAAAATGTAAAAGAAATGTCAATAAACCTATGGAAAATGACTCAATGCCATCAGTAGTTACAGATACACAAACGAAATCAAAATAAAATATTTTGTATATTCTCAGAAACAAATAGTAAAAGATAGATGGGTATGTAATATTGACAGGCTTATAGATAATATTTTAAATAGCTCCAGCCGTTTGTTAATTGGTTCAGAGAGTTACAGAATAATTTAATTTTATTTGACAAAAGACAAGATTCCCATTCTACACTACCCAACTATTTCACTTTTTTAAGGGTACATAAATCCCATAAATACTCTTTCAGTTTCACCTCAGATAAATATATCAATATAATTACATCCGCATATACAAAGTGAATGTGAAAAAACAAAGTTTTCACTTAAAAAAGAATGAATAAGTATTTCATAGTACACTGATAAGTGACTATACAATAGTTAAATATATATGGATGCCTACAGATTTAATATAGTTCACTTTAAAAGCATAAAATAAAATGCAAAACTGATAGATCATATGCTTTTAAACATAAAATTCTATTTATATAGAGCTAAATTCAGACTGAAAAAAATTATCAAACTAAGAACATCACTTACATATTTAAATTAGCTATTTATATAATTCAAATGAAAGTTTGTGAATGCTGAACATAGAAGCAGGAACACTCATTACAGACATTCGACAAAAAGATGTCCTCCAAAAAGGAGTTATGGATAAGTTAGTTTGATTCCATTTCTTCAGCTGGGGTTTAAAAATGTCATACATTTATTTCATATCTTAAAAGTTGTTCACGTATGTATCAAAAATATATACTTCATAAAAGATATGTTTTAAAATAAAACTATGCTTTTTTTGTCTTTTTGAGAGAGGGTCTCGCTATGCAGTTCAGGCTGCCTTTGAGCTCACTTTGTAGCCCAGGCTCACCTCAAACTCGCTACAATCCTCCTGCCTCAGCCTTCTGAGTGCTGGCCGGTGCCGCCATGCGCAGCACAAAACTATGCTCTTAAAAACTGATTACCTGAGTTCATCACGTTGGGGAAGAGACACAAACAGGTAATCAATTCACTCTTTCTAATTCTAAAACATGCATAACTGAGGGAGACCGGATCAACTGGGGGATGGACTACTCAGGTAACTTACTTTTTCCACGAGTTTATTCCCTTTTTTTCTGGCCTTTTTTCTGTTTTTATGGCACTCTTAAGTGCTTTATTTACAAATTTGCATTACAGATACAGTAACGTCTTGGTTCATGAACGCTTCTGTTCACAAGCAACTGTGTTCTCAAACAAAAATGTTCAACAGAATTTTGCTTTCATTTACAAACCCCGCACTAGTTGACAATCACAGCCTCTGCCATCTTCCCCACATTAATTCAAAGGCAACTGTCTTCACCAAAATCATAAAACACTTTCTTTCACTGCTATATATCCATTAATATTTAATATTTTATATTATTTATATGGCTAAACAAACCTTATTCACATTTATAAATATATATATTCATTCTTATGTGTGCTAGGGATTTTATTCATATATAGGGCAACTAAAAATAGGGCACTGAAAGAGTATTCTAGTGAATTTAAGCACTGCTTTTATATTTCAAAGTATAGTTTAATATAAAAAGTTGAATGAATTAAGCACTGCCATTAAGAACTGGTGAACACAATTTATCAATCTACATGAATTTAATTGCACTGTTTGTGCTTAATGAAATTTCTGCTAAAATCACTTCCTTGTTTGCTTCATTCTCGGACAATTTAAGTGATTTAGTTAATGTGAAACAGGAACACAGACAGGAAGAAAGAAAGTATGGAAAAGTTACCAAAGCAATTAGCGTAAGTATGATACATTGCTGTTGGTAAATTTGTAATGATTGTCTCTGATTTTAAAAGACAATAGTAATGATTCACTGCAAAAAATTCTATCTAAAAATAAAATTCAGTCATTCTTTAGTGATCGGGATTCTACTTTTCTCTTTCTAAAAAGTTTCAGTAAGACACTTAATCATACGCCTAGTTTTATTTTCATTTCTATCTTTAAGTTGGGACTATATTTTATAAAATTTTTAGCTCCAGTGATACCTTGCATTGTTTTCTAGTTATAATGGACAACACATTTTTAAATAAATACAGTGTTTATAAATTTATAAAAGCAAATCTTATAAAATCTAGGTATCATGTTAGAGGTACATTATATTAATCAGTAGTAATTAAAGTCTAGAATTAATTTCCCTGAGTTAATAATAGTAAAACAGGTAGGCTAACTAGGCATGTTGCAGATCGTGTCGCTACCTGATCTCTAAGATGATAAGCATCTTCTATGGACTAAATATTTTTTTTTCTCAGAATTTTATGCTGAAGTCCAAGCTCCCAATGTGATAGCAATGGTAGTAGGGAACTTGGAGCACCAATTCGTTCATGAAAGTAGAGTCTTAAACATGTGAGTCGTGTCTCTACAAGAACACAAAATAGAAAACATGTCTTCCCCTCTCTTTTCACTGTGTGAGGCCACAGTGGAAGCAAGGTCATTTGCAGCCCAAGGAAAGGCGCCCACCAGAATCTGACCAGCTAGTGCCCTAGTGTGGAACTTGCTCCAGAAGCATGAAAAATACATTCTTGTTGTTCACCCCACTCCGTTTTTGGATTCTCTGATAGCAACCTGAGTAACTCTCTACAGATGATAACTTCAAGTTACCTCAAGAATATTCTTACCAAATTTATTAATGGAAAAGGAAATTTTCATTAAATGAGAAGAGTAACCTGGATGTTTGAAAGAGTAACCTGGATGTAGACAAGACTGAGTAGTAGGAATGTTTATTTAACAGAAAGTAGGAAGTAACCAAAACAAAGTTCTAACCACATATGTACTTCACAATGAGTTTTCTGACTAGCCTGTACGAAACAGATAACTCTCTATATATCAGTGAACCAGCTAGGTCTTGAAAATCAGATGAAATAAAAGGAAATGGCTTACATCACTGCTATAGTTATCATATTCATACAATCTAAACATAACTTGAAAAATGCTTTGATAATTGCCAGCCCTTTTCAACCTTTGCCTATTACCAACTTCACATAGATAAATGGTCAAACTCAACAAGTGTAAATAACAATGAAACAATGACAAAGAATGTATTTTTCTTTTGTCCCTGTACGCATTCCACATAATCTTGTAGTCACTACCACTCATCTAGTCAGTTTTCTTTCACTTCTTTTTCCTGTACCTAACCAAAAGTTGTTTCCTTTTCTAGTAATATTTGTTTATCAAATGCATTGTTGTGGTTTATATCTACATGACCTCTCAAAGCCTCATCCAAGTACAGGTGGAGCTTTCCTGAGATATTGCCTCGTGGATGTGTGATGCTCATCAGTGGATTAGTCCACCAGTGGGTTTATGGCTGGGTGTAATGTCAGGAGAGGAAGGCTGCTGGGAAAAGGTGGGTCACTGTGGGCATGTCCTTGTAAGGTAGGTACTGTATATCCATCTTCCTCCCTTGATCCTTCTCTGCCTCCTGTTGGCCGTGCCATGAACTGCTTCTCCTCTTTGATGCCCCTCTGTCATACTGACCTACCTTGGAGCCAGCTGAGCAGGGCTGAAACCTCCTCAAACTGTGATCCAAAACAAACCTCTTTAACTTGTGGGTGTTGGGTATTTTGTCCCACTAATAAGAAAGTAACTAAGCCATACACCTATGAAAAGCTAACTGCCTATGACATATTTTATTATAGTCATTTCCAAGAACAGATTTTTTAAAATTTAAATTGATAGATTTTCCTTTGAGGATGAGAAGGTTGGTGAAGGTATTCTCTTGACTTACCATTGTTTTTTAAATCTCTGTGGTTTGGTACATAAATAAGCAATACTGATGCTAGGGATTGTTGTGAGGAAAGGGAAGATGCTTTCTCTGTGGCAAACTCTACATTTAATTCTGTGCTTCATTCAGTATGACACTGAGCAGTTGTATAACATTGCAGTGTCAGTTAGTCTGGGGTACTCTTCTAAGCACCAATGGTCAAATGGGGTAGAACTGCCAGAAATTTAAACAAGCCTCAGAGATAAAAGCTTGGGTCTCGAAAATCTGATTCACCAATAGAAGTCAGGGGATGGAACAAGTGATGTATACAATTTCTCATTGGATATTTACCTGATCCTCCCACACAGACATCTCAAATATCTCTAAACCTCTAATCGTTATTTATTATACACATTGGCTCTTCCCCTTTACTTTGGTAAATACCTCCACAGAGCTCTTTCTTAAATCTTCCTGTTGTTGGAATACCACATCCACTATAATCAAGAATTATAAGTGATGGCTCCAAAGATCTCTAGTGTACTCTGTTTTTTATTCCTGCTCACTTATATTAATTTGCTACCTAAGGCTACTAATTGTAGTACCTAGGGTTGCTAACTGTGTTAACTAAAGAATATGATTTTGATAATAATGATGATGTGATAATTATTATGAGTATTTACAGTTACTGTACCACACTCTCTCAAGTACATGCTATTTGCCTGCTCATTTGGTGGTTATGCAGGCCATGATTCAGACAGTTAAGCCACTTGCCCGTAATCTTAGAACAGTGTCTGGTATTTATGATTTTTTTTTTTGGTAATACTGGGGATAGAACTCAAGGTCTTCATAATACATCACCAGGATTTTCTTCTTAGTTTTTGTTTTTCATTTTTGATTTTGTGATAGAATTTGAGTTACTTTTCTCATTGCTGAGATCAAATACCCAACACCCAAAAGTTAAGGAAGGAAAGACCAAATACCCAACACCCACAGTTTGTAGAGATTTAAGTCCATAACTGGCTGGCTCCCAGACAGGGTGACTTGGTAGAGGTACATCACAGAGGAGAACCAGTTCACAGCAAGAAAGACATCAAAAGCAAGAAATCCAGGGAGAAGACAAGCCTCTTTCTCTACCTTATATTATATCCAAGCTGCTGGGATTAGAGCGGTGCTGAACCAATCAGTGTACTGATTTAGTAGTCACACTCGCTTAATCCCAGCATCACATGCTCTAGATCCAGCCACCTTGGTAAAAACCCCACCTATGACTGCACAAGACTTTGGGGGGACATCTAGATACAGCCATCACTGCTTTCTTGGATTCAGATTGGATTTGCAAAACTGTGATCTTCCTGCCATAAAAGCTGTCAGAGAGCAGGATCATAGGCATGCAATGCTGTACTTTCCTTAGTATTTATGACCGAACATAGGCCATTGTGTACAATAAAGCTGCAATTATTTCCAGATGAAAAAGTAGGTCTATCTTTAAACCTGTTTTCCTTTGAAGCAGTCCACAGTTGAGCTTATATGTTTAACTATAACATATTTTTAAAACTCTCAGAACAACCTAGTAAGCTTCCTACTAAGTTTTCATCATTTTTCCCAAAAAGACACTGTCTCAGAAACCTTAAATATCTTCCTTTTCCTCAGTATTCCATCCCTGATTCACATCTTTTTTCTCAATTGGAAATTAAGTTCTTTCCATTGGAATTCACTTTGCTTCCTTGCCCTTCTTTGACTGAGTGACTTATACTTCATAGTCAAAAGCAATTTCAATGTGAATCTTTTCTTAACAACACCAAGACTACTAATATATTTAGAAAGAATTCATTTCTTTAGCACTGGAAATTGATTGGGACAAATTTTCATTGAGAAACCCTGAAAGGATTTGAGTATACAATCATGAAAAGTCTCTCTCCTCCCAGGTCTGGCAAACTAGCTATTTGTTAGTATTTAAGGTATGCCACATACTGTGCTAAATTCTTTGAATATGTTATTTAGCTCTCCAAACAAGCCTATGACTGATGTGCAATTATTAATAATCATAATCCCTATTTTAGAGATTAAAAAGGACAGGTAAACGGACAGTATTGACAAATTCTGATCTCTAAGACGCTTACCATTTTTAAATCACTGAAGTATGAACAGGTAATACAAACATTACAAATACAATTGATTTCTACGTGTAAGTTGAGCCTGCAATAAAAGTGTTTAGAGATAGTATTTGGGAAAACCTTTTTCACATAGATATTAAAGTATAGTACATTGGAAAGTATGATGAAATCTTTGAATTTTATATAAAAAATTATTCAAAATTATTGAATATAAAATAACTGGACCCTTTGTATTGAAAGAAGCCCATAATAATCTAGGGAGAAATGCATGTGGAAAAACAGGAAAACAAATACACAAATTGTGGAGTAATAATGCCACACCCTTTGGCAGTATGATGTGTAATAAAAACAAAGACAAAGGTAAAATAAATGCTCAGGAATGGGTCAGGAAACATTCTGCACAGCAAAAGTCTTTATATATTTTCAGGTGAATAAGTGCCATTCTACAAGATTGTAAACTAAGGACAGCTTGGACACACAAACCTGAAAACTGTATATTCTGAAATAGCAACTAGACACGTTCATTTCTAAGAAAGAATATGATGGCACAGATGTGTTACGAGGCTAGAAAATTGGGCAAGGGTTCAGCAGGGAAGGCCCTTCTGTGGGAGGATAAAAAAAATTTGAATTTCATTCCAAAATCTCTGGATAGTTTCTTGACATCATGTCAGAAAATGGCATGTTTTTCAAATGTACTTAAATAACTCTGACCAACCTGTAACTCCCGAAGAAAAAAAACATGCTCAGGCTGAGGGTCCTCCTAGATTCACTCAAGGAACTCAGCATTGCAGGCACTTCAGGCAGGAAATACAGTTCATTAAATTCTGCCTGAAGGGCTGCTGAGACTGTGTCTAAAGATGTTAAAGCAACGCAGCATGCTGAAATAAGTGATGAATTCAGTTTTACTCAGTGCAGTTTACATTTTTAAATGTCAAAATGTCATTAAAGTCAATGAGAAAAGTACAAAGGTACAAGCAAAAATTTTAACATCAAATACCAGCAACAACAATTAGGACATATTAATTACATACACAGACCTGGGTGTTTAATTCTCCATCTATTTTCTCCCTCTCTGAATCTAAAAAATTCCCTTAATATCTCAAAACTTTTTAAAATGGATGAAATTATTTTGTGCCTCTTTTAAAAGATTGCTTTTATCATTAAATGGGATAAAGAACATAAAAAGCCTACTACAGTATTATATACAGTATTATTTTATTATTTGTCATAAACTTGGCATATTAATGTTATTGCAGGTATTAATGCAAATTTTTCTTGTGAACTAGATTGAATCCCTGATTTTAATTGTAGCTTTTTTATTTGGTGAAAGAAATATGAGCAGAAGGGACTGAAAATTTAGAATGTGAGTATAAAAATGACGTCTTAGAGATTGAGTAAACTGGCTAAGGGAAAATAATGTCTACAGTTAATTTAGGATCACACCATCGAAAGTGCTAAGTCTATATATCTGTAGTGTAACAATTTCTTATGAAACACTATTCATTTTAAAGTTCTGTATTTCTTGCCATTTCATCCTCATAAATCGTATGTTGTCAAGATATTTGATAAATTCTAACTTCAGAATGACTAAAGGAAAAAAGTCTACATAAGGATGAAAATTTTTAATTGCCTTTAGCTTCTGAATTTGCTTATCCTTGGGTTACATTTTTTTCTGAATTTTAACCCAAGCTTTATGTTATCTATGTCAAATTAATAAAATCAAAATTTACTTTGATTGGACAATATCCAGAATGCCCTTCTTGTTCAGAAATGATTACAGAATAGAAAATTGTATTGTTAGAACGACAGTTTTAAGACTTCACTTTTCCTTTCTCTCTTTAATCTTGGATCTAATTATATTAACTTTTATAAAATTGTATTTGTTTATCATGTACCATGTGATAAGTTTAAGTATATATATTTTGACATTTTGCATCTTTCTTATTACTACAAATCCATCGATATCCTAATAAAAAGCCTGTTTAATGTTAGAAGACAGTGGGATATTGTATGTTATTGAATACATCATATGCAAGGGTTCACTGAAAGTGAATGGTGTTTAAATTCTCAAAAGCTTGTTACAGTAAAGATCCTTTCCCAGTAATGATGGTGTAAGTATACCTGATGTGAGCAGGACAATTTTGAGTATTTTGAGGGAGTAATGGAAACGTGTCTTTTACTGTGATAAACCTTCCATTTTACCATTCAGTGTGTTTTTGGTCATCTCCATTGGTCTTTCATTTAGGACAACTTATCTCCAATAAAAATATTATGATGTATTCTTTTCTAGCACCATGTGATTTCTGGTTCTTCCACAAAGTTAAAATAATGGAGAAAAATAAATACTTTAAATCTATTCAGACATTGAGGCAACCATGAGAGTAAGGCTAAAGACCCTTACAAAAGAGGACTTTGGGAACTGCTTCAGAAATGTTAATGTGTCTTTATTGTAACTTTTAAAAAAATTTCCCTGGGGGGTGCGGGTGGGGGGTGCCCCAAAGTGACATTTCTCATCCCATGCCCTAAATTCCAGGTAATTAAAACAAGCCTGAAAAAAAAAAAAAAAACCTAAACATGCATTGCCATTTTTATCACACCTAGTATTTTTTAAAACTGAATCTCATAGCTAACCCTGTCTTCAATGCAACGTGAACAATTATCCAGATAAGCAGAACTAAATGAAATAGCATTTTGCAAATAGAACTTACTCTGCAATTTCAGTGATAAGTGAGGAAGATTTTCATGTGTAGCTCTCAGTTCCTCACAAATCTTTTCTACCAGTCATGTCGTACTAGCCTCTCAGCAGGAGAGGAAAAAACATGGTTATTGCCATATAATCCAAGGTGCTGCGCTTTGCATGTGCCACAGCTTGTGGTGTCTGCCACTTTTCTGTAGCTCAATGATACCCTGCTCTACAACTCAGGTGTAAAAGAGGCAGTATTCGCTCCATCCCTGTCCATATGGGAGTTCCCAGTCCTGTGGTGCCATATACACTTTTTCTACATACTTCCTCCATCAATAAGAGCCTTCATTGCACTCACTCCATCAATAAGAGCCCTCACTGCATTCTAAGAGAGAAAGAGAATTCCTCATCGTCCTTCAAAGAAAAAGAAGGGAGTGAGGGAAAAAATGCATGTACATATGAGTACATCATATACAAGGGTTCAAATTATGTACAATTGTTCAAAATATGTACAATTTGACAAAGACCCCCTACAGGGTCTGATCCATCAACTCAATGCCAAGTCACCTCCAAACAGAGAATTATTGCCGGTTTTTAAACATAACAATCATATTTGTAGCATAAGAGAATTCTTCATAATATTTATTGCAAATAGAAACTTTTCAAGCGACAAGAGAATAATATATGATGAGAAATGTTTAGAAATATAAACACACCAAAGGATACTAAAGGGATTGTGAAATAAACATAACTGAAAGGCAGAATACTGGAAAAAATAAAATATTCTGCCTCTTTCTCTCTTTGTTTCTATCTTTCTTTCTTTCTTTCTTTCTTTCTTTCTTTCTTTCTTTCTTTCTTCCTTTCTTCCTTTCTTCCTTTCTTCCTTTCTTCCTTTCTTCCTTTCTTCCTTTCTTTTAGTCTTGAATTATGGAGACTAGCATTTCCAAACCATACACTCCCAGAAGGACTGATTAATGGAGCTTGACAGAAGCTTAGGAACTTATTTCTGCAGCACCCAGCCCTGAGGTACCGCATGTCTAAACCATTGCCTCATTGTCTGCATTCCTCCAGAACAGGGTGCAGGCACCATAACCTGCATTGGGACATTCACACCCTGACTGTCTAAAAGTTTTTGGAGTCACTCAACAAAAATAGATTCAGTGTTAATGAAATTTGAACTTCTTTCTCTTTCTTAAAATGTTTAAATCAACAAAAGAATATATACACACATTCACACATACACAGAGGAGGAGAGAGAGAGAGAGAGAGAGGGAGAGACTGATCACTTGACAGTGTAAATTAATAGGAAATATTTACAATTTCCCAAAGTGAATTAATTATTCAGATAATAGGGTAATTTCATAAATTGTGTTTCAAGATTTGGATTTTTATTTACATATTTAATAACTTTGTATCATAATTTATCTCTTTAAACTTCCTGAAATTAGTCTTATTTAAATTGTTTTTCACTGTAAGAGCATCACAACCTTTGCATATATACATAATTCATTTTTGTGGTCATCATTTCACATTTCATGGAAAACAAAAGGATTTATTAAACACTATTAAGAAAGTATAATCACAATCAGCTGTAGAAAATAAAGATTCTTTTATTTTTGCCTATATGCAGTTCTTTCCCAAATTCCCATGAAATTTGTTGGAAATCCTTTGTTTTCTATTAACTTATTGAACCATGACAATGGCTTCTATTTATGAGCTGAGAAGTAGACTTGTCAGTAAGGAAATTTTGTCAGTGAAAATGCACGGATGGAAAAGGATCTCACTGTTCTGCTGCTACTGCTTCTTCAGCGATGTGAGTGCTCGTTTCAAATCTGTGGAAAACGCTTGTCCATCTAAAAGCATGTCTATAGTATTAAAGTGAGATAATACTATCCTGAAAGGCATCATTTTTTTGTTCATGCTGTTGTTTATTTTCCTTTCCACGTCTACTACTGCTATGAAGATCTGTCTTGCCCAAAACTACCAAAAACTTACCAGTTCCGAAAATGTTATGATCCTTTTCCTTCTTCAAACACAGAAACTAGAACACAGAAAGCATCCACATTTGCAAAGCAAGGAGTCAATATAGAAAATTTTATCCTGGGAAAATGTGACAATGAATAAAATTATAGAATTTATAAGAATTTCTTCTTTTGGAGATTATATATCTGTATGAAAATATATAGATCTTTTTGTGAAATAATTTTTAGCAAGTAACATTGGCGAAATTAGCAAGTTTCTATTTTCTCTAGTGATTAAAACAAATAAATGAAAAATCAGTTTCAGTTAGAAGTTTGGGTTAAAATGATGTTAAATTTCTACACAACACTTATTAAAATAATATGCTTCCCAAGAAACTCTTAAGTGGACTTTGAAGATATTTTATGCTAAGATTTCTGCTGCGTGTGATTTCACACATGTGTTCCTGTATTCTATAAAATGCTTCCTACTTTTTCCTTTCTTTAATAAAGCCTAAATTAAAGCCTATAACAAAGATACATTTGCACAAGCTTTTTGTAACTTTATCAAACACTGGGGTGCAAATACCTGTATACAAAGGACAGTGTAATTCTTTTTTGAATAAAGTATGTCTACAATAGAAACAACAAAACACAAAACAAAAACCATGTAAATGTTTACCACTGAGTGTGCTTCCTAGACTTTTAACACCCTCAATTGAATGCAAATGTTTATAATCTTATCACTGTTATATTTGCATGATTGTATAAAAAACAAAAGTGTAAATTTAGAATGGGATTTTATATAATTACGGTGGTACCTCTGTTTTCGAATTTCATTTTAAAATTTGGGTGACAATGGGTGTTTTTATGTTCCAGTGTTGTGTTTGTTACCTAAGGAGAAGTTTGGTAAGAGAAGCAAAATTTTGTCATAAGCTTTAGTTTGCAAACCAAATTGTTTGCTAAGAGCAGTGTTTGTGAGCTGAGGTGTTAGTGTATATCCAGGAAATTTTTCTCCACATCTAGCTACTTATGAGGAGAGTGGTGTAGTAGACATACAGGAAACCTGAAAGATTGTCTAAATTTTGCTTCTTACTGAGCAGTCCATGAATCAACTGTAACAGAAAATCCTGGTGTGTACGCTTGCTTATAGTCTACCCTGGCATGATTAATGAGCACTTTTATGGTTACAACCCATGAAGGTGGAATTTAATAAAAATGTTCTTTTCTGTAAAATAAGTTTCTCCCAATGCTTAAGAACATGAGCTGATACTTCACTGACATGAGTGCATCCAGAATCTGTTACTTCTTCACTATTCAATCTTAGTGATGATGTTTAACTTCTCTAAGGTTAGGTACTGTTATCTGTAAAGTGAGAATAACAGTTGGGATTCTGAGAAATTAAATACAAAATAAAAAATAATTCAGTGAACGAGGTTTTCATTGAGTTTGAAAGTAATCTGAAATGTACTGACATTTTATTGAGAATCTAGATGCTATACATTTCAGTAGGCTTTTGTTGGGAGTGGATAAAGCTATAAATTGGTCATATGTGTAAGAACAGAACTGAGCCAGAGTGCCTGAAGCATTCATGCGACCTCACTCAGAGGTTGAGAAAAGCATCCTACCTCAACAATTCAGTCACTAGTCACTAGGCCACCTTGTGTCTCATGATACTAGCTTTGCAAGTATCATGCAGTAGGGGCATGATACTAGCAATGCCCCTCCTGTTGTTATTCAGGTCCTTTTACACATCTCATTAAGAAAGAGGCCTCCACCTGACTCAGCTTTTGCCTCTTGTCTATCTTTTCATAATTCCCACCACTGTTCCTCCCTGGGGTACACCAGAGACCAACAAATTCTTATAGGCTTTGAAATTACAAAGAAGAAGGGGACATTGGAAAATAACAGTTTCATTTGGTAATAATAAAGTATCTTGATAAAACCGATGATTTTTGAAGAATTATCAAAGAAAAATGGAGAGGAAATAAAATGAGGAAAATTCTTAATGTACAAATCCATTAAAATGTACAAAAAGTTAAAGTTATGTTGTTGAATCTTTAAATTTGAAGGGGATAAAGGGATCAGTAGGAGAAAGATCAAGAGACACACTATGCTGTTACAATACCGGGACTTCCTCGGAAGTAATGGAGAGCCACTCATTTGTACTTAGAAATCCCAGATGTGGGGGCACACACCTGATATTTGGGAATTTGGGAGATTGAGGCCTGAAATCTGTGAATTTAATACCAGGTTGGGCTACACAGAGTCTGTGTCCAAAAAAATTTTTTATAAAAGTGACATTGTTACATGTGTACTAAATATGATGGTCTGGAAACTCCATAGGAACAAAGCTGATATTGTGATCAAACTTGCTAAAATTGCATTGAATTATTTCATTAATATGAAATAATGTTAATTTCATTAAATTCTTCTGAATATTACGGTCTTATTTTGTCTTCAGTGTCTTAATTTTAAAAGAATACATTCAACACATGAAAATACTCTACACATTTTAGGACTGGGTATTTCAGTACTAAGTTTAATACTGTCATTTTTTCTCAAATCTTAACCACAAAAAGAATAATTTTTAGTTACAAAATATAATGAGAGATAAAACAGGTAATCAGGAAACTTCAAGTGACTGTTGACATTCTAGTTGACGTTTTTTAAGGAAGGAAAAACAGTAACAAAGAATTAAGTCACAAAAATATTTTCATTTCATTTAAATAAGATATATAGGTATGTTTATAATATATTACAACTATAAGACATTTTAAATTGGCAAAGCATTTTTTCTATTTACTTTTTCCTAATATAAAAAAAGGAAAAACGAGCATAGAAATAAAAATTATGATTAAAGAATCACGTGTGTATGGAAATTAAGAACAGATGAAATTAACAAGTCAGAGGCTTAAAATAAATTGCATGTTGCATTTTACAGTACTTTTTATCTGTCTTTCATCTTTTTGTTATGTCTTTTTGTACCTTTC
This sequence comes from Chinchilla lanigera, assembly GCF_000276665.1. Taxonomy (NCBI): domain Eukaryota; kingdom Metazoa; phylum Chordata; class Mammalia; order Rodentia; family Chinchillidae; genus Chinchilla; species Chinchilla lanigera. The sequence goes on along the minus strand of NW_004955404.1, from coordinate 23,139,529 downwards.
ATTTCTATTATGCTCTTTGTTTACATGTTCATTTCTTGAATAAGTTCATGAACAACAGTTTTGTCCAATCCATGTCCGAACAGAACTGACCAAATATGTCCATTCTTCCCCATAAGGCAAAGTATCCATTTTTCCATTTGGACACTAGACCGTGCTTTGGTACTACACTAAGGGACATTTTAAATAGTTCAATCAAAGCCAGAATCACACATGTACAAAAGTAGAAAAATGAGACAGTGCAGAGATCTCAAAGACGGCGCATGTTTACAGTATCAGAACTCAAGTAAGGCAGTCTTGTCTTGTTTGGCCTTAGCTGTGGACATGAACTTTGGGGAACTGAAACATTTATCACACCGTGCAAGTTCATGAGTGACCACAAAACATTATGAATACGAATTCAAGGTTATAAATAAATTTAAGTGAGTAGGTGAAATTGCAGGTAAAGAATTTGTGAATAAAATGAATCGATTCTATGTAGCAAACTATTGCCTGTTATAAAATAAGAGCCCTGTTATGGTTTGGGGGATATTTTGCAATATTGTATAAGATAATTATAATAGTCACCCAAAGAATGATATACAAAAGAGGACAGGAAATTTGTCCACACACTAAGACCAAGGAAACTAGCTGAGGTCCTGGATCCCATGGAAATGTCCTGCATGAGTCCAGCTGAAGACCTAGAGCTCGTAACAATGCCTCCCACGAATCCAACTGGAAACCCAGAGCCCACAATACATCTCATGCAGGCCTGCTTCACTGATCTGTGCTGGGAAGGCCCAAAGGTCAGTAGTGGAATCTAGGAAGTCTGTGCCAGCAGGATGAAGGATCTGTGCTAGCAGGCTAAGGGATCTGCCCTGGAGCCAGGAAATGACATGTAAAGTAAGAACCAGAGCTCCTCTGAAAAGTACAGCCATCCTCAGCAAGAGTGAGGTCCTGAGCTCCTCTGATGATTAAGATGGCTGAGTTCCCATCAGGAAAGCCAAAGCAGCAAGCATCTCCAAGAGATCGGCAGTGCACCTTCTTCCCTTCTGGAGCTAGGAAGCAATGCTCAAAGTGAGGACCAAAGCTCCCCCAAAGTGAGATAAAACTATTCTCAATGCCAACAAGGTCCTGAGCTCCTTGGAGGATGAAAACAGCCAAGTTCATCAGGAAAGCCAGCATGACGAGCTCCTTCAACAGAACCAACAGCTCCTTACAGCTTCTACCAGCTCCCAACAGCCTCGCTACTTCTTTTCCAGTTCTGCCTCTTATGCTGCTGTCAAAAGTCCTCAGGTGGACCTCCCACACCCAGCATCACACTTCTTCAGTTCAGCTGGGGTTATAAACTGACCACCAGTTGTCAATCCACTACAAGCCCAGACACGAGGTGATAACGGGAAGATAAAACAATCTGTTCTGGATGAAAACTGAAGCGATAGAACTATCAAATCCCAACAATACTTAATTCTTACATAAAGCATAGATTACAAGAACAAACTAAGGGTAAGTAATGAAAAATATATAATTTAACTTGTCACTTTCCATTGTGTATGTCATAGCACACAGTTTAAAATGAATTTTAATAAATAAAAACCAGGATGAAAGCAACATACTTCAGACTACTGGCTGCATAAACAAAAATTAAATATTAGTGTTTGATATGTTATTAACATAGTGGATTAAAATAATTAATTTATACAAAAATGCAAAAAAAACACTAAAACAATTTGAGCCTGTATGCATGTACACATGCAATTCTTTTTTAAAGGTATGAGTTGTGTTTCGGTGTATCCACAAATAGAATTTATCCTTTATTTTTAGCTTGACTTGTGGAACTATAAAATCCTAATTCTACCTGTGTTAGAATAAAATAACTGTAATAGTTGCCTTCTGTTACATTAATCAATACATAGATTAACTTAATAACATTCAATTTCCATAACACTTTGAGAAATTATACCTTTACAGTGCCAATATATTTAGCAAAATCAGCACAGTATGGTAGTGACCTTTTATATTCTTAATTTGCTTCCCTCCAGATCACTTGACTGTAAAAAAGAACAGCAGCATGGCAAAGTCAAGGAAATCAATAAGAAAAAGTTTCTAAGTAATATCCACCATGCAGGACTGTGCTCGTTCAATGAAAGTGACTTCTGTCATCTTTATATCTCATTCCACAGACTATAAACACTGGAGTGTACAGCATGATTCGTGATTTAGCTACATACGATTCCTTTCATTGACACTTAGATTAATAAATTCTGTTTTACTCAATCCTGGTTTTAGTGTGCTTGGAAGCCACTGTTCATTAGTCATCCTGTACTATGCACCCTACTCTATATGATATTTGAGAAAGTCAATAAAGTCTCCTATTTAATAATCCAGATGGTCACTCTAAAAAGATTAAACAAGATAGACTTAGCCCAATCCTCCATGGAATGTTGTAAGAATAAAGCACAAAATACGTAGACATCTTGCTTAATCGTCATTTCACACCCTCTGTCTAATTCCTGAAAATATAACAGATTAGCAGAATGAGAGGGATGTCACTGCAGTCTGTTGTTTTCAAAGCAAATCCCTGCAAATGTCTGCCTTACATTTTCACCAAATAGTAACTTCCAATACCATAAAAACTTACAAACTAATTCTAAGAAAACATCCAGACTTTATAAATTTAGAGTACCAGTAGAATTTCTGTTTTTATTTTTCTTTGGACAATATAAGGAGACTTCAGAAGCCTAAAGCAATCAAAATTAAAATTATACTCAAACATTTGTGCTTGTCTACCTCATACTTTCTTCCAGAATGCCCAGCTTTCAAATGCTTTCAAGGTTATGTTCTACAATACAGATGAAAGTTACAAGACAAAGATGACCATCCTTGCTGGAGTTAACAGCCCATCCGTCACGGTACATATAACACCTTAGAAAAATCTGGTCATAAGAGTACATCCATTTGCAAAATAATCGATTGGAATACAGAAGAAAAGGTGAAAAATTCTCAAGGAAATTGTTATCTGCTGCTTATAAATCATTACAGTTTTTATGACTGTGATTTTCCAATATTCACTTACCAGAAATTAGGACAGATAGTTATAAATATTCATATAGCATATGCATTTCATATTGTTTAGGTTTTACTACAAAATTTTTAAATGGCATTAAATTTAATAAAACCACATCCTGTTTACTGGAATATTCATGAGAGCAGAAATGCTGCTTCAATAAAAATATATTAATGATTGAGGAAAATTAATTTAATATACCCTGAGCACTTCAATTTTACATTCCTTTAAGAAGGATGCAAAAGTCATGATGGGCATATAAGCTTGTTACTAAAAACTTTCAGTGGAGTCACTTGTGGGAGCTAAGGAGAGATCCTGCTCATATTATCTTTTAAATTCTGTATTACCTAGCCAAACAACTCCAAGGATTATAGCTGACCTTCTGTCTCTGACAGTACCACAAGCACACACCTCATCTCTATCCTGACCTCAGGCTTTCAGCTCTTCCCAGGTGCAGGTAGCTCCTAATTAGTGAGTGAGCAACACCTGACAAGTAGCAGCCGGAGGAAAATTTTGCAACAAAAATTAAAAAGTGCCACAAATTAAAAGAAAAACACGATATTGATGCTGCTATGGTGCCTAGAGTTGATTTTAAAATAACTTAGAATTGTGAGCTGAATTTCATGCTGTGAAACTGTGTAATGTCCTCATGGACCCTAGTAAGTATCAATTGTCCTAACTGAAATTTGACACTCTATTTTAGTCACCTGGTGTTAATCACAAAACCTGAGCATCGTAGAGGCAACACCCTAAGCCCAACATTTACCTGTAGTTTAATTCACCCATAGAGTGAGTTTGATTTGGGTAATGGTTGATACATTGTGTCAATTTGAGAAGTTTAAAAGTTTTAACTAAGCCACTCAACAGGGAGCCAGGGTCCTCATTTTGTGAACCCCATCCTGTCCAAAAGGAGGGCAAGGAGATGGTGTAAATGCTACACCTGCCCTGCGGGACAGGGCAGTCTGCTTACAGTATAAGAGAGGAAAAGAGGCTTTCTTCCACACCTTTTGCTCTTGCTGCCGCTCTTGCTGTTGAAAAGTTTCTGCCGCCTCGAACTGTTGCCCCTGTGCAATGCCATCTTGCCTTGCAGCCAGCTGATTATGGACTGAAACCTCCACCAACTGTGAGCTAGATAAACCTTTCTTTCCTTAATTTTGGTGGTCAGGTGTTTTGTCTCAGCAACGAGAGAAAAGTAACCAAGATATTTTGTTATCATATAAAATGCAAAAAATAAACATTTATTTTGGCAAAATGGCTCAGTTGTTGTTTAGTAGGAGGAATAATCTCTCACTGGTGAAACTAATGTTATCAAGAGATATGGAGTTAATAGTGTAGCCTGAAGATGTTTATCGTCATCTACATACATGGCATTAAAACCCACAGGGACTTATGATGAATTTCATCAGAGATGACTCTGGTTGTAATTCTCAAATAGGCCTTTGAAGAGTGAGTTATTTGGAAGTGTTTCTGCTTGTCAGTGCTGAACAAGTGGGGAATAGGCTCTGCCTCTAGACAATTGTTGAGTCTGCCAAATGTTGACTTTTCATAAAATGTGATGTGTCATCTAAGCAGATTTGGTGTTTCATGGAGGCTATTGGATAGACTGTAAAATTGTTTTTATGCTACTTGCTAAAGAAAATCCCAGTAATTGCATGTGTGTAGAGAAGCATTTTCTCCAGAATTTATTTTGTATAACATTCAGAAAGAAAACCATGGATTTGATATCATAAACATGGTCTCACTAAGATGGATGTAGCATTGTGACATTAATAAGAGGACTATTGAGGAGATAAGAATTTTTTAAAAGTCAATGTAGTAATTGGTTTTCTTCTTACTTTTTTAATTATATGCAAACAGAAAGAAGGAAAATGAGTAACCACGAAATGATGAAACATTCTTCTTGCTAATATAAGGGACTAGTGATTTTCTACCAAGTATAGTGTTGGCCTCATTCCATTTTTCCCACTTTTTAGATAATATTGAGATGCACAAACATGGAACTCTCCCAACTTCCATTAGACATTTATTCAAGAAAAGAAGCATTGCATTCTTTCACTAACCTTCAGTAGCCTAATAGAACCAAATGCTCTCGATCCTAACACCTAACTGAAACACCACTGGTTACACACGACCTGTGTCCTCCCTTAATGGAGCTACTGCTCCATGCAACACATGCTACTGCAGGTCAGGCCTATTCCTGCACTTAGGTGTTCTCTAAAACTGCCTCTTGGACCCTCCCCCCTCCTTCTTTTGTAGGAAGTGCTGAGTCAAAGGTAAAAAATTTAGCAAAAATGTAAAAAAGAAAAAAAAACAACTGAAGCAAAATTCTGTAACGGAGATGTTCAAATAGCCATCTCTTTGATTCCAGACTTAATAGTCAGGTAACACTTGTGTGATATTTTACTCCTTATTTTTTCTACACTTAGCCTAAACGTTAAATAATCAGAAAGGATTTTCTTTATAATTTAGAAAGAAGAAATATTAATGCAGAAACATTTTCCTACCACCTAAACTCTGGTTATTGTTGTATCTCTATCCATTCTTTTACTCTTTGGTTTTATTCATAGCAAAGGCTTAAAGTGATCTAAAAAATATTTTTTCACTTTAGTTGAATTCACAGGATATGGTAAATGCTCTTTATTTTTGACTCATGATTATTTTATTTAATATTATTTTGACTACTGAACAATTTTAAAAAATATTTTCTCCTTTATTTTCCAATGACGTTAGCAAGCTAATTTGTTTTGCTTACATATGTGCAAAAGTGGATGAATATAATGCAGATTTTAGAAGCCTGTTTTTCTTAAATTGGTTCATTTTAACTTTGGTAGGGTTTTTATTGTACAACAAATCACTCGCAGATGAAGTTCTGCTATTATAACAGGATCAGGTTAACCGCATCCTAAGTTATTAGCATACATTTTGTTTTCCATAGAAAAGGCACACTCTAGTTTAAAGTCTATTTTTTTCTGAGGTGTTTAAAATAGTTGGAATTGTACCAGTGAATTTTTTTCCCTTTAAAAAAGAATATCTGTTTCTTTTTACTGGTATGACAGGCCTTGTAAAGAAGCTGCCTTGATAAAAGGAAGGGTAAATTCTGTACAGAGGAACTGGAATTAGAAAGAAGAGAGAGAGGCCCAGCACAGCCCTACTCTTTTCAGAGGTCTCAGCTAAGCCACAATAATTAAAATGTGACTGTTTGAGACACTGAAGCCTCCCACAGTTTCCAAGGAGTGGATAGGTCTGAGTGAGAAATTAAGTGACCCAGTAGAGTCACTCTGAGCTGCTGTCCAGCTGTAAATGGTCCAGGTCCAAGTGATCGGCTCTCTGAGAACAAGGATTTGGTCCAGCAACACCGCTGCACCGTGCACTTAGAATGTTTAATAATTTTCTGAAGAAAAACACTGAGTATAAGCAGACAGAAAAAGACACTTTGAGTTTCATTGAAGTGTTATAATGAAATCAAGCAACAAATCTACTAGGAAATGAAATCATTGATGTGAAACACGAATGGGAAAGGAAGCAGCCATGAGGTAAGAGTGAGCAGAAGTAGAGAAATGTCAGTATCTCTTTAGGGTAACTTACAGCAAAAAATGTTTCCTTACAGTGTAATGTATGTGTGCTTTCTTCACGATCTCACTGATGCTCAGTACTGAGTATATATATATATATATACACCCTCCTTGCATTTTAAGGACAGAGGTAAATGGCATTCTCACCATGGATCTTGACTTGACTTCCAGAGAAATGTCCTCATTCCTCAGTGTTCCCACAGCGTGTCACTCTAGGTTTTCTCTTTTTGAGTACTTACTTCTCAACACTCTGGTCATTTACAGATCACACCCAACTGGGGGCTGAAGGCTCATTTCTGTATGCCATGTGTATATGTATAATGGGAGTGTATAATGGTGTATAATGGGAATGCAGGAACTTTTCAATGAAGAAGGAAGAAGGAAATATGTGATCTGCAAGAACAAAAAAATAATACAAAAACAAAGGGGCCCATGTTGCTGTCCCAATTTTATCTCTTCTACACTGAAAGGCATTTAGGCTCTGATTTATATACTCTCTCTAAAGGAAAGAAAAAAAAAAAGAAGGAAGTTCATATCAAACCAAACCAAAACTTCTCAGTCTTCTGAACATCTCAAATGAGAGAATAAAGTTGCACACATACTGACTCTACTCAGTGGTATAGAAAATATAAAATTACGAATGTTATGATAGTGGTAATTTTTTTGCCCTCATTCCCATTGCTTTTCCAAGCCATTTTTATTTCATCTCTCTTCTAAAATGAAGAGGAATATTTGTTCTTTGCCCCATAAGACTACAATGTAAAATGATCTAGACTAGTGTTCCAACTTCAGTAAGCAGGAAAAATTGAAGTTAAGTTCATCTCTTCTAAACAAGTTATTTCACTATAGAGGTAATTGAATTATTTATTTCCCTGAGATTAAACTAAGGTTTTGGTAAGCATAAAACTGTCTCAAGCCTTTGGAGTCAATTTTATATATTTTAGAAGGGAAAGAATTGTATTTGGGGGGTAAATCTGGCTCCATTAAAATGAATGTGTGAAGCAACTCATCATCTCCTAATAATGAAGTGTTCGTTACTTCCATTTCCACGGAGCTGCTCCTCAGCATTTAGTTTTTCATTAATCCAACTGCTGTCCCCAAGTGCCCAAAATTTGCCTAATACTTATCTTGTCCCTGAGTAAATATCCACACAAGACAAAAGTCATGCAATAAGGAAAGTCAGAAAACATGCATGTAGAACATGTCAGGACTGCAGATGTGCAATAAAGTAAACTAACTCAGCAAGTAGGACAGCAATGATGGCACACAGGAAGGTATTTTCTATTTAGCACTATGGGAGTTTTCTCAGAGACAGAAGCATGAAAGTAGTCCGAAATCTAAATAATATCATGTGACAAAAATAGAATGGGCCAAGGCCATAGGAAACCTATGGTATGATAGATGAGTAACAAAGAGGAGAAAGTCAGTAAGAAGAAACCTAGCACATCTGTTAAAATGTAACTAAACATAATCCAGTATATTCAGCAAATTATAGGTAGCTACCAAGTGATCGTGTTGATTTTACCATAAAACTCACAGCAAACAAGTTATTATGCGACATTGTGCAGTAACATACATTCAAACGGTGCTGGCATTGTTCAAAGTCATTTCATAAGCAGTTAGATGGTACTGGGGTGTGTGTAAATGTCAGCCATTCTCTCTACCCCGTTTAGATATGAAAACAATTTTTAAACGATGAAATAAAAGAGAGATAAAAATATTAACTTAATTACTCACAAGTTAGAAGGTATTATATAACTATGGACAAGTGAATTTGTTAATATGAGACTCTTGAAGTAGATCGATTTATCAAAGGAATCATTCCAGGTGGCTTATACCCATTGGCAGACAAGAGGCCAAAACATGTATGCTTTATGTAGATTTCTCTAAGATAAAAATTATAGTGCGTAAGACCCCCATCCAGAAGAATCTCTCTTGGGTGCAATTCTCTCCTTCCAAAGACCAGGATCCTTACTCAAAGCAAAGTGTAAGGCCGAGGGTGTGACTCAGCAGCAGAGCACTTCCCTTCCATAAGTGATACACTTGTTTTATTTCCATCACTGGAAAAAAGAGAGAGAGAGAAAAAAAAGGAAAAAAATGAGTCATGGAGAAAAAAATTTTATGGAGACTTCATGTTTCTGCATAAGACACCCCTCCCTGTTAGCTTTGCCTATTCCAGAAGAAATGGTGAGTAGTAACCGCTGGTACTACGATTTTCTCTAATCACCCTCAGAATGCATGGTTTCTCATAATACATCTAGAGTTTGCTATTTGTCTTTGGAAAAACTTTTCAATCTATTTTTCTCATGTATATTGATAAACGGTTTTAAATATTAGAGACTTGACTTTGGCAACACATTGTGGCCTTTACGTGAGACATTTATTTCAAGATTAATTTAAACTATATGTAGAAGGGGCTGGGCATTTAGGTCAGAGGCAAAGCGCCTGCCTAGCAAGTGCAAGGTCGTGAGTTCAGTTCCCAGTACAGGAGAAAAACAAAACAAAACAAAACAAAAAAAAAAACTATATGTAGAATGAGTACCATTTTTAAAATAGTTTTAATTATTGAAGAAATATATCCATCATGGTTCTGGAATAAAAAGTCCTTAAGAACACAATAATTTGTAAAAGACTGGACATAAATGAGTCTGATTATTCATTTCTTTCAATAGATAGTGTCTTATTTTGTATACAACTTCTACTTCCCAGGTAGATCTACTATAAATTTTCTTTTCTCTTCTAACTCATAGCATAGACTATTATCCTCCATCTTTTATTCTAAGTTCTATAAATCTGCCTCACTATCATAAAGTAGCACTATGTTTTATCTATTTTCTTTAACAGCACATGTCAAAAGAGTTTTCAAAGTAATAAAACATAGACTGTTATTAATTTTAACTGTGTTCATGTAACTGCATTACACTTAAATTCTATATTTTATCTTTTCTCTTCAGAAATATTCATTATGAGGAATTTTCTAAAAGTCATTTCGTTGTCATTTATGTGTATCAAAGAAGTATTCTCTTAACACTTTAAAATAAACCTGTTTTATTGAAAGATGTTGCCCAGCATGGTGGCGCACACTTGTAATCGCTGTATTCAGGAGGCTGAGGCAGGAGAGTTACCATGAATTCAAGGCCAGCCTGAACTACATAGCACGATAATGTCTTAAAAAAGAAATTAAATTAAAAATAGAAATAAAATAAGTAACTTTGTTCACAGTAGTCTTTGCTTCCTTATGATTTACATTACATGATGCTTTTCTAGTTTCTTCACCCTCAATTATATGGGAGGAAAGAACAATAGAATAGTTTCTAGTGTTTAAAAGATATTGATCATTTCAAAAACATCAGCTCATCCAAGAATATAAATTTTATGAGAACAGAAAACAGTGTATGAAAGAAGGTATGATTATTCTTTAATGATCACAATAATAGAATGTATTTCTAAAAAATTACATGTCTGAATTATACATTCAAATAAAATGGTAAATAATTATCATTAAGTAAAGTGACATTTACTCTTTTTTTAAGAGCAGGCTATATTCATTGAGGGAAAGGAAGCTTCTGTCCAAGAGAGGGACAGAAGGGGGCCCGAGTGTCCAAGACTCTGTCTTTTCTAGGGACTTTTATAGAGCAAAACCATGAGGTGAGGTGGTTCCAAGGTAGGGGAAAAATGGAAATGGCAAAGTGGGTGTAAGGTGGGACAAAACTATGGTCAGCCAGTAAGAATTGTTCAAGTAAAATTGATTAAATCGGGATTAAATAGGGAAGTGAGTCATGTTGCAAGTGGGCATGAATACAGAACAGGGCCTTTTCCTGTAAGGGGTTGGGTCAGTGACTCTTCAAGGCGACTGCTACCTGTTTAGAATATCAGTCTCTGATGTCCATCTCTAGGGAGATATATTGGTCCATTTGTTTAATCTTTTGTCTTAAGGTCTGGCCCACAGTAAATACGTATGTTATCTTGTCTTTCATGTTGGCTTCTTCAAGACCCTGGTCCTGTCTGACTGCACTGCCTATAATATTTCTGTCTAACTCAGCTGCTTATAACATTTCCCTCTCTGAAGAAGTAACGCAAATTGCTGTGAGGGAGTAATGGGCGGTGACTGCTCTGGCTTCTTCAGGCTGAAAGGGGTCATCATTGTTGATTGGCAGTCAGAGATACTCTCCAGAGGGTCTATCTGAAGGCCCTCAATCGACACCAGGCATTTTCATCTTGGGTAAGCAAATAGTTTTAAATCTGGAGACAAAGCCAAAGAAACAATTAAGTATTCATGGGCCAAATAATAAAATCAACAGGATTATTGTGAATATAGTCAACAAAGATTTCCACCAAGAGGAGCTGGTAATGGCCTCCCATAGAGAAGATAAGGTCAGAGCTATCAGCTCTTCTAACTAAGTACTAGTCCCAGCAGTAAGTTAGAAATTTTCAAGAGTATGATGTAAAGCTACCATTGCATACTCTGCCTTCCTCATCCCATTTTCCATGAAAGAGTTGCCATCACAGAAAAGGGTCAAATCAGGGTTAATATGGGGTGTGTCTAATAAGTCTTCTCTAACTGCATATGTATGGAGAATTACCTGTTCACAATCATGTCTGTCAGCCTCAATTTCCTCCTTTTCTGGCAAAAAGGTAACAGGGTTTAAGGGGAGCATGTCTTTATTTGAATGGCTAGTCCTTTTAGAAGTAGAGCCTCGTATTTAAGAAGTCAGCTGTCTGATATCCAGAGGCTCCGTTTGGATGAAAGAAGTCCTGCCACATTGTGAGTTACTTGAATAATTTACCAATAAGCAGAAATTACATTCTTTCAACAAATAATAAAATATGAAATAATTGTGGCCAAATCTCTTAGTGATGATTCCAGAAGAAAAGTATGAATCATATTTATTTTAGGTCTTAATTTGTCAGGTCTATCTTCTGTCCTTTAAAACTCTATTCCTAAAACAATCAACACAAAATACAATCAATTAATAAGGACATCATGGTGGGTAAAACACACCCCTACTGTACTTTTCTACTTAAGGTTCCAGAGATACATGGTCTCTCCATATTAACTTTCACTTTTGTTAATAGTATTAGAGCCATCAAATTTTAGCTAATTTTGTGGTTTTTAAAATAAACAATTCATTTAACTATCTCAGAATAATAACCAGTTGATTAAAATCTGAACAACTGAAGTAAACACAAGAGCTATGTGAAATCCTTCAGAGTTCCCTTTGAAGGCAATGGGGCATTCTGTCATCATTTTGATAGTGGGAACAGTGATGTCATGCAAAGCTGAATAGCTATTGTGGAAGGTAGCAGAACATTTATTCTCATTTACTGTCTGCTATGTATCAATAAATATTATTCTAAGTACAGATGATTCAATTTTCAGCAAAACAGGCAAGAATTTTACTACCCATGTAACATTTATTCAATGGGATATTTAAAAAAGTATTCATAGGAGAAACACTGGAGACAAATTCTCACGTTTTCAGTCACAAATCACTAAAATGTGCTCTATATGGGAGGAAGAACTACGAAGGTCAGCTTCATATGATGGTGTCTAAAATCCCTTTGCCATCTGTTCTTTTTAAAGCCAAGCTTCTCCACAATCTTTGGAGTAAACAAGAGAGAATAGTTATGGCAGACAAAGTGTAACCTCCATAATAAAAAGCATACCATCTGACTGCTGCTTTCATCCCAGGAAACTCACCTATCCTCTAAAACTTCATTCCTAAAATAATCAACAGAGCACAGTTAATTAAGGGGGCATCATGGTGGGTAAAACACACCCACACCATATTTTTCTAATGAAAATAGGTATGTTAGCATAATAGAGGTAGCTCTATATCTCAATACCTGCACTGGAAGAATACAGGAATCGATCTTCATGTTCACCTGCTTGATATGATGACCAGCAAGATGTATGTATGTGTGTCATACAGTAAACACATGAGTTTCACCCATGCTATGTGCCGTGTTACATTTCTGCATATTTATAATTTTTCCAGTAAATGTTCTCTTTTAATTTTTCTTATAGAACTTGCCCAGCAAAGTACAATATCACAAAAAGATTCACTTTTATAAATTTGGGAGGAGGTTGAAAATGAGTCATCAGGTGACTGCTCTACTGAGGATGACTTGGATTATATAAGTCAAAGAAGTCTGCAAGATATGACAGGAAGTGAAGAATGAATCCTTGATTCAGATGAGGAAGAAAATGTAATGTAAATAAATATATGCCTATTCAAAATGCTGCAGAATGATCATGAATAACTAAAAGATCCAACCATACAATTAGGCTAGGAAGGTTCCTGCCAGGGGTGAAAACTATTGGATGAAATAGTTTGCCAAAACTGGGGTTCAGTGTTGGAAATTGTTTGGAATGGATGATGTGCTACAAAACGTTTTGAAATACACTAATAATTTAAAACAAGTAAAACATTCTATGTGCAACAATAGTAATACTTAAAAATATATTTACCATGACACATCAATATCTTAATTAAAAGCCTTTATGCAGGACTTTACCATTTTAATCATCAGAATCTGAAGGATTTATGGAGCACCAACAGATATGGCCTTGAGATTTTTAGAAAAATAATGACACAGAAAAGATTTGGTTTCTTTCAAAATTCCCTATATTTTGGATGGCAGAAAGACCCAGCAAGAAAGAAAAAATCTGACAATTTTATCTGTTAGTTGCTCATTTTTTGAAAGCTTCCAACCATCAAGCAATTTATACACCATCTGAAACCATGAAAATTGACAAAAAACTGCATCATTGTGTGGTTTTTCAAAGCTTCAGCAATATATGACAAGTAACCATGCCAAATATGGTGCAAAATTTATGCCCTAAGATATAAGCCATTTACAATTGGAATTTAAAAATTTATCCTGGAATTCAGCCATGAGGTCTTTATTCATCTAGTAATCAGCTATTTGGTGTGGTAAACAGACATGTTGCACCTATCTCGAAAAGAAACCTAAATGTCACATTCTAAAATGGGTCACTAGCTAGTCAGTCATGTTACACTTGATAAAAACAAGACAAAACAAAACAAAACAAAAAACCCCACAGTTGACCAGCACAGAAATTATTTAAAAAAATAATGTAGAGATTTCTGAAATGAAATGTTCCAAGTAAATGATAGAGAAATGTTTGGAACAATCTTTGGATTTTAGAAAGATATAACATTGGCCTCCTATAAGGTGAAGAAAAACAAATCAGTATTAACTCTATCAATAAAATCATGATAATAAGATTGATAGTGAGGCTGGACATGGTGGCCCATGTCTGTAATAACCAGTATTTAGGAGGCTGAGACAGGAACGTCCTGTGAATTCAAGGGCAGCCTGTGGTATAAAGTGAGTTTAAGGCTAGCCTGTACTACATAGTGAGACTCTACCTCAAAACAACCAAACAATGATAGTGAACCCTCAAAACAAATGAAGCCAGAAATGGTCATACTTTAAAAAATTGAAAAAGCAGAATAGACATTGTTGACAAGTTATTCGGCAACTATGATGTCGTTATAAACACAAAGTGTTGGCCAATGGTTGTATTTTACTCAATCCTAAACAAAATAGTTTCATAGTTTGCAAAGAGAACAGGGACAGAAAATGTCATGGAGAAATTCTTTTTTTAGAGGATTGGTACTGGAACTGATAAATGACCAATTACAACAGAGGAAGAACAATATGTAGCTGCCCAAACAACTGTGCTAAAGAATTCTGAAGCAGACCAACGAGCAGACAGGTGACACATAAGAACCTCCCACAAGAGCAGAAAGACCAGCAAGATGTCAAGTATGTCCTACCAATGAAGACAGGAAAAAAACCACATGTACTATCAGTGTAAGCCATACTTGTGCATGGAACATATGGTTCACATGTGTGAAAACTGCCTTAGGTGTGATAAATAGAGTAAATATTATTTTTGTGGTAGAGTGTCACTTGTATTTTCATTGTAGTTCATGTAGGAATTTATTTCTGTTGTTTTTTTTTTTTTTTTAGATTTAGTAAGCAAACTTTTGATGTATGACATGTTTATTCCAAACAATCAGTACAGGGGCTGGGGATTTAGCTCAGCGGCAAAGCGCCTGCCTGGCAAGCGCAAGGTCATGAGTTCAGTTCCTGGTACCGGAGAAAAACCAAAAAAAAAAAAAAAACAACAAAAAAAACCAAACAATCAGTACATATCTGATATTTTGTTTTATTAATATTTCATTTTCCTCCTAAGTCCATGTTGTGTAATATACTAGGAAGCTGCAAACAAGGAAGAAGAACAGGAAGACAAGAGATGTGACAAGTATGCCCTGATAAGCAGGAAAGGAAAGCTAAGCACATGTGTTGTCAGTATAAACGAGACTCATGTATACAGGAACTTGCTGTTGTCTTGTGTGAAGACTGCCTAAGGATGCGATCATCGAAACAAAGATCATTTGTGTTACTGTTGTATTTGTTGATACTTATTCCAAACACTCATTGCATGTTAAAAATTTCATATTTTATTTTATTGATATTTTATTTTCTCATTAAGTATACATTTAATACAATAAAACTTATAAAATTGAAATTAATAATTCATCAATAGAAATACTCCTAAAAAGAAATGTGGGTACTATACACTCCCCCAGTGAGCCTTTCCAAAACTCTGTCATGATGCCCCTATCTATTGATTGCTCTATGGAGCTCAGGACGTCTAAGAAAAACAAACAAACAAACAACAACAACAAAAAACCAAGAGTGCTGCTCTGATACTCTTCTGAACTATCATAAGGGAATTGCATTATGGATACTTCGAACATCAAGACAGAGAGAAAGGAACTTGTGTATCCCTTATTGTCTGGACTGTGTTAGAGCAGCCCAACATTTGATGGCACAAATTTGGAGTTTTCAACTATGGAAATCATATATTTACACACAGATATGTATACTCTTATTAGATATTTACAATCTAACATTACAGTGATAATATTTGTTTGATTGAAATGGTTCTATCTAAAGAAAAATAATTTGAATACCAAATTTTGGCATATTTCTGGGTAGCAATATGATTTTTTATGAAAATTTCCACTCATTCTCAGTGAAATTTTATTAGCCAGTAACTACCACATATTTTAACTAATGTATTTTGATGCTTTATCATATTTATACACATAGAATGTATAAATGTTTCCAAAAATAATTCAGATTGAGAGGTTTACATTTAGACATACTTGTTACTTTCAGTCAAATTCTGTATGTGTGTTTTATGTGCATTTATTTTTATTTTTTATTTTATTTATTTATTTATCTTTTGAGACAGAATCTTACTCCATCATTCTGGCTGGCCTTAAACTCACTGTGTAGCCCAGGCTGACCTTGAACTCACAGTGATCCTCCTACTTCATTCCCCGTTGTGCTGGGATTATAGGAATATGCCACCACACCTGGCTTATGGGTATATTTAAATGTATATATTTTTAAAATAGAAAACTAGCATGAAAGAAATAAAGCAGCCATCCTTCCTTAAATTGTTCTAAGTTTGAAGAGCAAGACTGAATTTATATTTTATGAAGTATTTTTCCTTATCACATTAAAATTTCCTATGTTTTTTATTTTGTGAAAGCCACATATAAAACATGGTCAGATTTTAGAGGAAGGAATATCATGTCTGGTTTCAGAAACCAGTTTGTACCCATAGTTTTCCTTTGAATATCCTTTTAAACAAGCCTTCTAGGGCTTAGAGATGTAGAACTCTATATACTGGTGGCAGAAGTATCAATTCTTTAGTTCTCAAAACATGTTAAACAGAACTAACGTACAAGAAAATCTTCACTTTGAATCTATTTTAAAGTTCAAAATATGCTTTGAGCAAGTGATAAGTATAATCATACTTACTATATTTATTCATTATGTAAGTATGTACTTGGAATAGCTCATTTAATTCATGAAACACTACTGTAAATGACCTGTGATTGTCCTTTGGTTTAGAAAAGAAAACCATGTACAAACATATTAGCAGTTTTCCAGTTGTTCAAACTTTCAAATCTGAAGGGGTTAAATATTAGACCATTCATTTTAAATAATAAATTATATTAATATCAAAACCTTAGCATTTGATATTATAAGATGATTAAATAGTCTTTATATCATATTTGCATCATTCTATAAAACTACTAGCATCAAATTTCAATTAAATAGTCATTTTTAAGTTAATAAGATATTGAAATACTTTCCAAAATAGTAAATTTTTCAACCTTCAAATAATTCCATATATCAAAATTTATTTTGTATCAAAATGCACGACAGATCTAATGGTCCATACTCAGTGAAATTTAGGCTATATTCTGATATCTAGCACTCAATAAATCTGGAGCTGAGATCCCCTTCCAGTCATTTGTAAGTAGTCAGTGACTCCTATTCCAAAATCATCCACAGCATGCCTCCTATGGTCGTGGCACACTGCACTCTCTCATTTTTCTCTTCATATATTGTATTGTAAAATTTGTAAAGGTTATACATTATATTTGTCTTTGCAAGTAAGTGAGGCAGTGTTAAAATAGCCATAGACCGTGGTTACCCATAAAATTAAAGGCAAACAAATGAATATGACTGTGCTGCAAAGTTCCTGTGTATATAAAAGCATGAAACAACCCAGGTTTGGTGAATAGATTTTTTATCAGATTCATGTTCACACATTGTGTAACCTAAATGGCACTGACTTCCTCAGTACTTATTAAGGGCCCCCAGTACTTTTGATTTCCAGCTCTTGTCTTTGGCTCCCCAGCCGTATTAATGGGTCTTCAATTGTCCCTATATAAATATTCACTTTTAATAACTGTGATCAAAATCACAATAGGCCAGAAATTTTTGTCCCTTGGGCATATACATGAATACCTTTAATTTTCCACTTGGTTGTTCATCATGCCACTTCACATGTACCTCACATCATGCCTTATTCATAGTAAGAATTTATATACACATACACAAACATATACGTAATTTTGTATTTCACTTAAAAGCTATACTTGAGCGTGTGCACCTGTGCGCACACACACACACACACACACAGACACGTACATGCACACATGTGACTTTTAACCATATAAGAATACCTACTGCTGTTCAGATCTGCGAATTTTGGAGTTACAACTGAGATAGTATCTGCACAGTGCCAAAACATCTAGATTAAAAGTAAAACATTCAGTCAACCATGACCTTGCTTCTAAGTATCTACATGCTTGGCAATTGGGAAAGGAAAATGTTTAGATGACGGATGTTACTTCTCATTTTCCATCTGGATGGTTTGGCTTCATCTAGGCAGAGTCTCTGACAGTCAACACTGATGACAAAATAACTTAGGTTTTAGGTTTCGTTTGCAGCCCACCCACATGGAGGTAAACTCATTAGTTTGAAGAGGAGAAACTGTTGAATGTCTAATCACATCTTTGCTTTCAGCCGTGAGAAATCTCTGAAGAATGACGATCTGCATTTACTCTCCCCTCAGTGTAATTCTACTCCGTTTCATGGAAGAGTATGCCTGGAAATATCCCCAGCTCAATTACACAGACGTCTCAGCAATTTCCAGTAAGACCCATGTCAGGCTGGGGCCCCATAAGCGGTGTGGAGTGGGAAATGCTTCTCCCCAGCATCAACAAGCCTAAAAATTAACTCACTAGAAATCACTATGCATTTTTTAAAATTAAAGCTTTAGATTTTATTTGGAAGAAATGTGATTCTAGTGTGCTATAAGGAGAGGTTATTTTTGGTTCACTTGAAAATGGCTTTGAATTATGCCAGTGGTAGATACCAGTAGAGATGAGAAGAATAATATCAAGGATACCACGTAGTACTTTAGCAAATAAATACACAAAATCTCTGTGAGATTCTGGAAATTATAACTACAGATTGGTTCCTCAGTGACTGTACAGCAGGGAATTGTCATAGTACATATCTCTGTGAACTGTCAGTTAATCCCAGAGCATTTTTAAAAGTTAAATGAAATATTCCTGTACACAAACATGCTCTGCCCTTACACACTCATACAAGAGGGTAGACCTGAACTTACACATGCTATAACAGTCACATGCACATACGCAAAGATTCGTATGTACTCATACAGTTAAATGCTGCAACTCAGATATTTTAAATGAAAGTAAACTTAACATTGTTCATGTTGGCTGGTTCACAGTAATTTATTAAATAATAAAGCAGTTTTTGGAAGGGTACTGAACTTTAAATAATATTTATCAATAAACAAATAAATTGTAACAAATTTAAATTAGTTGTTTGATCTCTTCTTCAGAATATTAGAAATATGCAAAATTTATTCCTACTGATAGAAATTTAACATGCAGCTATTTTTAGCTTTCCTAGCAGTCTTAATAATTTCGTCTCATTCTTTAAAAGAGCCATAAAAAAGAAACTCCCGTCTTTATTTTTATAGCTAAGCTTATTATCTGATTGGATAAGGAATACATTTGAGGGCTATTAAAATTCTGGCTTCACTGGGTGTAATTGATACTAATAAATAAAAATGAACAAAAACAACTGGGAAATTTAGGCTACTGAGGGAGCAGAGAATGGTGTATGAAGAAGACCTTTTAAAGCTTGTGTTTACCATCTTGGCACTGTGGGGTTAATTATACCAAGACTATACCTTGCATTTGCATATCATAAATTATGACTATACCAAGCCTTAACAGAAACACTAATATATCTCAAAATTCTTAGTTTTCACTATACTCTATCATCTGTTGTAGAAATTATGTTGGAATCTGAAGTAATTTTAATCCATTTGATTTTTAAGGCAATTATTATGTGTAAGATTTTTGTTCTTATATTCAATGGTGTGACTATAACCGTAACTAGTTTTGCATACAATAGGATTGTATATATTTGTATCTTTTTAGCATGCTTTGGGTACAAAATAACATGTAACACAGTTTATATGGCTTTCATTCTAAGTTTTCATTACCTCATGGAAGAGGACTGAGATAGTAAAACTGGTTAATCCAATCACTTGAAACTGTTTTCCAGAATGTATGTTTTTCATAATCTCTTTCTTTCTGTTGCACATTGTCAGAGTTAGTTAACTTCCATCATAAACTACCGAATCTTTATATATTACTTCTTCACATATCAATATCCAGAGATTCCATTCATTATGGAGTTAGATAC
This sequence comes from Chinchilla lanigera, assembly GCF_000276665.1. NCBI lineage: Eukaryota > Metazoa > Chordata > Mammalia > Rodentia > Chinchillidae > Chinchilla > Chinchilla lanigera. The sequence goes on along the minus strand of NW_004955404.1, from coordinate 23,119,759 downwards.
CAACACTTCTGTTTACACTATAAAAGCATGATTACCTACACTACAATTCTCATAGTCTTTTCTTTGTAGGCTATGTATGATGAAAAGAGGATCTTTGGATACCTGCAACTTCTCTGGGTAATTTGAAAAAAGGAATTTATATAGTTTAACCCTTCTGTCTATAAAAGAAACAAAGTATTTAAATCAGTAATATAAACAATACTGCACAAAGTAGGACTAGGATTATATTAGGCAACTTTATTTCTAATTTAAAAATAATCTTATTAAGATAATAAAATAAATTTCTTTTCATTAAAAGTGTATTTTGTTTAAATAATATTCTTCTTTATAAAAGTCTTTGTAGATGAGCCAAGCCTTCATATTTTCAAAAATTTTACTGACTTTGAAAATATGTACAATCCATAGCAAAAACATTTTTATCAGGGGAACAATTTAATACAGGTCACATTTGTGACCTGTATAATACAGATAATACAGATACAGATAATAATACACATAATACAGGTCATATTTGTAGGACTATTTTATAGTAGTCACCCAAAAAATCAAGTTCAAAATGATTCTCCATTTATCCAAAAGGTTGTTTCCATTTTCAGCATACAACAGTTGTAAAATTTCTAATTGTCTTCATCAGTAATTCTGAGATTTTGATGTTTCTTTGTGTTAATAGGCAGATTATGGAAACTGGCAGTTCCTCTCTTTTTTCTAGCTCAAGTTCCACAATGTTGAAATATATTTTCATGTTCACCAGAAATGACATAAACAGGAATGACAATCAATATCTGGAATTAACAGATGTCTTCTTTTCCATACCAATCTACCTATAAGTCTTTTTATCTTTCCATTTTTGTCTCAGAAAACCATTAATGTTGGTTCCTTTTCCTATTTTTTCTAAGGAATTATTATATAGTAGATCCTTATATTACAAGTATATCAAATCTTTTAATATTCATATTATAGCTTACTAAACTACTTTAAACATTATTGTTTAATTTTATATACCATTGTTTTTCCCCTATGGACATATTTACTATAAAAAATTCAGCATTGCTTTTAGAATCAAGCAAGAGAGTAGACTCATGCATATTAAGTAGGATGTGTACATGGATCAGAAGTAAGTATGGCCCTATGGAGTGGAATTCTGGAGCCCCTATCTTCCTTTATGTTCACATCCATAGGGGTGGCTTTTTCTATGTAATCAATCACAGGCACCTTCTGGACATAGAACATCCTTTTTCCTAAAGCCATGTAATACTGTTAGTGGTGAAAATCTAGTGAGAAGGCTTGATCAAGAGGCAGACGTTATTGATAAAGTAAATACAGAGAAGCTGCAATAACCACTTTGCTTACAAATGATTTCTCATACTGATGTGCAGACCATGTGGTGGGTACAATGAGGACATGATGCAGACTACATTCCAGGAGCTATGAAGCGGCTGTCCCCAGTCTCATAATTAAGGCATGAAACATGGATGAACATGAAATTGAGAATTCTAAATTGAAATCTGGCTCTCCACTTTATTAAATGATTTCTTTCTTAAGGTACTAGAACAATACCAATTTCTTTAGAAATTTTTTGACTCAAAGTGTATCTTTTAGATATTTTAAGTAGCAGTATTTATTTTATGAACAGGTCTTATAAAATGTGACTTACAGGGCTACTTGTATTCTCAAATTCCATTTTTATGTAAAAATTTGTATGTTGTATTGACTATATCCATTTGCATTCTCTATTTAACAAGTCTTTCTTTCCAAGGGGAATTATTTACTTTTTCATCTGAACACCAACAACCCAGTCATGTAAATTATGCAAATCCTCAGATAACTCTGCTTCAGTTACTCACGTGATGGTAATTGTACCAATCACACAGTAGTTCATAAAGACTAGATAGTTATTCACGGTACTTACACTCAACAAGATTTTGGATATCATAAACTGTTGTGGTCAGGATTTGCAAGGGGAACAATTTAATACAGGTCACATTGTTTATAGGATTATTTTATGCTGGTCTCCCAAAGAATCAAGTTCAAATAAATTCAGGAAATCTATCCACACACTAATGACCCAAAGAATCTAGCTGAGGGCCTGAATCCCACAGCAATGTCCTTCATATGTCCAGCTGAAGACCTAGAACCCATAACAATGCCTCCCATGAGCCTAATTGTAGGCCAAGAGCCCACAACAGTGTCCCATGCAAATGTGTTTCACGAATCTGCACTGAGAGGGCCTCAAGGTTACTCGTGGAAGCCAGAAAGTCTGTGCCAGCAGGATGAAGGATGTGTGCCAGTAGGCTGAGGAATCGGCACTGGAGCAGGGAAACAACACTCAAATTAGGGACCAGAGCTCCCCACAAAGTTGAACCATAGCCTTTCTCAGAGACAATGAGTTCTCAAGCTCCTTCAATGATAAGAACAACTGAGTTCATATCAGGAAACCTAACATGGCAAGGTTCTCTTGGAGAACCAACAGCACCCAGAAGAGCAAACAGTCCCCTAACAGCATGTCTTCTTCTTCAGTTCTTTCCATGTCGTTGGCAATAACCCTCAGGTGACCTCCCACACCCAGCACCAAGCCGGTTCAGTTCAGGTGAGTGTTACAAGTTGACCATGCGTTCTCAATCACCATATAAACTGTACATAGATTTATTTATTCTCACTGGATGATTTGTATGTTCGCTTTAATGATCATTGTCTTTAAATGCACACCAGAGGGTATGGTCAACTGTATTCATTACTTGAAGATATAATTTACCTATTGTCTTCCATTATTGAGCAATTAAAGTATTGCATCCCTTTTTGTCTTTGTTTTGTTTTTTGTTTTCATCTTAAAATAATATTTTAAAAATATAAATAAATAAATAAACAAATATTGTATTTTAGGGGAGTGAGAAGAAAGTTAAAACTTCACGCCATCATCAACAGATAAAATTCAACACAAACAGAATTTGTATTCAGAGAACAATAAGTAGAAGATAAAAGTGAACAATGGGTGAAGGTTTGTATACACATAGATCTCTGAACTAGAGGACATCAGAGAAAAGTTAGTAGTAGAAAAATAAATGTGTGTTTTGTTTATAAACTGGGTAATAGAGAAAAAAATGACCGAGAGAAGTCAGAGATTAGGGAAAGTGGGAAAATAAAACAATGAAGAATCTTTCACATTTTCCACAAAATTATCTGTATGCTCAATTATTGGAGTTTTATCATTTCATATTCTATTTTTATGTTCTTCGATTTGTTCATTTATGTCCAACTTTCCTTTAGTTCTCCAATGTTCCCTCTTGTGTTTCAGAAGGACGGACCTTTAAAAATCTACTTCATCTCACTGAAACTGGCCTCGGATGTACTTTGAGACACTGAGTTTGGATAATTGTCACACATTGGAATAAGTTCAGGAGTACAGTCTGCGAAATTATTGCTAGGCAATAAGCTTGAAATAGTTATCATTTCCAGTATAGTTGCAAATGATTAACAAACTCAGAAAGCCAGAAATATCTGTCACTTCCAAATAATAAATGTCTAAAGGTAGAATTTTAGTTTTAAACTAGAGAACATCAGAGATGGCATAAGGCAAATTATGCCACATAAGCAACTTCCTAATCATGTATTTTTATGTGTAACTGAACCACAGAGATGGATTCATCTATATATTTAACCAAATATTTGGGGGTTTACTGTAGAAGATCATTTTCTGGGGGGAAAAAACCTTTACAAGGCATATGGATACATATATTCACTACCTATGAAATTGTATGGAGGAATTTAAGGGATCAAAAATACCACCGCACTGTACTCTCGATCACTTGAGCATAATGTTTCTAATTGTATCCTAGAGAGATAACTGTCAAAAAAGACACTTTCCTGCTGGTTTGGAGCTGTATTAACAGAATAAATACACTTGCTAATCTTTTCTCTAAAATCACTTCCATGGACAAACATATTAGGTATTATTAAAGTGAGAGAATATAGGAAAATGAAAGATATCTAAAATAGGAGAACTATGCATAACTTAAAGTATCATAATTTAGAACTGAAGGTAAATATGAAAAATATGTATTGACATTTGAAAACTGTTTCAAGCTATATGCATTTCTTCCCAGTTTTGATATTCGTGCTTCATATATTCGGATCCCTAATAGTTTCTTCAACACTCTTTTACTTTATATACCATTATAAAAGGTGTTGGAAGCATCTTCAAAGTTATTCTTATTTATTAGTGTCAGTAAGAAACATAACACATGTAAATGACATAGGTGACTTTTACATTCACAAAGCTTTAATGTTAGGTTTATTTCATTGCTTGGGGAAAAGTATGTGGTTCCGTTTTTTCTTTTTTTACTTTAGTCTTTATCAAATTATAAGGGAATCCAGGTTATGGGAAGATGTAATACTTAGCTTGCATGCATTAAAGGACTAAATTATGCTGCTGCATAATCAGTCTGAGTTGATAAATAGGTACTTTCTGGAAATGAGTTACATAGTTGGTGATCTTGAAATACTTCTATTAGCAAGCAATTTCCATTTCTACAAAGAAATCCCACTTGGATCCTCTATTCAAATCTCTGAGTGAAATGTATTAACAATAAGTTTAAAGCAAGTGTCCAAAATTAAACACTTACCAGAAAATTCAGATAATCCAAATGAATTTTGCTAAGGGGGATTGTATGAATTAGAAAACTTGCTTTTGTTAAGAATGGAAATCATTATTCACTGCCAGATGAATTTTGGCTTTTGAAAATTCAGTATTGGGAATAGAAAATATTTCAGCTTTTTCAAGGGAAATCAGAAATATGGATGGACTTTCATGTGTGATTATGCTATGTAATATTGTCAAAAAACTTGTCCTAAAATATACTAAATGAGTTTTGCAGCACTTCTTTACCTCCTCATGGTGAATTCAGTGCTTTGTAGTTTATTCAAATAAATAAATAAGGGCAGACATGGTGGTGCACACCTGTAATACCAGCACTCAGGAGGCTGAGGCAGAAGGGTATCCTTGCAAGTTCGAGACCAGCCTGGGCTACAAAGTGGGCTCAAGGCCAGCCTGAGCTGCAGAGCAAAAGCCTGTCTCAAAGAGATAAATAAATAAAGAGTTAAACATATAAATTTGCAATTCAAAGTGCACAACTCACTTAATATATAATGCTTAGACTCTTTAGTGATTTCTAACTGCATAATTCACAGTTTCTTCATGTAATATATCATTTAGAAACAAGCGTCTATCTGTCCATCTATCTATCTGGCTTGTTTGCCACATTCAATGTATATGCACATTGTGGATGTTCCTTATTAAAAATTCAACGGTACAAGTCCCTTTACTGATTCAGTCATCTAAGACAAGGGTAACAAAGCTGTAACTTTCTGGTTAATTCTGATGCACCTGTTTTGTTAGTTGTGTTGGCACACAGACTTATCCATCATCTCATTGTCCAGACCTGCTTCCTTTCTGTAGTCATAGAGTGGAATATTTGTGAAAAGATCACATGGAGTACAAAACTGAACATATTTGTTGCCTGGTACTTCAGAGAAAATATTTGCTGACCCTTGGTGTATGGCAAAAATACAGGAACCTGAATATCATACCAGATGTCCTTCTTGGTAACTACCATGCACAAACTATTTTGGCTCTATCTATTTATTTTCATATGCCAAGTTAATTATCAGAGTACTTGCAGATAGCAGGCTGGTGATGAATGATATGGCAAACTCTTCAAATGCTGACCTAGCCAACATATCCATTTTAAAGAACTAGCTCCCTCCCCTTTATCTTTCAATAACTTTATATTAAAATCTCCTAAAATCCATAAATTTATTTATATCATTCATATGAAATAAATCAATTTTAGAGAATCTTTACACATTGAATCACCTACCTTTCACTCATCCCCATTTTTATCCAAGTTTGTCTCTGTGCATTGGGATCAGAGGTAGAATATTCAGAAATTTTTTAAAGACAAATATACTCAGTGTAAACACAGAAAATAGAAAATATTATACACAGTCTCAAAGCTTTAGGTATAGGTTTAAAAATCACAGATCATTTTTTTGTTCTCTTGTAATAAAAGAACACACTGATTTTAGCACTAAAACTAGGTGAGTTACATTCAGAAAATTCAAATTCCAGAAGAATTTAAAAGCATCATATTTTAGAAGCAAATATGATAAGCATTTAGAATTTCAAGATTAAAAAATTTATTGTTTAGTTTAGACTCACATTCAGTACAAGATATTTTATACTGCCTTCATTTTTCATGATTTTATAATTTTAATTTATTGAATAGTAAATTTGTCAATATGTTTATTGAAATGTGGCACCAGAAATGTTTGCATCACATTTACTAATATTTCCTTCCATACAGAAACGAGGTAATTAAAAATTCTAGCACAAATAAACTTTGAGGAATGTGCCTTAAATTTTCTAAATTTTTTGTATGAAATAATCCATTTATTATTCACAATTGCCTTCTAGGCACTATTATTATATTTATTTTTAGATATAGTTACTTTAGGCATAAAATATCATTCTTCAAGAATCCTAGTAATTATGTGGCAAAACACAATTTGAATAAAAAAATCTGAATGTAACATTTGAGATATTTTACAAATTTTCCCAGAGTGGGAAACATTTTAATGAAACTATTTCATGGTCTGCTCATCAGGCTAGAAACTAAGACTTCACTTAAAATCTAAGTTTTTTTTTTTCTGAATTGTTCCTATTTTTGTTGCTACAGCGTAACAACAGCTGAGTCTTAGCCAACCTTAGTAAAACAATAGTGTCTAGGTTTCTCTTCTTATCATGAATTTCAGTGACCAGAGAGAGCTAATTTTCTACAGAGTTCATAATTTAAGAGACATGATTTTACATATATGATTATGAAAAGTTAATAACTATCAAAGGTTCCTGTACGATTTGTAGATGATATTTATGAAGTTGTGTTCAGCATATCAGCAGTAACTTTAACACAAAACCCTCTGTACAGATAGATGCCGTAGGGACTGTGAGCCACTGTGCTGTGACTTTGGTCCTTGAGCTGCAGTGAGTATGAGTGTGAATATTAGACAACCACTAGACCATCCAACTCTTTTCCACATTATGACTTGGAATCTCAATAACTGAGTTAGAATTACAGTGCAACCTCATGAACTTAATTTGTTCCACACTTCTGGAAAAGTTGGACACATTCATGTTCCTGCGGGGAAGATGGCCATGGCTGTATTCATCACCAAATATGCAGAGTCTGAAAACAAAAACAAAATTTTGCCAAACACTTCTGTTTATGAAACACACTTTTTACAAACAGAGACATTTGGAAATGAAGACATCTCTCTACCCTCTTAGCTGAAGCTTCAAATTATAAAACTTGATTGTTCTAAGGCGTGGCAGCACATTTCCTGTTCTACCTGATGGTGTGCAATTTAAGTATTTCCTGATATTCTTCCAGTATTTATTTTGGAAGTGTTAAAGATCAAACCCAGTATCTCAAGACAGGCATGTGCTCCATCACTAAGTTACATACACAGCTGGAGCTAGTCAATATCTCTACTAAGAATATCAGATGTTACACTTGCAGATCTAACAATTAGAATTCAATAATTTCAATTTTTACTTTTTGGTAAGAACCATCACCTTCAAAGAAACAATTACAAGGGTTTTTTTGGTGTAGAGTTAAAGAAAGTAGAGTTCTTCTAGATCTTATTATCATATTTTATGAATTCTTCCTTCGCTACCAGTAAGTAGAGAAACTTGCAGTACCTAAAAAGAATATAAAATAGTAAACAGAACCTGAGGTTGGATTGGCCCACAGTTGATGTGTTCTTGTTATCAATTTAAGTCAAATCTTAAGAAAAAAATGTAAAACCAAAAAAAATTGTATCTGGCCAATACATAATTTAAAATCAGAACAATTGTTCTATAAAATTAAGATGTTTTTGCTTTTATTCAATGTACACAAAGCCCAGGTACTTCTAAACTGAGTATTCCAATCTGAATAGCACTGATTTTATTCCAAGATCTAAAGATCAATTTTTAGCTTATTAATTTTTATTAAGCCTACACAGCAAATTCATATGTCTAATACTTATAGCAACTACATTATAATTACTAAGTTATATTCCTGTGCTTCTACTTGTAGAGCTTTTTGCTGCATTTATTGTTTGAGAGCAATTTTCTTTGTAGATGAAAAAATATCTCTCACCTCACTAAATCATTCAGAGGACTGCTTTTCAACTCTCCTATGAAGGAGGGCTACTTTAATTATGACATTATCAAATTAAACTCCTCAGTTCATCCTGAGCAAATAAACTGAAAGGGGTGACTGAAAAGCAATCAGTACAGTAATTTCATTTATGTATTACTTTGGCAGGGAGTCTTTTATCATGAGATATGCCAATCAGTTTGAAAAGTGGTGAAGTTCGTACTTGGCAGGTAACCATTTGAGGATTATTTATGAACACCAGTGCTATTAGATGAAGTAGTAAACCCTGCAAGGTTAATGAAATTGCAGGAAAATCCACCACACCCAACCTTAAGGAAAAATTCCTTTACTGCTCTCTGAACGACTAGAGAATGGAACCACATGAGCATATCCAGAAAGATATCAAGTGATCACACTTTCATTTTGATTATGTGCAAGGAGAGGATTTATAGCTATGAAGATGTAAAATTCTTTAAGCAGTGTTCTTACTAACCAGTGTTTGCATATGTACTTTATTTGGTACTCAAAACCAATTATATACATATGTAATTCTCACATATTTTGTACATGAATATATGAAGTTTATTGGAACTCATCTGGATAATTATTTAGTAATTATTTCCAAAGAAACAATGAATAAATAATGATTGAAAGAAGTTTTGCACAAGAAGAGCCAATAATATATTGGGCCATCAATCTTAATTGTCAAAATGACTGGATTAAGGAGACTTCTGGATTTTGAAGGTACAGTGCCTATCGGTAGATTGATCTACTGATGTTCATTGCTGAATACATTGTTAGTAGGTGAGGTCAAGTTCCAAAAGGCTCACTGTGGTATGACTTTGCAGGTCACATATCTTGGTAATGTTCTTCTCCTGTACTCTGCTTCCTAGATCCTCTGTAGTTTGCAGCTTTACTCTACCATGCCCTTCTGCCACCATATTTCTTCCTTTGATCTGGCTCACCACAGATTTAATCCTTTGAAACCATGAGCCAGATTGAACTTCTTAAATTTTGTCAACAATTTAAAAAGGTGAAAAATGGATGAATTGGAGAAGTGAGGCCATTTCTGTAACTAATTGACTATGTAACTGTAAAGCATTTGGGACCGGCTGCCCAGAGAAGTTAGGAAAAGTTTGGTGAATCAGGCTGAAGAAAGCTTACAAATGCATGAACTGAGCTTAATGTGTAATTCTGGTATGAGTTCAAAAGTACAGAATGTTGATAGAAAAGTGAATAGTCAAATCTGTCCTTGTAAAGTTCAGATAGAAACAGGAACTCTTTTGGGAGTAAGTCTAAGGATATATATGTCCCATTCTGGAAAATAATTTGTATCTTTTGTCCCGGTCGTGAGACCTATTTATAAGACTCATGGAGATATGACTTTTTCAAGAGAGCACTATGCTCATCAGTAGATAAACACATTGAGTCATAGCTAAAAGTGCTATTAGGAAGTGGGGACCAGTTGAAGTTGGTCCACTTGGGGCAGCCTTTGGAGGATATATCTCTTATCAATGCTCTTCCCCTGTGCTCTACTTTCTGGCTTTCAGGAATGAGCAAGTCTTCTTCACCATGCCTTTCTGTGATGTTTTTACCAAGTAGCCAGCTGATACTGACTTACCCTTCTGAAATTGTAAACCCAATTGCTTTTCTTGTTTATGTTGCAGGAGTCAGGTATTTTTAGTAGCAATGGGGATGATGTCTGAGGCAGATATTGATATTTTTATGTCTATTGATTTTTGTTAACTTGAACACTCAAAAATTATATTCAAATCCTATTTAAAATTGATGTAAAAAGTGCTCATTATGTTGCTTTCATTGAAAATTATTCCTTCCTTTTTAGGACTGTTCCTTATTTGGTTATCATTAATCATCTGTAATGCTTCCTTCATCCATTGGCATACTATGGTAAGAAAAGAAAAAGAAACCAGCCTCTAGTTATATAGCAATTCTAACAATTATAATGTACTCAATCTGTGATACAGCAATATGTAGCAGCAGTGAAATCAGCACTGCGTGTGAGACCTTTTATTACAAAGTCGGTTTGACCCTACTTACTGTTAGAAATTCTGAAAACTAAGTGAATAAACATTTCCAAAGTTAACTTTACATGGAAAGCTGGTAGATTAGACAGTTTATCCCTGGTCATTCAATATTTTAAGACACTTCTGTCATAGATGACAGATAATTTTCCTTGTTATTCCTGCCCATCATATTTTAGGTAACAATCCCTCCCTCGATGAAAGCAATTATGAAAACATGTGTCTAGCACTTTGTGTGTTCCAAGAAATGTACTAGTGGTCACCCCATTTGATTCTCAAAACAACCTGACTCACCACATCTTATCTGTTCTTAGCTCTTTAAACACATTCACCTTGTTTATTTCTATTCCAACCCACTGGGCCTCTTGTGACTCCTCAAATCCTACTTGTAGCCCTGGCATTTTTAATTTGTCGGCTTCAATATCCTTGCATCATATTTCTTTTCATGTATAACTAAAACAATTGTATCCCATCCAAATGTACATGTATTCTCTAGCTACTTTACTGCTTTCACACAGCACCCAACTGCAGCATAGTATGTTGTACATACAGTTCTATTTTCTTTCTCATTTTGTCATTCGTTTGAAGGAAAGCACCAAGAATGATGATAATGTTCTCATCAGTATACCTAAGCAAGAAAACAAAATTTACATATTCATAGCATCTCTAAATATTATTGAATGAATAAAATAAAATAAATTACTTCAGGTGAATCAATTTTTCTCTCCATTGTGCAAATAAGAAATTGCGCTACAGTGATGTCAATTATTCCAAGATTACATAGGAAGTAACTGCAGAATTAAGAATTGAAGTCAATTTATGATGTTAATGTTCCTTTACTCTTTATTATTTTTACTTTCACATTGGCTGTTTGTTGATTTATTATTTGGAGTCAATGCACAGAATGTTGTGTTATAAGAAGAGGTTGTCAGAGGAAATTGGAGAAGCTTTTCTCTAAAAATAATGATATGGAGAGAATTGCAATGAATGGGAAGGGGAAACGCAAAGGATTATATGCTCTGTGTGTATATACTAATTCCCCACAATGAGTGTATGTATTGGATATTACCAACATAGGCGAATATTTTAAAAAAAAATTCTTCCATTCAACCTAAAAAGACATTTACTCATTATATACCATGAACGTAATACAAAATAATCTGTTTGCTGAAGATGGAGAGTAACACTGACTTATGGTAAAATTAGATATAGACATGTAGATAATTTTCCAGTTTTTTAATAGAATACAATTGGAAAAATGTTCTTTGCACTTTGATCTTATTTAAAGGGTGCTTAGAGCTGTGTACAAGAATTCTTTCTTTCTTTCTTTCTTTCTTTCTTTCTTTCTTTCTTTCTTTCTTTCTTTCTTTCTTTCTTTTCTCTTTCTTTTTATTCTTCATTTTGTGGTTCTAGGGTTGCAATTCAGGGCCTTCACTTTGCGTAACATCCTCAGCCTATTTTTTTTTTTTCTTTTGTGAGAAGGTCTTACTGAGCCACTAAACTGCCTGGCTGGGATTGAATCCACAATCTTTCTGCCTCAGTTTCTCAGTGTCCTGGGATTATAGGCTTCAACCACCACACCCAACTAAAGGAATCACTTAAAGCAACTATTTCATACATGTAAGAGTCATTGGTGAAAAATAATTAGTGGAAATAATAGTAAATAAATATATAGTTTTGCTTTTCTAAGTTCTGTCTGCTTCACTAAATTCTTCATTACAAGAGGTCACATACATAGAAATCAACACAGACTTTGGATCAGAAGAGTGTGCTTGAAACCTGTAAAAAATTTACTTAGTTTAAAAAAAGAGAGTGATAACAGATTTTCTTTAGGGTCACAAATTTTCAGTTTCATCTTAGCATATCTTCTTCTAGTTCTTAGAATATTAGTTTACTTTAAGATATCTCACTGTGCTGTTCATATGCTTATATACCATCTAATCTAGGACGGTCAGTCAATGATGAGCTATTTGTATAGGAGGATGTCTACACTCAAGAAACATCTATTCTGAGTCGCTCTTTCATTTATCATCCCATCAACATTTATTTCTTAACTTACTAAATTGTCAAAGTATTTTATACCTGAAAACATTAACCTTTACCTATTATGATAATAAAATGCTTAATATATGGCATAATCTTCTGTTACTACCTAGGAGCATATTCACTTACCTAAGATCATTCTCTAGGCTAAGTCCATAATAATTCTTAGTCACTCAAAACTAGTAAGTTTCTTCATATTCACTTTTAGAACACAGTCACATAGTGGATGTCAAATTTTTTAAAACAATGTTAGTAGTAGACATAATCATAGAAACCTCTCAAGTCGAAGGTATAGGTAGTGTAATATTTTCATTTGAATGCCAACAAATATTCAGAGTATATCTTTGTTGTAGCAGAATTTGTTTATATGATGCCATTATGTGTACTGATAACTATATCTGCTTATCTATGAAGCTCACTGAATTTTTATGCACTTCTCATTTTTGAACAGAAAATCTATAAATAAGAATAAAAACAATGCTGTGAAAATCTAATACATAATCAAAATATTTTCTTGACAATATCTTACTATTTCATTTTTAGATTCTTAGAAGTTACCCTTATTTAATGAAGATTTTTGCAATGCATTTTTACAAAGAAAATTTTAACAATCTGTATTTGAATTTCCCTTTAACTATAGTACTACACATGGAATCTTATCATATTTGTGATCATTATATTAATAGTAGTTTTCATTACTCTATTAATCAAAAACTTAAACTTTTACAGTTAATAAGCACAAGTTCAGCTCTTTGTTTTTTAGTGATAACTGAAAAATTTCCTGTACACAAATATTAGCATTTTATTGCTAAGTTATCAGGTGTATCGTTAGGAAGCTGTGTTTAATATTACAATCAAAGAATATTAAGAAATAAGATTAGAACTTAATCTTTGATGGAGTCTTTATCTTCTTCAATCTATTTTGAGAATTCTGCTTTCTTAGTCAGAAAATGTTGTTATTTAATGTTAAAATATTTTCTCAGTAGCAATACTAATAATACACTTTAGAACTGAATATTTTTCTAAATGTATGCTGCTAACACTACATAATTTTTCTCTTATTGTATGTGCTGCTGAATCAAGTACATTAGTTTTCTCTTATCTATAGAAATGGATTGGGAGATTCTGCTCAGATTTCCAACCTATCAGATTTTTGGCTGTATGTTTGAGATAACATATTGAAATTTAATATGGAATTTATAAGATATAAGCAAATATTCACACATCTTGGAAAAATTACTCAGTTCTTACTTTATTTCAGTCCTTCAACACATTGTATCACACAAAGCATTAAAAATGAAAAGTCAGTACAGCTGAATTCCTCAACTAAAGAACTAAGAATAAAGAGACTTTTATAGAGCCTGTCAAAGGTGAGTCCACGATAAAACAGAAGCATGTAAGGCATGTATATTAGAACTTGAACAAAATATTAATCAGAGAAGTTGAAAAAGAAAAACACTTTACAAGCCTTTTAAATCTGGAGAGAGATATATATAGTAACTTTATTTGGGAGGTGCCATTTATTAATTTCATATTTATGTACAAATTTAGCTGCTTGAATCCAAGTTTTTAAAGCAAAAAGGTGGAAACCAATACATTTAAACTTTGTTATTTTCTGTCTTTTCCAACTTACTGTTAAGTAAAGGATTTTACTTTGGGCATCTAGTAATAGAACCCAACTAAATCAATTTCTCAAAAATGTTTGGTAAGGCTCTTTAGGGTATGCCAGTTAATAAAAGTTGTGATTTCCAGAGCTCAGTGTTTTATTATATAAAAGCTTCTTTACCTATTCCTCTGGGTCAGCTTTATAAAGATGAACTGAACTTTTTCTTAGAAGCTCGATTGTCAAGTGGAGTTGAGTTAATTTAGATTATATGAAAAGGAGCAGGTACTAGTAAATGGGATATAAAATGCTTAATGGATTCCAGAAATGGAGTTAGGTTTAGAAGAAAATGAAGTAAGATTGAGAAAAGCATGAATTAAAGTGGATAGGCAGGTGATTTATCCTGCCTTCTGGGGCGGGTGGCCTGATTTCAGGTAAATTACTTTGATACATAGAACACACTGTTCCTTTGACATGTACTGTTTTTCAAACTTGTGAACCATAAACATTATTTTAAAGTGCATTATTTTGAAATGTAAAAATTATTTTAACTGTGACCCTGAGAAAATTAAAATTCTGAGGTTTGTTAAATTATTGTTAAACCTATTGTAGATTAAGAGGCTAAGACATTAATTTAATCAAGATAAAGCAATATTGACAGTAAATTTGAAACTATGATTGGGTATTTTTTTCTAAGTGTTTTGTTTTTCTTTTGTTAATTTTGTCAAATTATAAATGTGAGGAACACACTAAAAATTAACACACTTTTGACAGAATTAGGTTGTGATTAATCTAGGTCTTGCCTTAGAAGACATGATTATTGAAATATTAGAGTCCAGAGGAGGAGTACACCCACATTTAAATTGTCAGTGACAGCAGGTTAAACTATGCAAATGAGCACAAAGATTTCCTGACAGCTCTCTGGAAGAGGAGAAAATGAAATGTTTGGACACAAGCTTGCTTTGAGAATAAGCCTGCTTGGTTAAGGTTAATGGACTCTGTGGCCATAGGCATATGTACCAGCTCTTAGCAACTCGTCAGAATCCCTCCAAAGTTGATGTGATGTGAAAAGCTGTAAGTAAACATATAGGCTTCCGCTAGGAAAATAAAGGTATAAATGGTGAGGATGGGTGTGTCTAAATATTTATTAGTAGAACTACCTTAAGAAGTGTCTGGTTAGATGTGCTTCTTTTAAAGAGAAGTTCAGCAAAGTCAGATGACTTAGCCAAGGTCAAACATCTAGTTTATGCCTAAGTCTGAATAAGAAGGATATCTCCTTTGTTTTCCACTTCTGTTCCTTTATCATGACACTAATAAAGAAGTAGAATTTATCAATCATATTAATTAGCAAATTGCAGTCGTAGCTTACTGAAGGAGTTGTGGGTAAGGAGCACATTTTGTGATTTTTGTTATCTACGACATACTCATTGAAGAACCATGATGTTAATATCATGGATATATTAGTATGACCACAGATTCCGTGCAACCACTGTACATCTGCTACTCCTTTGCCTTTTCAAAACACATGCATTCTAAGGGCTGACAGGAACTGAAGGCATTTCTGAACAACAGGCAGGAGAAGATGCTTAATTTCACCCACAAAGAAATCATGAAAATTCAGTAGAGTAAATATGTATTTTTAAATAAAAACGAAGCTGTGAAATTGATGAGATTACAGAATAAAAGTAAATAAAAATGACCCACGAT